>NC_025994.2:33355175-33518242 GCF_000442705.2 Elaeis guineensis
TTTTTTACCTTTATGGTGGGGCTATCTGCTGGAAGAGTTCTAAGCAGCACACAGTGGCTGATTCAGTTTGCGAGGCAGAGTATGTCACTGCATCAGATGCTGCCAAAGAAGCGGTGTGGCTGAGAAAATTCATCACCGAGCTCAGAGTAGCACCCTCCCTTGTTGGTCCAGTTCTGCTTTACTGTGACAGCTCTGGAGCCATTGCTCAGGCGAAGGAACCGAAGGCACACCAGCTGACGAAGCATATTCTATGCCGCTACCATCTCATCCGAGAAATTATAGATCGAGGTGACGTCGACCTTCAGAAGATCGATGGAAAAGAGAACCTGGCTGACCCATTCACTAAAGCCATTGCGGTGAAGGAGTTCGACAACTACAAGTCAAAGATGGGTATTAGATACTGCACCGATTGACTTTAGGCCAAGTGGGAGATTGTTGGGAATAGTGTCCCAAAGCCAATCATCAGCCTATTGACGGTTGTGCTCATTTTTGTATATGTACATGAATTATGAATTAATAAAAATTATTTTGGTATTTTTCATCAAAAATGTTTCATCTTCTAATGAACTCCTATGTTGTGGTGAAGTCCTTAGGACTATTTAGACTCGACAAAGGAGGATTTATCGTTTAGTCCTTAAATCTGTTCGCGATCAAATGATACGTTTTTATCAAGGATGATAATGTTTATCAAGCATAGGTCGTTGTATGCCATATAGATTGGTTGTCCTCTTAATCAATGAGTGTGGAGATACTGGTATGGCATACAGGTGAGATGTAAGGGTACATCTGCACTGAACGTGACCGACTTCGGAGCTATTTTTGCTGTCAAGATTTGCTCCGATGGGATATGGATATAAATGTCCCTCCGACCTGAGACCGCCATGGTGACTTGCAAGAAACTCACTGCACTTAGGCACTAGACTACCTGAATTTCTAATTCAGTGATGGAAGGCTACTGGGTGTAGTCAAGTACTTGACTTGTCGGTGCGTGTGTCAAGATGGGATTGACCACTCCAATTTAGGAGCTGTGTACAGTCGTGTTTCAATTTAGCAAAACCTTGACCAAGGTAGTCCTAGTGAGGAGTCACAGGACTGTTTGAGTTGAGCACGACTCGAATGATCTAATCAGGGTTGACAGTTTTGTTGGAAAATGTATCCCAAAAAGTCAATCATCAAGCTGTTGATGGTTGAGCAACCAAGTATTGTAATTGATTTGTTAATAAATAAAATATATTTAGTATTTTCATCATAAGCTTTCATCTTCTAATGAACTCCGTTGTTATGATGAAGTCCTTAGGACTCTTTAGATTCGATAAAAAGAGGATTTATCGATGAGTTCTTAAAACAGTTCATGACCAAATGATAGGCTGTTAATAAGGACGACAGCTTCTATCGAGCATAGGTCGCTGTAGGCCATATGGGTTGGTTGTCCTCTTAGCCAAAGAGTGTAGAGACACTGGTATGGCATACAGGTGAGATATACTGGTACATTATCATTGAACGTGACCAACTCCAGAGTATTCTACTGTCGAGAATGTCTCTGATGGGATATAGGTATAAGTGTCCCTTAGATTTGAGATCGCCTCAGTGACTTGCAAGCAACTCACTGTGCTTTGGTACTGGACTAACTGAATTTCTAATTCAGGGATGGAAGGCTTCTGGGCACAGTCAAGTACTTACGAAGTCAGAGTGTGATCGAGATGGGATTGACCACTCCAAGAGTTGGAGATGAATGAGTCACTGTATTTCAATTTAGCAAAATCTTGGCCAGGGTAATCCATCAGATGGATTTGATATTTTGAAATACAATGTGGATAACCTAATCAGAGTTGACAGTTGAACTCTGGGATATCCTATGATCATTTTGGTCAAGGGGATGAACTATATGAAACTATATCCACATGGGTTCTAAGGATGTTGTTCTACACATTCGACCTATCCGATCGTCGGGTATTATTGCTAGATGGTCACTTCGATTGGTACAAAAATTTATTCCTGTGCTACCGGCTTAGATTCAGACCTATAAGGTCACACACATTAGAGTTCATGATCCGATCAGATGGTTGATCAACGATTAAGAATCGTTCTAGGATTAAATGATCAATATGATTGACATTTAACCCAGTGCAAGTGTTGCAGGAGGATCGATTAACAATTCGATTGCTAATTGGCTTAATTTGATTAAGCCAATGGGCTGAGATTAAGTCTAATTAAATATAATTTAATTAGATTTGGTTTGGGCTTGATTGGATCAAGTCCAATTGATTTATTGGATAAGCCAAGTGCAAGAAAAAACTAGTCCTAGTTCAACTAGGACTTGGATCAATCTAATTTCGAATTTGATTAGAAAATTAAATCAGATTTAAATCTAATTTAATCTGATTAAATTAGGTTTTTAAATAAGTTAAGACCTATTTTAATTTGGTTGATCTAATTTTGGTTTGATTTGATTTGAGAAACCAAATTAAAACAAGTCATAAGATAGAATCCTAGTAAGACTAGGATTCCACCTTGCACCACATAAGCCTTCCCCATGCCCTCTCTCTCATTCAACACCAATCTCCTCTTATTTTATGCAAAAAAAGCCCTCTCCCAGGTCTCTCCCACATTCACAAAAGGTATCCTCTCTTCTTTCTTACATGGAAGGTGGTTTGGATCAAATCAAAAAGGAATAAGTTTGGATTTCAAATTCTATGAGATAGAGTTTTAGAAATCCAAAACTCTTTCAATTTTGCACCGAATCTATCCAAATTTTTTTTGAAAATTTCATGGCTTTTAGGGTACACATTATGAACCCTTTTCTAGTAATCCATGCATAAAAATAAGGAGGAGATGCTTGTTGCCCAGCTATGCAACCCAAGAGGGGGGGTGAATTGGGTTTCTAAAAATTTCAAGCCCAACTGATTACTTATGAATAACAAAACAAAGACTTTAATTCAATATTAATTACCTAAAGTAGGAATGCAAGAATATAATAAAGTGAAGCGATAAAGCACACACAAACACAATAATTTATAGTGGTTCGGTGCCAACCTTGCACCTACATCCACTCCCCAAGCTCCTACTTGGGAATTTCAATCCACTATCTTTGTATTCAACCCGAATACAAAACGTCGGAAACTCCGACACTAGCTATCCCAAGCTAGATCACTTGTTTCTCGGGTACAAGTAAACCCAAAACACTCCGATTTCAGGTTTGGATCAACCTTTCCTTGTTTTGGAAATCCTCCAAAAATAAGAACAAAAACTCACAAAGAGTTAGAAAATTTTGAGCACAGATTAATACAATAACAGCTCCTTTAAATGAGCGAATATAACAATAAAAACTTTACTCAAATGAAAAACCCCTTTTCGGATTTTCTCAAAGTGGATGAATGCTTGAACGAATGCTTGAGAAGAGGTTGATTGTTGATTGAAGATCTCTTGAAAGCTTTGGAAGATCTCTAGATCAAGGTTGAACAATAGGCTTGAAAGATTCTCTTGAATGCTCTTGCTTTTCTCTTTCACAATCTCTCTTGTATATTGTGGATCCTCTCTCTTTTTCTTTTTGGATATTTCGTTGATCTCAGGCTTTTTCGTGCAGATTTCGGATCCTCTCTTTCATTTTTCTCATTTTTGATTTCACGTTTGATCTGCTATTTAATCTGCAATTTCTTTCACCATTTAAAGCATTTTATTACATTAGAAGCAAAGAAAACATTTTAGGCAGATAAAGAGCCGTTAGAGCAATTTTAGGAAGCATAAAAGGCAATTAAAATGGGCAAAAAAATAGCCGTTGCTGACATTTTCTATCGCAGGGGTCGACTCATGAGTCGACTCATGCTACAGGAGTCGACTCATGAGTCGACTTCTGTTGCACAGATCAGACAGTCTTGATTTCTGGATTTTTCGGCTCAAATCAGCAGAGGTCGACTCATGAGTCGACTCATGCCTTGTGGGTCGACTCATGAGTCGACTCACAGGTCGTGCCAAGTCAAAAATCCAGCGTGCCATGGGAATTTTTTTTTGCGTGCCAGTCAGCTCATAGTGCCATGAGTGACTCATGAGTCGACTCATGCACTTCAAACCTTCATAACTTCAAAAATATAAGTCCAAATACAATGAAATTTTACCAATAGTTTACAAATCTTTTGTTCTATCAAGTGATACTATCAAATCAGATTTTAGTGAAATTATGATTTTGCCCTTGAAGAGCATAAAGCCTTTTTCAATTTAAAATTAATTGTATCCCTTCAATCTGCTTTGTAATCATCAAAATCAATTTAGGAGCAACAATCTCCCCTTTTTGATGATGACAAAACACTTGAACAAAAGCATTTATGTGAATGCATTAATTTCAAAAGAATGCACTATAGGTGTATATGCTTGAAAAATATGATTCTTTTGGCATGTGATATAAATGGTCATATGCAAAAATAGTTTGTCCATTTTCATAAAGATTTGAAAAGAGTATTAGATCATTTTGAGTTTAAGATATATCAGAGCAAGAGAGAAAAATAAATTTTTCAATATATCAGAGCAGAAAAATAATTTTTACAATGTTATCCGAAAAGATTTTACAATGTATCAGAGTAAATGTTATAATATAACAGAGAAAATTTCACACTGTATCAGAGCAAATATCAGAGAAACTTTCACACTGTATCAGATTAAATTTTATCATGTATCAGAGCAAGTTAAAAGAAATTTTAGGGTGTATCAAAGTAAATCAAATTTCTTAAGATGTATCAAGGTAAATTTCATAAGATATATCAGAGCAAGTTTGAATTTTGAAATATATCAGAGCATATAAAAAATTACTTATTTGCATTGTACTTATGATTTTGCTTTTTGTTTAATTTCTGTCTAATATCAATTTTCTCAAATTTTTGTTTAATTTCTCAAAATACCATTTTTGTTTAATTTCAAAATTTTGTTTAATTTCTCAATTTTTGTTTAATTTCTCCAAATATTTAATTTCTCCAATTTTTGTTTAATTTCTCCAAATATTTAATTTCTCCAATTTTTGTTTAATATCTCCAATATTTTTTGTTTAATTTCTCCCCCTTTTTGACATCATCAAACATGGTTAACTCTTCCTTTTTCTGGAACATTCTTTAATTTCTCCCCTTTTAGAGTTTATCACAGAAGTTTGCTCCCCCTTAATATAGCAATAATCAACAACAACAAAGAGAAGACAATTTTTTTAATAAGAAGAATATATAAAACCATAATATGATCAACATCATTACAAAAGGTAGAAATATAAGCAAAAGATGATTCCATTAAAAACATAATTGTTTTCAATAAAATTCAACCAGCTAATTGTCAATACATGGCCCCAAGGTACAGATCCTAGAACAAGACACTAGCACCTAGGATCTAGTAAAGATCAAGATAAGTCAATGATCGGAGTCATCAGATATAGGGTGAGGAGATGATGGATCAGAAGTGCGTCCTCTACCCCGTCTGCCTCTGCCACGAGCAGGAGAGCGAGATGAGCTGGGTGGCTGAGAACGCTGAGATGCTAATGACTGAACAGAAAGGGTGAGTCTGATAGAATCAAGTACGTTCAATGCTCTTGAAACAGATTGAAGTAGAGCAGTGAACTGAGTGGTAGCATGCTCACTCGATCCTCGGATTTCTTTCCTCAGCAATTCATATCCACCTTCTAGTGCTCCTCTGAGCCTACCAGCCTCTGCAGTGAGGTCTGTGACCTCAATGATTGACTCCTGTGGTTTGGGATGGGCCAAAGCAAGGACTTGCCCCTGCAAGTCAAGAACTCTGCCAGTAAGTCTCCAGACTGTATCCTCAAGCTACTGGATCCTGATGGACTGATCTGATATCATTTGAAATACAGTGGAGATGTGGGAGTAATGGTCTGATCAGAAGAGGTGGCTCCAGATGCAAAAGAAGTACTACCCCACTGGCTAGACAGCAAAGAAGCCACACGCTGTGAAATATGCTCGATCTGATCGTCAGCCAGTCTGAACTCTGAATGAGGTGCTCTGCTCTCTGGCTGATACACTGGTGTGGGCATCCTAGTAAACTCTGAAGGGCCAGCCTCAGTATCAGGAATGAACTGGGTATCTGGTGAAGCTGCCCTGAAGTCATGTACAGGAGAAGATGGACCTTCTTCTTCTACTCTGCCTTCAGCTCTGTCCTCAGCTCTTATTTCAGCTCTATCCTCAGCTCTTTCTTCAGAGCCCTTGATCCAACCACCAACAGTCTTTGTAATTCTCATTCGGTGCAGGCTGTGTTGGTTGAAAGTGTCTACATGTGAGAGTTTGGTAGATGCCTCCCCTCACAGCTAACTCCAAACCTCCTAAATACTCTAGTAAGGGCCATACCATAAGGCAAGTGTGCCTTGGATCTGTTCAAAGTTTCTCTCATGGCCTCTATCATAAGTGCAGGGAGGTTCAGGGGGGTCTGAGTGATGACATAAAACATGACACATACATCTCTGCTGGAAAGTAAGTCATGTCTACCACTCCTAGGAAAGAAGAGCTTTGAAACTATCTGATGCAGGACCCTCATCTCAATGGACAAAAACTTTGCTTCCAATTTGTTTAAATTTCCTGAAAAAGTTTCTCCTAAAATAATTCTGATCCCCTCTTCTTTAATTGGGAGTTCCATATATGAATATCCTTCACTTGGCAACTGTAATATTTCTCCCAATATCTTAGAATCCAGGCAGATATCAATTCCCTTTATAGTTGAAGTTACTGACCCATTTCCATAATGTAGGTTTTGGTAGAATTCTCTAACAAGGTCAACATAGGTGACTTCCTTAAGAGAGCAATAGAGTTCCCATCCTTGGTTTTTAATTTTGGTAGCAAAAGTAAAGCCCTCATCTTCAAAGAACCGAAAATTTATATTTTTTCCGGTTTCTACTTTTCTATCAGAAAGAGGATTCACACTGGGGCTTATGGAGGATTGAGAGGGACCTTGAGTAGGTACTGAAACTGGAGTTGGAGCAGTTGAAGATTGAGCGGCTTGCCTTTTCTTTCTGACAATTCTTCAGGCTCACGGATTGATTTCCTTCTTTGGGGAAGCTTCATCTTTGGAGCCATATCCACTATAATAGCAGGCAAGGAGACTTGAATTGAGTGGAGGAGGGATCACAAGAGAGTAAAGAAGGATTCTAGTGGAGAAAAGAAGCGGATTTTGGAAGATCGGTGAAGTGCTAGGGCACGTTCCAACCGCGCCAAGCAATGCGAGAAAGCACAAAAAATTCCTTTTCAAGGAGGCGATTTTTGGTGGAGAGTAGGAGGGAGAATTGCTTCAAGTTGGATCCTTGAAAAAAAAAGTTTGGAGAAGACGGCTTTTGGAAGGAGGACGATGAGAAGATGAGTCGTCTCACGAACAGGGTTTCAGTATAAAAATAATGAACCCGATGGAAGTTGGTGGGATTTGCAAGTTTGCCATTGAGTCGACTCATGGGGGTCGACTCATGAAGTTCAGAAATTCAGAAAAAATGCGAATAAATTCCAGAAAAATTTAAATTTTGGGTGAAGGAATTTTGCTCAAAGATAAGTTTTTAGAATGATAAATTTGAGCATTTGGGACCAGGATAGATGTTGAAAATTGAGCTCTAATCAATTCTTTGGAAATTGAGAAATTTTAGGCAAATGGATCTAGAATTCCTAGATTTCTCCTAATTTCACAAAGTCTATCCTCACTAAGGGCCTTTGTAAAGATATCAGCTAATTGATTTTCAGTGCAAACATATTCAAGAATTATATTTTTATTTTGAACATGTTCTCTTATAAAATGATGTCTTATTTCAATATGTTTAGATCTTGAGTGTTGAATTGGATTTTTAGATAGATTTATGGCACTTGTATTATCACATCTTATTAGTGTTTCATTAAGTTTAATTCCAAAGTCTTCGAGTTGTTGCTTAATCCATAAGATTTGAGCACAACAACTTCCGGCTGCAATGTATTCGGCCTCAGCCGTAGACAGTGCCACCGAATTTTGTTTCTTGCTAAACCATGAGATTAGGTTAACTCCAAGAAATTGGCAAGTTCCACTTGTGCTTTTTCTATCTAATTTGCATCCTGCAAAATCAGCATCTGAATATCCTAATAAATTAATTTGTGAGTCCTTAGAGTACCATAACCCTAGAGTTTGAGTACCATTTAAGTATCTAAGGATTCTTTTAACAGTATTTAAATGAGATTCTTTAGGATTAGATTGATATCTAGCACATAAGCAAACACTAAACATGATATCAGGCCTACTTGCAGTTAGATATAATAATGAGCCAATCATACCTCTATAGTATTTTAAGTCTACGCTTTTACCTTCATCATCCTTGTCAAGCTTACATGAGGGACTCATTGGTGTACCAATTGGTTTGCAGTTCTCCATTCCAAATCTTTTGAGTAGTTCCTTGGTGTACTTGCTTTGGGTGATGGAGATTCCCTCTTTTGATTGTTTGATTTGGAGTCCGAGGAAGAAGGTGAGTTCTCCCATCATGCTCATCTCGAACTCCCCCTGCATAAGCTTAGCAAAGTCTTGACAAAGGGATTCATTAGTAGACCCAAAAATTATGTCATCAACATAAATTTGTATAACTAGCATATCATTTTGATTTCTTTTAATAAATAGGGTTGTATCTACATTGCCTCTTGAAAAACCATTATTTAGTAGAAATTTGCTTAGCCTTTCATACCATGCTCTAGGTGCTTGTTTTAGACCATATAAAGCTTTATTTAATCTAAAGACATGATTAGGAAAAGCATGATTTTCAAATCCAGGGGGTTGTTCTACATATACTTCTTCAGAAATATATTCATTTAAAAATACACTTTTAACGTCCATTTGAAATAATTTGAATTTCATAAAGCAAGCATATGCAAGTAGAAGTCTAATAGCTTCTAATCTAGCAACAGGTGCAAAGGTTTCATCAAAATCAATTCCTTCTTCTTGATTATATCCCTTAGCAACCAGTCTTGCTTTATTTCTAATTACATTTCCATGCTCATCTAATTTGTTTCTAAAGATCCATTTTGTGCCAATTATTGAATAATCTTTAGGTCTTGATACTAAGGTCCAAACATTATTTCTTTCAAATTGATTAAGTTCCTCTTGCATAGCATTAATCCAATTATGATCATTTTCAGCTTCTTAAAAAGTTTTAGGTTCAAGATGAGATACAAAAGCACAATGATTAACTATATCTCTAAGTGAAGAATGGGTTTTTACCCCATGCATAGGGTCACCAATAATTAACTCCTTAGGGTGGTTGTGAACATACCTCCATTCTTTGGGTAGGTCATTTGTACCTTGAGGTTGTTCTTGAATTTCTTCACCTCTTTCATTTTGTTCGTCTTCTTGATCCTTGTCTTCTGGAGTTGCTGAGTCTTTCAGAGTGATCTCCTTCATACCTTCTATTAGTGGCTCTGCATCATCAACACCCTCATTCTTCCTTGAAGGAAGATCGTTAGATTCATCAAAAACAACATGTATGGACTCCTCAACTACTAAAGTTCTTTTGTTGAAAACTCTAAATGCTTTACTAGTAGAGGAGTAACCTAGAAAGATTGCTTCATCTGATTTTGCATCAAATTTACTAAGTTTTTTTTGCCATTATTTAATACAAAACATCGGCAACCAAAAACATGAAAATATGCAATATTTGATTTTCTTCCTTTCCAAAGTTCATAGGGGGTTTTCTTTAAAAATTGTCTAATTAAAGCACGATTTAAAATGTAACATGCTGTGTTAATTGCTTCCGCCCAAAAATATTTTGGAAGGTTGCTTTCACAAAGCATGGTACGGGCTATTTCTTCTAAGGTTCTGTTTTTCCTTTCAACTACCCCATTCTGTTGGGGTGTCCTAGGAGCAGAGAAGTTATGGCCAATTCCATTTTCATCACAAAAATTTTCAAAATCTTGATTTTCAAATTCAGTTCCATGATCACTTCTAATATTTTGAATTGAAAAACCTTTTTCATTAGAGACTTTTCGATGAAATTTAGTGAAAATATGAAAAGTTTCATTTTTGTGAGCCAAAAAGAAAACCCAAGTAAAACGAAAATAATCATCTATAATTACAAAGCCATATCATTTTCCTCCTAGACTGGTGGTTCTAGTTGGTCCAAATAAGTCCATATGTAAGAGCTCTAATGGTCTAGAAGTTGAAACAGTGTTTTTGGATTTAAATGATACTCTAGTTTGTTTACCTAATTGGCATGCATCACAGATTCTATTCTTTTCAAAATTCAGTTTTGGCAAACCGAGAACTAAATCTTTCTTAATTAATTTTGAAAGAGAATGCATGCTGATATGTGCAAGTCTACGATGCCACAGCCAACTAGTCTCATTGATTTTAGCATTTAAGGATACTAGGCATTACATGTCTAATTTGGCTAAGTCATTCAAATCTATCATATAAACATTGCCATGCCTATGTCCTATAAATTTAATGCCATCGTTAATAGGACTAGTCACAATGCAAACAGATGATTCAAAAACTACTTTATACCCTTTATCACAGAATTGACTAATGCTAAGTAAGTTATGCTTTAAACCTTTAACTAGTAAAACATTCTCAATATATTTGGAGGGAGTGATACCAATGTTACCTATCCCGATGATCTTTTCTTTGCCATTATCTCCAAAGGTGACCATCCATCCATCCTTAGCATCAAGCGTGATGAATTGTGATTCATCACCAGTCATGTGTCTCGAGTATCCGCTGTCAAGATACCATTTTCTGTTTCCTTCTTGGGATGCTAGACACACCTGCAATCAAAGGTTAAGTCTCTGTCTTAGGTACCCAAGCTTTCTTGGGTCCTTTGGGTTAGTCAGAATGGTTCCTTTTGGAACCCATATTTTCTTTATAGTTGTATTGGTAGATTTAAGGCATGTGTATGATTTATGTCCTATTCTACCACATTTGAAACAAGTAATATTTGTAGACTTGTTACTTGGATAATTTACATAAATATCCTTCAGAAACTTTTGTTTCTTCAGAGGTTTATAGCCAAGTCCAGCCTTATCATATATAGCTTTCTGATTTTTAAGGATCATATTTAGTTTGTTTGAACTTAAGGTAAACTTATCTACTATAGATTTCAGCTTGTTAATTTCATCCTTTAAGTTTTGATTTTCTTGACTCAAGGTGAATTTTTTAATTGAAAGAATTTCAGCTTGTTTCACTAAGGACTGATTTTCCAATTTCAGTTCTTTGTTTTTCTTCCCTAGTTTCTTTAATTCATCAATTGAATCATAGAATGCTTCATGCAATTCTTCAAATGTGAATTCACTAGTGGATTCAGAAGTTACCTCATTTTCATGTGCCATCAGGCACAGATTGGCTTGTTCTGTTGAGGTTTCCTCGTCGGAGCTTGAGTCATCACTCGCACTCCAAGTCGCCATCATTGCCTTCTTTTTGAACTTTTTGGGATCTTTCTTCAGTTGTGGACATTCGGATCTGAAATGTCCTGGCTTCTTGCACTCGTAGCATGTAAGGGGTTGATCTTTCTCTTTTTCTTTGCTTTGTTCCCCTTTTGTGAATTTCTTTCTCATCCCCTGTTTCCTTTTTCTTAGAAACTTCTTAAATTTTCGGGTGATGAGTGCCATCTCTTCATCCTGTTCTTCATCTTCAGATTCATCCGTTTCATAATCAGGTGAAGTTGTGGATTTGAGGGCAATGGTTCTTTTCTTTTTGACTTCATCCTCCTGATGTTGCTTCATGCTAAGTTCATGAGTCATCAAGGATCCAAGAAGCTCTTCTAGAGGTAGAGTGTTCAAGTCCTTTGCTTCTTGGATGGCAGTCACTTTGGCTTCCCAAGTTCTTGGCAGTGACCTGAGAATCTTCCTTACAAGTTCACTGTTAGTATAAGATTTGCCAAGACTCTTCAAACCATTAATTATATCAGTAAAACGAGTAAACATGGCAGTTATGGACTCATCATGCTCTATTTTGAATAATTCATATTTATGTACAAGCATGTTTATTTTAGACTCTTTTACTTGATTTGTTCCCTCATGGGTTACTTCTAACCTATCCCATATTTCTTTAGCAGATGCACAAGTAGAAATGCGATTGAATTCACTAGCATCTAGTGCACAATAAAGAACATTCATGGCTTTGGCATTTAATTGTGCCAATTTCTTGTCAACCTCATCCCATTCTTTCTCGGGTTTGGTTGACTCCTCACCGTCTATAATCTTGGTGGGTGTGTGAGGACCATTCACTATGATACTCCACATATCATAGTCGAGTGCTTGTATGAAAATCTTCATCCGAGCTTTCCAATAGGTGTAATTAGACCCATTGAAAAGTGGAGGTCGGTTTGTTGATTGCCCCTCGGCTAGAGAAGTACCAACATGGGTTGCCATAGATCTTTGACTCTTTGATTGTTAGATCAAAGAAGGGCTAGAGCACCGGCTCTGATACCACATGTTGCCCAGCTATGCAACCCAAGAGGGGGGGTGAATTGGGTTTCTAAAAATTTTAAGCCCAACTGATTACTTATGAATAACAAAACAAAGACTTTAATTCAATATTAATTACCTAAAGCAGGAATGCAAGAATATAATAAAGAAATAAAGTGAAGCGATAAAGCACACCACAAACACAAAGATTTATAGTGGTTCGGTGCCAACCTTGCACCTACATCCACTCCCCAAGCTCCTACTTGGAATTTCAATCCACTATCTTTGTATTCAACCCGAATACAAAACGTCGGAAACTCCGACACTAGCTATCCCAAGCTAGATCACTTATTTCCCGGTACAAGTAAACCCAAAACACTCCAATTTCAGGTTCGGATCAACCTTTCCTTGTTTTGGAAATCCTTCAAAAACAAGAACAAAAACTCACAAAGAGTTAGAAAATTTTGAGCACAGATTAATACAATAACAGCTCCTTTAAATGAGCGAATATAACAATAAAAACTTTACTCAAATGAAAAATCTCTTTTCGGATTTTCTCAAAGTGGATGAACGCTTGAACGAATGCTTGAGAAGAGGTTGATTGTTGATTGAAGATCTCTTGAAAGCTTTGGAAGATCTCTGATCAAGGTTGAACAATAGGCTTGAAAGATCCTCTTGAATACTCTTGCTTTTCTCTTTCACAATCTCTCTTGTATATTGTGGATCCTCTCTCTTTTTCTTTTTGGATATTTCGTTGATCTCAGGCTTTTTCGTGCAGATTTCGGATCCTCTCTTTTGTTTTTCTCATTTTTGATTTCACGTTTGATCTGCTATTTAATCTGCAATTTCTTTCACCATTTAAAGCATTTTATTACATTAGAAGCAAGAGAAAATATTTTAGGCAGATAAAGAGCCGTTAGAGTAATTTTAGGAAGCATAAAAGGCAATTAAAATGGGCAAAAAAATAGCCATTACTGATATTTTCCGTCGCAGGGATCGACTCATGAGTCGACTCATGCTACAGGAGTCGACTCATGAGTCGACTTCTGTTGCACAGATCAGACAGTCTTGATTTCTGGATTTTTCGGCTCAAATCAGCAAAGGTCGACTCATGAGTCGACTCATGCCTTGTGGGTCGACTCATGAGTCGACTCACAGGTCATGCCAAGTCAAAAATTCAGCGTGCCATGGAAATTTTTTTTGCGTGCCAGTCAGCTCATAGTGCCATGAGTTGACTCATGAGTCGACTCATGCACTTCAAACCTTCATAACTTCAAAAATATAAGTCCAAATACAATAAAATTTTCACCAATAGTTTACAAATCTTTTGTTCTATCAAGTGATACTATCAAATCAGGATTTTAGTGAAATTATGATTTTGCCCTTGAAGAGCATAAAGCCTTTTTCAATTTAAAATTAATTGTATCCCTTCAATCTGCTTTGTAATCATCAAAATCAATTTAGGAGCAACACTCTTAATCAAAGAGTGTGGAGATATTGGTATGGCATACAGGTGAGATGTAAGAGTACATCATCATTGAACGTGACCAACTCCAGAGCATTCTGCTGTCAAAAATGTCTCTAATGGGATATAGGTATAAGTGTCCCTTAGACCTGAGATCACCTCAGTGACATGCAAGCAACTCCCTGTGTTTTGGTACTGAACTAACTAAATTTCTAATTCAGTAATAGAAAGCTTCTGGGCACAGTCAAGTACTTGCAAAGTTGGAGTGTGATCAAGATGGGATTGACCACTCTAAGAGTTAGAGAAGAATGAGTCACTGTATTTTAATTTAGCAAAACCTTGGCCAGGATAATCCTTCAGATAGATTTGATATTTTGAAATACAATGTGGACAACCTGATCAAAATTGACAGTTGAACTCTGAGGTATCCTATGAGCATTTTGGTCAAGAAGATGAATTATATGAAAACTATATCCGCATGGGTTCTAAGGATGTTGTTCTCATCGAGTTCAACTCTCACTTATCCTAAAGCCACTCGACATAATATCTAATACCCATCTTCGACTTGTGGTTGTCGAACTCCTTTATCACCAGGCTTTAGTGAAGGGATCGATCAGGTTCTTCTTTCCGTCGATCTTCTAAAGGTCGACATCACCTCGATTCATGATCTTTCAAACCAGATAGAAACGACGTAAAATATGCTTCGTCCGCTGGTGTGCTTTGGGTTCCTTCGTCTGAGCAATGACACCAGTGCTGTCGCAGTAGAGCAGGACCGGACCATCGAGGGAGGGTGCTACTCCGAGCTCGGTGATGAATTTTCTCAATCACACAGCTTCCTTCACGGCATCCGATGCTGCGATGTACTCCTCCTCACAAACAGAGTCTACCACAGTATGCTGCTTGGAACTCTTCTAGCAAATGGCTCCACCATTCAAAGTAAAGATAAAACCTGACACGCTTCTACTGTCATCATGGTCAGATTGAAAGTTGGAGTCTATGAACCCCACAAGTTTCAGATCTGACTCGTCATAAACCAACCATTGGTCCTTAGTATTTCTCAAATACTTAACGATGGCTTTAATCACTTTTCAGTGATTTTCTCCAGGATCAGATTGGTATCTACTCACTACTCCTAGTGAATATGCCACATCTGGTCTTGTACATATCATGACGTACATGATAGATCCTACGGTCGAATTATATGGGACTCTACTCATATGCTCTCTCTCTTCAGGAGTTGTCGGACAATCCTTTTTAGCGAGAGAAATTCCATGGCCTATCGGTAGATAGCCCTTCTTAAAATTTTTCATGCTGAACCTCTTCAGCACAGTATCTATGTACGTGGACTGAGATAATCCAAGCATCTTTTTAGATCTATCCCTATAGATCTTCATCCCTAGGATGTAGGATGCTTCATCCAAATTCTTCATGGAGAACTACGATGACAACCAAACTTTTATTCCCTGTAGTGCGAGGATGTCATTCTTGATTAAGAGAATGTCATCCACATACAAAACAAGGAATACCACAACTGGACCATTTGCCCATTTATAGATGCAGGGCTCTTCTCTGTTCTTAACGAAGCCATACATTTTGATCACCTTATCAAAACACATGTTCCAACTCCGAGAAGCTTGCTTCAATCCATAAATGGATCTCTGAAGCTTGCACACCTTGGACTCATCTGTGGATGTAAACCCCTCAGGTTGTATCATATACACCTCTTCGGTCAGCTCTCTATTCAGAAAAGCTGTCTTTACATTCATCTGCCAGATCTCATAATCCAGATGGGCAGCTATTGCAAGCATTATCCGAACAGATTTGAGCATTGCCACAGGGAGAACATCTCGTTATAGTCAATACCATAATATTGACGATATCCTTTGGCAACCAGACAGACTTTACAGGTCTCCACCTATCCGTCTGCGCCCCTCTTTCTTTTGAAGACCCATTTACACCCAATAGGTTTAACCCCTTCAGGTGGGTCAACCAATGTCCATACATCGTTGACCTTCATGGACTCCATTTTGGATTTCATGACTTCAAGCCATTTCTCAAAATCAAGTCTCTGCATTGCATCCATATAGGTGATCGGATCCTCATCGTTCTTATCGAGTTTGATGGGATCACCATCCCGGACCAAGAAATCATAGTATCTGTCCGACTGACGTGGTACTCTATCGGATCGTCTTAATGGTGCAGGTGTTGGGAATAATGTCTCAAAGCCAATCGTCAGTCTGTTGACGGTTGTGCTCCTTTTGTATTAGTATATAAATTATAAATAAATAAAAGTTATTTGGATATTTTTCATCATAAATTGTTTCATCTTCTAATGAACTCCTGTGTTGTGGTGAAGTCCTTAGGACTATTTAGACTCGACAAAGGAGGATTTATCGTTTAGTCCTTAAACCTGTTCGCAACCAAATGATACATTGTTACCAAGGACAATAATATTTATCGAGCATAGGTCGTTGTGTGCCATATAGGTTGGTTGTCCTCTTAACCAAGGAGTGTGGAGACACTGATATGGCATACAGGTGAGATGTAAGGATACATCTGCACTGAACGTGACCGACTTCAGAGCTATCTCTGCTGTCAAGATTTGCTCCAATGGGATATGGGTATAAATATCCCTCCGATCTGAGACCGTCATGGTGACTTGCAAGCAACTCACTGCACTTAGGCACTGGACTATCTGAATTTCAAATTCAGTGACGGAAGGCTGCTGGGTGTAGTCAAGTACTTGACTTATCGGTGCGTGTGTCAAGATGGGATTGACCACTCTAGTTCAGGAGCTGTGTACAGTCGTGTTTCAATTTAGCAAAATCTTGGCTAGGGTAGTTCTAGTGAGGAGTCACAGGACTGTTTGAATTGAGCACGATTCAGACGATCTAATCAGGGTTGACAGTTTAACCCTGAGTCATCCTATACACAGGGGTCAAAAGGGATGAATTATACAGTAACCATATTCACGTAGGTTCTGACTGTTGTGATTGTGACTATTCGACCTATCTGGATGTCGGGTACCATTGCTAGATGGTCACTTCGATTAGTGCAAGAATTGGTTCCTATGCTACCGGCTTAGGTTCGAACCTGCGGGGTCACACACATTAGAGGTTTCTATCTGATCTGACGGCTGATGAAGAGTCTTAATGTTCATGGACTATGAGTCCTATGTGTCTGAGACTCTGTGATCGAGAATTAGGATTCTCTGATCATGAGTCCCACACATTTTGGGTACCGGGGTCAAAAGTCCCACTGGTTTGGGACTCTTCGATCAAGGTTTCATATCGATGGACTTTGATACCCGATTGCCCATCGGATTTGGACTCAGTATTTATGAGAGGTTTAATTAGTGATTTGATCATTGATTAACTCAATTTTATTGAGTAATTATTTTTTGGATCAAGTCCAATTGAATTAGATTCAGTTGGGTTTGACCCGATTAGGTTAAGAGTTGACCTAATCGTCGAGATGGTTTGGTCCCTGATTTGATTAGGTGTTGGGCTTAATCAATTCCTGATTTGATTAGGATTTTATTGAGCCTAATTAAACCTAATTAATTTGAATTTAAATTAGTCTAATTGGGCCTAGCTTATTTTAATTAAATTGGTTCAATTAGGTTAGTTTAAAATGAGAAACCACCTTGACCCAAACTCCCTGCGCCACCTCACTTCTTCTGCGCCCATTTGTATTCACGAGAAGGAACTTCTCATGAATTTTCTCCCACACAAAGGCCATCCCACGCCCATCCTTTCTGTGCCAAATGGATAGATAAAGATGATTGGTTGGCCATTCAAATTCAAATGAAGTTTGAATTTAAATGGGCAACCAACCAACTCCATGCGCCCCCTCTTATCTTGTGCGCCACTTTATTTACATGAGAAAGAGTTTCTCATATAAACTCTCCATGCACAAATGATGCCACGCCTATTCTCTTCTCATGCCCAAGTGGATAGGGATGAGTTGGTTTGCATTTGAATTCAAATTTGATTTGAATTCAAATGTGCAACCACTTATCTTTATCCTCTCACGCGGATAAGACACGTCTTGCATTGTTTTAAAAAGAGGAGAAAGGTGAGGCGTGCATAGAAAATTTTTGAGAGATAGCTTGGGGTGTGAGGAAGCCTTGTGCATGAGGTGAAGGTCCAAAACCTTTCAAGAGAAAAAGAAAGAAAAGAAATAAAAGTGGGCGCAGGGTTTTCAGTGTGTTCCCTAAGGTTTCAACCTGGGGTTCGGAAAGTGAGTTAGTGAGCTACGAGTGTCATGAGCCCACCAAATTTAAGATAGAGCATCATCTACCTCTCAATCATGTTTGCTGATGATCCAAAGCATCCGTGGAATCGACAGACATCGATCGAAGGAGTTCGATCAGCATCGGCTGTCGAAAGGGCTCTACAATGAGCTAGCACTCGTGAGGAGCCGATCAGACCGAGAGCTTCGTGTGGACGATCCGCAGAGATCAGACATATTGTGTGACTATATTGCGATGATCAAACCCTCCTGACGGTGATCAGATTGTGGCAATCGACTATCCGCATAAAGGTATTGTGTTCTAAACACAGAACAGTAAATTGTTTACTGTTCAAATTTGAATTTCAAATGCATGCATGCTATATATTATATTTAGATCCTAGTGTAGGATAAATACATATTAATTAATTAGATTAATTAATAATTTTTACTATAAAATAATAATTTTAAAAAAGTTTTAAAATTATCATTTTACCCCTGCACTCAAATTTCTCTTCAAATGGTATCAGAGCGGGTTCTAAGATATGATATATGAATTTGCATGCGTAGATTAAGTTGTAATCTAAAAGTTTAAATTTAAAATTTAAAATTCAAAATTTAAAATTTGAATTTTGAAAGTTGTTCAAAATTTAAAAATTTGAAATTCAAAATTTAAAATTTGAATTTTGAAATTTGAAATTCAAAATTCAAAATTCAAAAATTTAAAATTCAAAATTTAAAATTTGAAATTTAAAATTTGATTGAAATTTCAAATTTAAAATTCAAAATTTAAAATTTAAAATTCAAAATTTAAAATTTAAAAATTTGAAATTTGAAATTTATTTGAAATTTGAAATTCAAAATTTGAAATTTAAAATTTAAATTTTAAAATTGGTATATTTAGATATACTTGATCCAAGTAGCAAGTAATCTAATTGGGTTGGTTGCCATGGTCGTCCGGTCATAGGAGAAAAGTAGGGTTTAAAGGCCCTCTCCTCCCATTCGATGGGGTCTCCTATGGCGGTAGGGGTGCCGCTGCAATTATATCCCATGTAGATGAAGCAGCGAAAGGACTTAATTATAAAGGTTCAATTGTAAAATTTATCATGAATGTGTTAGATTAGATCTAAAGGAATATTCATGATTTATTTTGATTGAGTTATTTTCTGTTATGTAATTAGCAATAGGATTGCTATTTATGAAATGTGCTGATCTATTTGTGAAATGAGTCAACATATTTGGTGAACAGAAAATAAAATCTTTCAAATTTAAAATTTATTTTCGAAATGCCAAACCCTGACCCATCAGCCCAAATACTTAATTAAAAGAATTAAGTGTTGTCAAGTTGGTCTAGAATTGTGAATTAAGATCTAAGACAATTGCATAAACTTGTGGGTCAATGGGTTAGATGGATTAGGTCCATAATTGGGTTAGACCTAAGGTTAGCTTAAAGAAATGGACTAAATTAGAGTAATTGATCAAATCTAATCAAAAGTTGAATTAGATTAGGTCAAGGACACTCTAGACTCAACTCCAATAGTTGTAGTTGAATGGGTCCATATCTTTAATTAGACCAAGATGGACTTAATTCATGGCTACGTGGTGGAATCCTATTTACTAAGTTGATCAAATTAAAACTAATGAACCGGTTGGTGTCTAAGGTAAGTTCGGCAGTTTGACCAGTGGTTCTTAAGCGGGAGCTACTCGCATTAATTTTATCTCTGACGAGTTAATGGCATATCCCCACCACTGATCTCACTTACCTGGCCAACCTGGTGAGTTAGATTTTGATTAGATCACTTGGTGATTAGGGCTCACCTATGTCATTATGTAAATCAGTGTGACTGATTTAGGTGCTCCTAATGCCGGCTTTAATTAAATCTTTTTTAATCTGACTTGGTGAAGTCAGTGGGAGGATTGAAATTGGCTGGTTAATTTCTTCTCTTTTATCCTTTAAGAAATTTTCAAAAATTATTAGATCCCTAAAATGATTAAGTTACAGTGATAACTAAGTCATAGCCTCCCATTAAGTGAGTGATAATGAGTCCATTAGTTTAATAATCATTGGAGGCCCAAAGGCCTGGTGCTTATTGACTAATGGAATTATCATTCATAGTATGATAATTTGGTTGAGTCTTTCTGATGGTGGTCAGGTTGGCCGCCAAAGTCGGGCCTGATCATTTATTGGTCCGATTCACCAAATCAAGTCATGTTAATGGTTGGACCTAACCAGATCTTTTCAGTGGAGGCCAAAGCCTACTGATTAGGTTCTAGGGTAAAATAAATTACTAGAAGTTGTTTAGAGAAACAACTGGTTATGAACCTACCCATAGATGCACATGGGTTGACCAACCAAAGTTGGGCTCGTGTGTAGTCTGTGTGGATTCTAGTACCCACTAAGAAATTAAAGTAACTCCTCGAATTGGAGGTTGAGGCTACCAGTTCGTAAAAATATTGAGAGAAACTTTAGACTAAAGTCCAAGTCTTTATTATTAATAATTTATATACTAATAGAGGTCTGATTTTTTTTTATGCAGGTATGGCCACTACCCTGTCACTCCGGTCATTATTAGATAATGACAAGCTCATGGGATCAAATTTCGATAGCTGGTGTTGGGTATAAAATACCCACAGCCGAAGTCCTCAACAGAATCAACGATTCCGCCCACGATGTCGACCTCAAAGGAAGACTCCGCCCGGACTCCTACGGGAGTCGGGCTTCATCCTCGACTCCAACGGCTACCAGACAGACTTCATCCGGACTCCTACGGAGCCGACTCCGTCGACAATTCCGACCTCAAGTTGACTCCGCCCGGACTCCTACGGGAGCCGGGCTCCATCCTCAACATCAACTGCCGGTAAGCCCCGTCCGGACTCCTACGGGAGCCGGACTTCGCCTTTCAATCAAGAAGACTCCGCCCGGACTCCTATGGGAGTCGGGCTTCGTCCTCGACTCCAACGGCTGCCAGACAGACTTCGTCCGGACTCCTACGGGAGCCGGACTCCGCCGACAACTCCGACCTCAAGTTGACTCCGCCCGGACTCCTACGGGAGCCGGGCTCTGTCCTCAACATCAACTGCCGGTAAGTCCCATCCGGACTCCTACGAGAGCCGGACTTCGCCTTTCAATCAAGAAGACTCCGCCCGGACTCCTACGGGAGCCAGGCTTCGTCCTCGACTCCAACGGCTGCCAGACAGACTTCGTCCGGACTCCTACGGGAGCCGGACTCCACCGACAACTCCGACCTCAAGTTGACTCCGCCCGGACTCCCACGGGAGCCGGGCTCTGTCCTCAGCATCAACTGCTGGTAAGCCCCATCCGGACTCCTACAGGAGCCGGACTTGGCTTTTAACCTTGATTGCAGGAAGACTCCGCCCGGACTCCTACGGGAGCCGGGCTTCGTCCCCAACTCCGACGGCTACAGACAGACTGCGTCCGGACTCCGTCCGGACTCCTACGGGAGCCGGGCTCCGTCCTCAACCTCAGCTGTCGGTAAGCCTTGTCCGGGCTCCTATGGGAGCCGGACTTTGCATCTGATTTTGATTGCAGGGGATTCCACCCGGACTCCCACGGGAGCCGGGCTCCACCCACGACCCCAACCGCAAGGAGGACTCTGCTCGGACACCTACGGGGGCCAGACTCCGACCGTTGTCGAACTTCAGCCAGCAGATCTGCGCTCCCAGGCCACAATCACGGCCACGATCCTGCTCCACTTCCTGTGATGGATTCCACGCAGCTCCATCACTCCCTGACAGGCCGCAGTAACGGTCGCAACACTGCTCCGCTCCCTACGACAGATCCCACGCGGCTCCATTACTACCTGGCAGACCACGATAAACGGCCACGATCCTGCTCCACCTCCTGCAATGGATACCGCACGATTCTCCCATCCGCTGCCAAGACGCGACAGCACACGCCGCCCCACTTCCCACGACAGGTTCCACGTGGCACGCCCCAGTGATGGCCACGGGTCTACTCCACTACTCTTCGCAGCAAATTCCGCCTGACCCTGGGCAGCCCACTACCAGGCGGTTACAAACGTCGCCATCAATCCGTTACCTCCTCCGCCTATAAAAAGGGAGACCCAGATACGTTATTCTATAAGCTCATTTCTTATCTCAAAACTCTGCTAAATTCTCCGTTCGAGCGCTCCATTCTTGTTGAGGCAGAGAACTGACTTGAGCGTCGGAGGGTCTTGCCGGAGCAACCCCACCTCCGGTTTAGACTTTCCTTGCAGGTCCCGATGGCGACCGCGACTTCTCCGACTCCAGCTTCTCCAGTGCAAGTGGATTTTTGCACCAACAGGATTGGCGCTAGAGGAAGGGCCTGAACCTTCACAGTACCCTTATTCTTAAAGGAGCATTCAATGGAGCCACCTCCGATCATCTCCTCCGACTCCCACTCCTTATTTTCCCCCGCTGGGTCCACACTCGATGCCTCCATGCAAGGCGTCCACGCGACGGTCCACGGCCTCCGCGGCTAGGTCTCAGGCTCTAGCCTCCCCTCCTATTTCTCAACCTCCTCCTCCTCCTCCTCCAGTGGCGGCGGTCGGCGCGGAGCAGTTTGACTTGCTGGCACAGCAGGTCAGAGGCCTCGTCGAAGCTGTGCAAGCAATGCAGCAGCAGCAGCCGCAGGCGTTAGTGCACCCGAAAAGGGCATCTCCGGAATGCCAGAACCCAGCGGCGGGGCGGGCCAGCCGCCCCATCCTTCCTGGGAAAACAAATCCGAGGGTAGAGAGCCCTCAATCGGACCACGACTCCACCCCTGGAAGATCCCTGCCCCCGTTCTGCCAGAGGACCCTCGAGACTCGAAGTCGAGAGGATTTCCTGGACCGGAGGCTCCAGGAGATGAACCGGCGGATTGAAGAACTCCACCATGCGCCCCCCGCTTATGGTGAGGACATTTGTACTGACCCTCCCTTCTCCCAAACGATCATGCAGGAACCGATCCCGCCAAACTTCAAGCTTTCCCAGTTCGAAAGCTACGACGGGACTTCAGACCCGGTTGATCATCTGGAGGCCTTCCGGACGATGATACTGCTTCACGGTACTCCTGACGCCATCTTATGCCGGACTTTCCCGTCTACTTTGAAGGGAGCAGCGAGGAACTGGTATTCGGCTTTGAAATCGGGTACCATCTTCTCCTTCGATCAAATGAGCCACCAATTTGTGGCCCATTTTGTCAGCAGTCGGTGCCCCCGGAAGGGTTCGGAGTCCCTCATCAACATCAAGCAGAGGGAAGGGGAGTCCATACGGGCCTACATCAACCGCTTCAACATTGCGGCGCTGGAGGTCCGGAACTTGGATCAATCAGTTGCCATGGCCGTCCTGAAAGGCGGCCTTCAGAAGAATGATCTTTTGTTCTCCCTGGAGAAGAAGTATCCCAGAGATTTTGCCGATTTGCTGGCCCGGGCTGAGGGATACGCCCGAGCGGAAGAAGCCTTCAAAATGAAGGATGAAGAGACAGCAAGAGAGCGGCAAGCGGGAGATTCGAGTAAACCCGCAGTGGAGAAAAGGCCAAAGGAAGTCCGGCCACGTTCTCGATCCCCTCCTGGGCATAAGCGCGCCCATACTCCACCTCGGGCACGCAGGCAGAGAAGCCCGGACCGCGGGGTTCGGCGGGGTTCCCCATTAGGGAGATTCTGCAACTACGCCCCCCTCAACGCCTCGAAGGCCCAGGTATTAATGGAGATCAGGGAGCAGCTCCCTAGGCCGAGAGGATGCGCACACACCCCGGGAAGCGCAACCCCAACAAGTTCTGCCTCTACCACTGCGACCACGGCCATGACACAGAGGAATGCATCTAGCTCCAGGACGAGATCGAGGAGCTCATTCGACGAGGTCGACTTGACAGATTCATCCGCCGCAGGCCTGAGGGTAGGGGAGACTGGCCAAGAGCCCTTCCACAGCCTGAACCGTCGAGAAGGGAGGAGCAACCCGGGGACCGGCCTCCCATCGGGACCATCGACTCCATCACCGGAGGGCCTCAAGGAGGGGCGGCCACCCGCGACCAAGGAGCTCGGAAAACCTGTAAATGTATCACTTACGATTTCGCCTTGAATCTAATTTTCTTTCTACTTAACGTACTGGCATGGATTTATTATGACTGGATACGACCCCACCGAATGCTTAAAATATAGCCATGTCAAGAACAGGAGGAGAACCTCGTCCTGACATGAGCAAAGTCAAAGGCCCGGTTCTTTTAGATCGGATGGGGGGAGAGGCCTTACAATGCCCATTTGTGCCCCCACAACCCTGTTAAGGACAGGAGGAGAACCTCGCCCTAACTTGAGCAAAGTCGAAGGCCCGATTCCATTTAGATCGGATGGGGGAGAGGCCTTACAACGCCCATTTGTGCCCCCACAGCCCTGTTAGGGACAGGAGGAGAACCTCGCCCTAACTTGAGCAAAGTCGAAGGCCCGGTTCCATTTAGACCGGATGGGGGGAGAGGCCTTACAACGCCCATTTGTGCCCCCACAGCCCTATTAGGGACAGGAGGAGAACCTCGCCCTAACTTGAGCAAAGTCGAAGGCCCGATTCCATTTAGACCGGATGGGGGGAGAGGCCTTACAACGCCCATTTGTGCCCCCGCAGCCCTGTTAGGGACAGGAGGAGAACCTCGCCCTAACTTGAGCAAAGTCGAAGGCCCGGTTCCATTTAGACCGGATGGGGGAGAGGCCTTACAACGCCCATATGTGCCCCCACAGCCCTGTTAGGGATAGGAGGAGAACCTCGCCCTAACTTGAGCAAAGTCGAAGGCCCGGTCCTTTTAGACCGGATGGGAGGAGAGGCCTTACAACGCCCATATGTGCCCCCACAGCCCTGTTAGGGACAGGAGGAGAACCTCGCCCTAACTTGAGCAAAGTCGAAGGCCCGGTCCTTTTAGACCGGATGGGGGGAAGGCCCTGCAACGCCCATATGCGCTAAGCCCCGCCCGGACTCCTACGGGAGCCGGGCTCCATCGCCGACATCAACTACAGGACAACTCCGCCCGGACTCCTACGGGAGCCGGTCTCCGCTGACAACAGCAACTGCCGATAAACCTTGTCCGGACTCCTACGGGAGCCAGACTTTGCTTATGACTTTGATTGCGGGAAGACTTCGCCCTGACTCCTACGGAAGCCGGGCTCTATCCACGATGCCAAGGAAGGCTCCGCCCGGACTCCTACGAGAGCCGGGCTCCGCCCACAACTCCAACTTCAAGAGGGATTCTCCGTACGGACTCTCATGGGAGCCGAACTTAGCCTCGACTTCAGCGGAGAAAAAACTCCAAGCAATAAAGGAAGGTAATGGATCGCAACAGTGATGATTGGAAAACAAACAGCGCCCGAGGGCAACTGAAGCTCGGATCCCCGTATTCAAGCCCTAGGAGGGACCCCGGGCCCGAGTGGCCCCAAGCGAACCTGCAGCCATTGACGAAAAAATGATAATCGGGTATCTTTGAACGGCGTAAAAGTCAAAAAGGAGCTCGACAGATAACAACCCCACATGGATAAAAGAAGTCGTCGATGACCTTAGGACGACGTAAAAAAAAAAAAAAAAAGAGAAGAAGAAAAAAGAGAAGAAAAGGAGGAAGAAAGAAGAAAAGAAAATGAAGAAGCTCGACAAACAACTATTCGATGCAAGATGCAGACAAGGTAGCAAAATCTGCTTTTCATTTAACAAGATATACGTTACAAGACCCGATGGGTCAAGAAAAAAAGATATACAAGCCTCACGAACACGGTTCGGGAAGGATATACCGGAGGCCGCTCCCAGCTGCAAACTCCTCTCCCCATCTCTGACCTTCTCAGCCGCATTCTCCAGTGCGTGTAACGGACCTATCGGCTCTCGCCTCGCCTCGCTTCGCTCCATCTCCGAAGTCCCAACCTTAGGGGAAAAAGGGTGGGATAGATTTCCAGGGGCGATAAGGGCAACGGCAGCAGTGACGAAGACCTGTTTCAAGAAGAGCCGGAGTCACCTTGGAGGCAGCGGTGACGCCAGAGATATGCTCCATCTCTGAATGCTCCACGACAGCCACCACCCAAAACGCTCCGGCAAGATCAGCATGCGCTACTTCCACCATCCCCGCAACAGATTTTGCTGCCCCACCGTCGACGCCGACCGCTTCTGGTCCCTTGGCCCCGACGGCATCAAGGATCCCGCCACAGCTTGTGACGACAGCTCTGCCCTCTTGACCGATATCACCCCGCCTTGCTACTCCGAAATTCTCGTGCAGGATAACTTTACCGGCGGCCCCCGTTATTAGACCCCTGTTGTTGAAGGAATTCTTCCTTGAGCCCCCTTTAAAACGACGGAGATCCTCACCGACCGCCGTTCTCCTCCTCGCCTTCCTCCAAGCCCTAGACATCCCTTCAAGAATGGACTCCAGGGCAGAGGACATGGTGTGGGAACCCTCAGAGAAGAATTGGGGAGCTGAAGAAGGCAAGGACTAGTGCGAGGGAAGTAGCTGAGTAGCTAGGCTCTCAGGCGAAAGAAAGGTATCGTCCTATCAACAGGATGAAGCCACGAAAGGAGATTAGGGGGTTTAAATAGCCGACGGATCCTAGCACAGTTATGGCGGCGGGTGTTCCTGGGCCAACTGGTGCGTGCCATGTGTCCCGCATGTCCCCCTCACCGCTATCGAGGGTTGACCGTCCATAAATTTCCGTAGCACGATGCTTGGGATCGCGTTCTGATGGGGGTTCTGAAAAGACTCTTCAGGTCACCTTCACCGAAAAACGGGCTCTGACGTGCGCACGTTTAATGCCCAAAATATCTGGGGGCAGCAGTGTGTGGGATTCGAGGGGACGGCTTCGGCTGTACCCATCTCTCTGTACTTCCTTCGTTCGAAATTCAAACTCGAAAGTAGGGAGACTGGTGTTGGGTATAAAATACCCACAGTCGAAGTCCTCAACAGAATCAATGATTCCGCCCACGATGCCGACCTCAAAGGAAGACTCCGCCCGGACTCCTACGGGAGCCGGGCTTCGTCCTCGACTCCAACGGCTGCCAGACAGACTTCGTCCGGACTCCTACGGGAGCCGGACTCCGCCGACAATTCTGACCTCAAGTTGACTCCGCTTGGACTCCTACGGGAGCCGGGCTCCATCCTCAACATCAACTGTCGGTAAGCCCCGTCCGGACTCCTATGAGAGCCGGACTTCGCCTTTCAATCAAGAAGACTCCGCCCGGACTCCTACGGGAGTCGGGCTTCATCCTCGACTCCAACGGCTGCCAGACAGACTTCGTCCGGACTCCTACGGGAGCCGGACTCCGCCGACAACTCTGACCTCAAGTTGACTCCGCCCGGACTCCTACGGGAGCCGGGCTCCGTCCTCAACATCAATTGTCGGTAAGCCCCATCCGGACTCTTACGAGAGCTGGACTTCGCCTTTCAATCAAGAAGACTCCGCCCGGACTCCTACGGGAGCCGGGCTTCGTCCTCGACTCCAATGGCTGCCAGACAGACTTCGTCCGGACTCCTACGGGAGCCGGACTCCGCCGACAACTCCGACCTCAAGTTGACTCCACCCGAACTCCTACGGGAGCCGGGCTCCGTCCTCAACATCAACTACTGGTAAGCCCCATCCGGACTCCTACGGGAGCCGGACTTGGCTTTTAACCTTGATTGCAGGAAGACTCCGCCCGGACTCCTACGGGAGCCGGGCTTCGTCCCCAACTCCGACGGCTACAGATAGACTGCGTCCGGACTCCGTCCGGACTCCTACGGGAGCTGGGCTCCATCCTCAACCTCAGCTGTCGATAAGCCTTGTCCAGGCTCCTACGGGAGTCGGACTTTGCATCTGATTTTGATTGCAGGGGATTCCACCCGGACTCCCACGGGAGCCGGGCTCCACCCATGACCCCAACCGCAAGGAGGACTCTGCTCGGACCCCTACGGGGGCCAGACTCTGACCGCTGCCGAACTTCAGCCAGCAGATCTGCGCTTCCAGGCCACAATCACGGCCACGATCCTGCTCCACTTCCTGCGATGGATTCCATGCAGCTCCATCACTCCCTGACAGGTCGTAGTAACGGTCGCAACACTGCTCCGCTCCCTACGATGGATCCCACACGGCTCCATTACTACCCGACAGACCACGATAAACGACCACGATCCTGCTCCACCTCCTGCAATGGATACCGCACGATTCTCCCATCCGCTGCCAAGATGCGACAGCACACGCCGCCCCACTTCCCACGGCAGGTTCCACGTGGCACGCCCCAGTGATGGCCACGGGTCTACTCCAATACTCTTCGCAGCAAATTCCGCCTGACCCTGGGCAGCCCACTACCAGGCGGTTACAAACGTCGCCATCAATCCGTTACCTCCTCCACCTATAAAAAGGGGGACCCAGATACGTTATTCTATAAGCTCATTTCTTATCTCAAAACTCTGCTAAATTCTTCGTTCGAGCGCTCCATTCTTGTTGAGGCAGAGAACTGACTTGAGCGTCGGAGGGTCTTGCCGGAGCAACCCCACCTTCGGTTTAGACTTTCCTTGCAGGTCCCGACGGCGACCGCGACTTCCCCGACTCCAGCTTCTCCGGCGCAAGCGGATTTTTGCACCAACAGCTGGTATCAAAAATTAAAAATCATCCTTGAGTATGAGCGGATCCTTTATGTAGTAACGGATCCTGCACCCGAGGAGCCAGCCCTGAACGCGAGAGGGACGGTCTGAGATACTTATCAGAAGTGGCTCAACGATCGCACCACCGTTCGGTACATAATACTGGCGGCAATGAATGATGAGTTTAGCTGCAGGTTTGAGAATGCCCAGCCGCAGGAGATGCTTCAAATGTTGAGTGACTCCTTTGGCACACTTGACGACGTTGAAAGGCACAAAACTAGTTGTGTCATTTTCAATGCTCGGATGAGGGATGGGGCCTCAGTCAACGATCATGTACTATACATGATCGAAATGATTGAGCACCTAAGTAAACTAGGCTTTCCCTTGCACGAGCAGCTCGCTAAGGATGCGATCCTTAATTCTTTGCCCAAGTCCTTCCTCCCCCTTTCTTACTCATTTTCGAATGACAAAGCCTGCAGTGAACTACCACGGCTTGTTGGGGTTGCTGCAGAACTTTGAGAAGGACCACCAGCTCCATAAGGGTCGGTGAATGTTGTGGGAGGGTCTTCTTCTAGTCATCGACCCTTTAAGAAAGGGAAGAAGAACAAGAAGAAGAAGAATAAGAAGGTGCAGTCGCATACTGGGACGTCTGCACAGGGTCAGACCAAGAAGCGCAAGCCCGACCAGAGCCAGGCGGAGTGCTTCTTTTGCAAGAAGCAGGGGCACTGGAAGAGGAACTGTCCTCTATACATTACCTCCCTGGACCCAAACAGGCTGAAGAAGAAGCAAGGTAATTATATGATAACACCTTACAACTTTTTCATTTATGATACTACTGCCTGGGTATTGGATACCGAAAGCCCTTATCATATTTGCAATTCGATGCAGGGTCTGCAGGTCAGTAGGAGATTTGATGATGGTGAGAGATTCCTGAATGTTGGAGATGGAAGCAAAGTTCCAGTTCTAGCTTTAGGAATCATGAACCTTGTAATCAATTCTCGTAATGTAATTTTGAGTGAATGTCACTATTGTCCAAGCTTTTTATTAAATATTATTTCTGTAGGCCTTTTGGCCATGTACGGTTATCAATTTTTAATAAAAGGAAATATTTGCAATATCATTTTGAATGGTGTTACAATGTTTGTTGGACAACTAAATAATAGAATTTATTTACTGTCACAGCCTGTTAATGTGGTTCAAACCTCCGATAAATGTCCTAGAATAGATAATGTATCAGAAGTCTACCTTTGGCACTGTAGGCTAGGTCATATCAATAAGAACAGGATAAACAGGTTAGCTCAAGAAGGAATTCTTGAAGTTGGTGATTGTGAATGACTTCCAACCTGTGAGTCCTATCTTCTTGAAAAGATGACCAAGTCACCTTTTACTAAAAAAGGTGAGCGAGCCAGTGAACTCTTAGGTCTGGTACATTCTGATGTATGTGGACCCATGAGCTCAAGTGCAAGAGATGGATATTTCTACTTCATAACCTTCACAGATGACCTATCGAGGTATGGGTATGTCTACTTAATGAAGCATAAGTTGGAGTCATTTGAAATATTCAAACTATTTCGAAATGAGGTAGAAAAACAAACTGGGAAATATATTAAAACTCTTCGATCTGATCGAAGAGGTGAATACCTTTCCAATGATTTTCTGACATATTTTGGGAAGAATGGGATTCTCTCTCTGTGGACACCTCCTGGAACACCACAGCATAATGGTGTGTCTGAAAGGAGGAATCAGACTTTGTTGGACATGATTCGATCCATGATGGGGTTTGCAGGTCTGCCGATCTCCCTCTGGGGATATGCACTCGAATCAGCTTGTTACCTTCTAAATAGAGTTCCAAGTAAGTCTGTAACCAAAACATCATATGAGATATGGATAGGATGTAGGCCAGTACTCTCGCACCTTAGGATTTGGGGGTGTCCGACTTATGTTAAATGTTTAATTACGGACAAGCTTGGACCTAGGTCTGACAAGTGTAATTTTATAGGGTACCCAAAAGAGACCAAAGGGTATTATTTCTACCTAGCTGATGAGCAAAAGGTGTTTGTCAACCTTAAGGCAATCTTTTTAGAAAAGAAGTTCTTTGGTGAAGGGACTGTTGCCTTTAAGATCGAACTTGAGGAAGTTCGGTAGGTGGAAAAACCGACACAAGTAGCTGAACCTAAATCGAATTTGGTTAGATCAGATCCGGAGCCCATTGTTCCTGCACCTTAAGGCGATCTGGTAGAGTACCACGTTAATCGGACAGATACTATGATTTCTTGGTCCGAGACGGCGATCCTATCAAACTTGATGAAAATAATAAGGATCCGATCACCTACTTGGATGCAATGCAGAGACCTGACTCTGAGAAATGGCTAGAGGCCATGAAATCCGAAATGGAGTCCATGAAGGTCAACGATGTGTGGACATTGGTTGACCCACCCGAAGGAGTAAAATTCATAGGGTGTAAGTGGGTCTTCAAGAGGAACAGAGGCGCAGACGGAAAGGTGAAGACCTATAAAATCCATCTGGTTACCAAGGGATATCGTCAACGTTATGGTATAGACTATGACGAGACATTTTCTCCTGTGGTAATGCTCAAATCCATTCGCATTATGCTTGCGATAGCTGCCCATCTGGACTATGAAATCTAGCAGATAAATGTAAAAACAGCTTTTCTAAATGGAGAGCTGGACGAAGAGGTGTATATGATACAACCTGAAGGGTTCACATCCACAGAAGAGTCTAAGGTGTGCAGGCTACAGAGGTCCATTTATGGACTTAAGCAGGCATCCCGGAGTTAGAATATACATTTTGATAAGACGATCAAGATGTATGGCTTCGTTAAGAACGGAGAAGAACCCTGCATTTATAAGTGGGCAAATGGTCCAGTAGTGGTATTTCTTGTATTGTATGTGGATGACATTCTCTTAATCGGGAATGATGTCCCTGCATTATAGGGAATAAAGATTTGGCTGTCGTCACAATTCTTCATGAAGGATCTGAGAGAAGCTTCCTACATCCTAGGGATGAGGATCTATAGGGATAGATCTAAAAGGCTGCTTGGCTTATCCCAGTCCACATATATTTATACTATGCTGAAGAGGTTCAGCATGGAGAATTTCAAGAAAGGCTATCTACCGATAGGCTATGGAATTTCTTTCTCGAAGAGAGATTGTCAGACAACACCTCAAGAGAGAGAGCGTATGAGTAGAATTTTATATGCTTCGGTAGTGGGATCTATCATGTACGCCATGACATGTACACGACCAGATGTGGCATACTCACTAGGGGTAGTGAGTAGATACCAATCTGATCCAGGAGAGAATCACTGGAAGGTTGTTAAAACCATCCTAAAGTATTTAAGAAATACGAAGGATCAGTGGCTTGTTTATGGTGAATCAGACTTGAGACTTATAAGATTTACAGACTCTAGTTTCCAGTCTGATCACGATGACAGCAAGAGTGTGTCGGGATTTATTTTTACCCTTAATGGTGGGGCTGTCTGCTAGAAAAGTTTCAAGTAGCACACTGTGGCTGATTCAATTTGCGAGGCGGAGTATGTCGCTGCATCAGATGCTGCCAAAGAAGCGGTGTGGCTGAGAAAATTCATCATCGAGCTCGAAGTAGCACCCTCCCTTGTTGGTCCAGTTCTGCTCTACTGTGACAGCTCTAGAGCCATTGCTCAGGCAAAGGAACCAAAGGCACACCAACGGATGAAGCATATTCTGCGCCGCTACCATCTCATCTGAGAAATCATGGATCGAGGAGACGTCGACCTTCAGAAGATCGATGGAAAGGATAACCTGGCCGACCCATTCACTAAAGCTTGGGGTTCGGGAAGTGAGTTAGTGAGCTACGAGTGTCGTGAGCCCACCAAATTTATGGGAGAGCATCATCTACCTCTCAAGCATATTTGCTGATGATCCAGAGCATCCATGAAATCAATAGATATCGATTGAAGGAGTTCGATCAGCATCGACCGTTGAAAGGGCTCTACAATGAGCTAGCACTCGTGAGGAGCTGATCAGATCGGAAGCTTCGTGTGGATGATCTGCAGAGGCCAGACATGCTGTGTGGCTGTGTTGCGATGATCAGATCCTTCCGACGGTGATCAAATTATGGTGATCGACTATCCGCACAAAGGTATTGTGTTCTGAACACAGAACAGTAAATTATTTACTGTTCAAATTTGAATTTCAAATGCATGCATGCTATACATCATATTTAGATCCTAGTGTAGGGTAAACACATGTTAATTAATTAGATTAATTAATAATTTTCACTATAAAATAGTGATTTTGAAAAAGTTTTGAAATTACCATTTTATCCCTGCACTCAAAATTCTCTTCGGCAGGTACATTGAGCTTCAGATTTGATCTAATCAAATCTGACTCAAGTTCAGCTATTGGTGTCGGTCCTTCTACCTGTTGAACTTCATCAAGTTCAACCTTAGAGGCAACGGTTCCTTCACCAAGGAACTCCTTTTTAAAAAAGTTGCCTTAAGGCTGACGAACATCTTTTGTTCATCAGCATGGTAGAAGAAATATTCTTTGGTCTCTTTGGAGTACCCTATGAATGTAAATTTGTCAGACCTAGGTCCAAGTTTATCTGTAACTAACCATTTGATATAGGTCGGGCACCCTCAGACCCTAAGGTGTGAAAATACTGACTTACGCCCTGTCCATATCTCATATGGAATCTTAATTATAGACTTACTTGGAATCCTATTTAACAGATAACAGGTCAATTTGAGTGCATATCTCCAGAAGGATATCAACAAGCTGGCAAAATCCATCATGGATCGGATCATGTCTAACAGAGTCTAATTTCTCCTTTCAGACACACCATTATGCTGTGGTATTCCTGGAGGAGTCCATTGGGAGAGAATCCCATTTTCTCCTAGATATATGAGAAACTCACCAGAAAGATATTCCCCTCCTCGATCAGACCGAAGAGTTTTAATACTCTTTCAGTTTATTTTTTACTTCACTTCGGAATCATTTGAATATTTCAAATGAATCTAACTTATGTTTCATCAAATAGACATATCCATATCTGGATAGATCATCCATGAAAGTGATGAAGTAAAAATATCCACCTCTAGCACTTGTGCTTATAGGCCCGCATACATCAGTATGTACTAAGCCCAAAAGCTCATTAGCTCTCTCACCTTTTTCAGTAAAAGATGACTTGATCATTTTACCAAGAAGACAGGACTCACAGATTGAAAGTGATTCACAATCACTGACTTCAAGGATTCCCTCTTGAGTCAACCTGTTTATCCTGTACTTGTTTATATGACCTAGCCTACAGTGCCATAAGTAGATATCTGATACACTATCTAATCTAGGGTGCTTGCCAGTAGAATAGACTACATTAACAAGTTGTGATAACATATACACATCATTGTGCAAATGTTCACAAAAAATAGTAACACCATTCATAATGATATTACAAACTTATTTTTTTATTAAAATTTTATAATCATTTTTGGTTAGAAGGCCTACAGAAATAATATTTAAAAAGAAACTGGGACAGAAATGACAATCATTAAGAACAACTGTATGGGACTCAAATACAAGTTTCAAGATTTCTAATGCTAGAACTGGAACTGGTCTTCCATCTCCAACATTTAGGAATCTCTCATCTTGCTCGAATCTCCTACTGACCTGCAACCCCTGCAACAAATTACAAATATGGTAAGGTCATCGGTATCCAATACCTAGTCAGTTATATCACAAATAGAAAAATTACAAGGAGTTATCATATAAATACCTTGCTCAACAACAGCTTGCTTCTTTTTCTGCCTGTTCAGATCCAGGAATGCAATGTACTGAGGATAGTTCCTCTTCCAGTGCCCCTGCTTCTTGCAAAAGAAGCATTTAGTTTGACTCTTATCGGGCTTGATCTTTCTGGTCTGGTCCTGCACTGATGTCCCAGCCTGAACTTGCACCTTCTTCACTTTCTTCTTCTTGTTCTTCTTCTCTTTCTCAAAGGATCGAGAATCAGAAGATGAACCTCCCACTAAATTCACCAACTCCTTGTGGAGTTGATGATCCTTCTCAAAGTTCTGAAGCAACCCCAGTAACCCGTGGTAGTTTACTTCAGGCTTTGTAATTCTATAATGAGTGAGAAATGGGAGATAAGACTTGGACAGCGAGTTCAGTATTGCATCTTTCCCAAGCTACTCATGCAAGGGAAAGCTGAGCTTGCTCAAACACTCCATCAGCTCGATCATGTACAATACATGATCAGTGACAGAGGTACCATCCCGCATTTTGGCGTTGAAGATGGCACAACTATTCTTGTGCCTCTCCACATCATTGGGTGTGCCAAAGGTATCCTCCAGCACTTGAAGCATGTCCTTTGGTTGAGCCATCTCAAATCTATGACTGAACTCATTGCTCATGGCAGCCAGCATGATGCAGCACACCATGGTCCGATCACTAAGCCACTTTTGATAAGTATCTCTGACTGTTCCACGTGCATTGGCAGCTGGCTCCTCAGGTGCAAGTTCCGTTATCACATATAGGATCCGTTCATGCTCCGGACTATCTTCAACTTTTGGTACCAGCTACCGAAGTTGGATCCCATCAAATTTTCATTGTCCAACAATGATCGGAGCGATAGAAAGTAGCCATATCTGTACAAAGAAAAATCATAACCTAATTAGTAATTGATTCATTAAACCTAAAGATTTGGACTTTAATCAAAAGGTTTCTCCTACTATTTTATTCGAATTAGTAGCCTCTACCTCCAATTCGAAGAATTATCCTAATTCCTTAGTGGGTACTAGAATCCACTTAGACTGCACACAAATCTAACTTTGGTTGGCCAACCCATGTACATCTAAGGGTAGGTTCATAACTAATTATTTCTCTAAACAATTTCTAGTAATTTAAGTTTTGTCCCAGTCCCTAATCAGTAGGCTTTGGCCTCCACTGAAAAGGTCTTGTTAGGTCTAACCATTAATATGACCATACTTGGCTCATCTAGCCAATAAATGATTAGACCCAACTTTGGTTGGCTAATCTAACCACCATTTAGAAAGATGCAGTCAAGAAATCATATTATGAATGATAATTTCATCAGTCGATAAGCACCAGGCCTTTGGGCCTCCAATGATTATCCAACTGATGGACCCATTATCATCCATTTAATAGGAGGCTATGATCTAGTTATCACCATAACTATTTTATTTTAAAGACCTAATAATTTTAGAAGATTTAATTGATTTAGAGGAGGAGGTCAGATGAACTAGCTTATCATGATCCTCCCACTGGCTTCACCAAGTCAGCTTAAGGGAGACCATTAAAAGGACTGATTTAGGAGTACCTAAATCAGTCACACTGATTTACCTAGCTGACATGGATCAGCTCGAATAGTCCAGTGATCCGATCCAAATATAATTTCATCAAGAGGCCAGATAAGTTCGATCGGAGGGAGGGTCTGCCAAAGCTTGCCTTAGACACCATTAGAAATGACCAGATAAGTAGGCTGCCAATTAAAAATCACCGATCTGATTTATCTTAGACACCAATTGGTTTAATTAGTTTCGATTAGATCAACCTAACAGTTCATGCTAGACTGCTTAGCCAAGAATCAAGTCCATTTGGTTCTCGTTAAAGACATGGACTTGACCAACTATAACTATTGTAATTGATCTAGAGAATCTTTGGCCTAATCTAAGACAACAATTGATTAGATTTAGTCAATTCTCTAATTAAGTTCATCTTTAATCTAACCTTAGGTCTAACCCAATTAATGTACCTAATCTCCACTAACCCATTAACCCAATGTGTTATGGTTTGTGTCTTAGGTTCTTCAATTCACAATCCTAGAACCTAATCAAACAACTTCTTAATTCTCAATTAAATTTTGGGCTGAGAGTTGGGGTTCGACTTTTCGAAAATAATTTTTATATTTGTAAAATATTTTTATAATATAATTTTTACTAACCAAGTTACATATTTGATTCATAATCAAAATGCAAGTGAAATAAGTATGAAACTACTTTAGATCTAATCTAAACAGGTTCATGTAATTGAAACAATTTCAACTTTAAACTGCGCAAATTTTTCAGACAAATATATAATGGTTCTTTGTGCGAGAATAATTAACAAAAAAATTTTATTTTAGATTTAAATTTTTTTTAAATCTAATAAATCATAAATTTAATCTAGATCACATCTAACAAATTTATGATTAAAGATAGATCTACACGAACTAGGACAACCTTTGCACTATAAGGGGAAAACCTTACAGCAGGACAACCTACAGTTCGTGATTGATCTAAAAATTTTAATTTTAGATTTAATAATTAGATTATAAATTAGATCTAATCTAAAAAATAATCTAAGTATGTATAAATAATCATGTAATAAACAACCTAGGCTCTGATACTATTTGAAGAAACCAGATATTGGGTTTCAGGGTTAGATCTTGAAATTTTTTCAAGATCAGGCAGTAAAGACTAAAATAAATTAAAATTTATTTTATAAAACTAAAGAATTTCTAGATCTAAGATTTTATTACATAATTATTACATGGTATTAAATCAAAAATTAAAATATAAAGAGCAAGAACTACATGTTGATCATATCAACATGTTTCGATACTACATCTGATGTATGTAAAATATAATAGATCAGATCTATTATCTTGTAAGTTAGACGTTCTAACTTTACTGATCCAGGCTTGAGGATGATGTTGCGAGCCACACATATGTCTGATCTCTAGGAGTCATCCATGTTGGGAAATGTGTCCCAAAAAGCCAATCGTCAAGCTGTTGACGGTTGAGCAACCAAGTATTGTAATTGATTTGTTAATAAATAAAATATATTTGGCATTTTCATCATAAGCTTTCATGTTCTAATGAACTCCGTTGTTATGATGAAGTCCTTAGGACTATTTAAGTTCGATAAAGAGAGGATTTATCGATTAGTCCTTAAAACTGTTCACGACCAAATGATAGGCTGTTAATAAGGACGACAGCTTCTATCAAGCATAGGTCGCTGTAGGCCATATGGGTTGGTTGTCCTCTTAACCAAGGAGTGTGGAGACACTGTATGGCATACAGGTGAGATGTAAGGGTACATCATCATTGAACATGACCAACTCCAGAGCATTCTGCTGTCGAGAATGTCTCTGATGGGATATAGGTATAAGTGTCCCTTAGACTTGAGATCACCTCAGTGACTTGCAAGCAACTCACTGTGCTTTGGTACTGGACTAACTGAATTTCTAATTCAGGGATGGAAGGCTTCTGGGCACAGTCAAGTACTTGCGAAGTCAGAGTGTGATCGAGATGGGATTGACCACTCCAAGAGTTGGAGAAGAATGAGTCGCTGTATTTCAATTTAGCAAAACCTTGGCCAGGGTAATCCATCAGATGGATTTGATATTTTGAAATACAATGTGGACAACCTGATCAGAGTTGACAGTTGAGCTCTGGGGTGTCCTATGATCATTTTGGTCAAGGGGATGAATTATATGAAAACTATATCCGCATGAGTTCTAAGGATGTTGTTCTACACATTCGATCTATCCGGACGTCGGGTACCATTGCTAGATGGTCACTTCGATTAGTATAGAATTTTTCCTATACTACCGGCTTAGGTTCGGACCTATGAGGTCACACACATTAGAGTTCATGATCCGATCAGATGGTTGATCAACGATTAAGAATCGTTCTAGGGTTAAATAATCAATACGATTGACATTTAACCCAGTGCAAGTGTTGCAGGAGGATCGATTAGCAATTTGATTGCTAATTGGCTTAATTTGATTAAACCAATGGGCTGAGATTAAGTTAATTAAATATGATTTAATTAGATTTATTTTGGGCTTGATTGGATCAAGTCCAATTGATTTATTGGATAAGCCAATGCAAGGAAAGACTAGTCCTAGTTCAACTAAGACTTGGGTCAATCTAATTTCTAATTTAATTAGAAAATTAAATCAGATTTAAATCTAATTTAATCTGATTAAATTAGGTTTTAATTAGGTTAAGACCTATTTTAATTGGGTTGATCTAATTTTGATTTGATTTGGTTTGGAAAACCAAATTAAAATAAGTTATGAGACAGAATCCTAGTAGGACTAGGATTCCACCTTGCGCCACATAAACCTTCTCCACGCCCTCTCTCTTATTCAACGCCAATCTCCACTTATTTTGTGCAACAAAAGCCCTCTCCCATATCTCTCCCACGTTCACAAAAGGTCTCCTCTCTTCTTTCTTACATGGAAGGTGATTTGGATCAAATCTAAAAGGAATAAGTTTGGATTTCGAATTCTATGAGATAGAGTTTTAGAAATCTAAAACTCTTTCAATTTTGCACCGAATTTATCCAAATTTTTTTTGGAATTTTATGGCTTTTAGGGTTTACATTGTACACCCTTTTTTGGTGATCCATGTACGAAAATATGGAGAAGGTGCTCAAGAGTTGGGCGTCCCTTAACTTGCCATGTTTGGATAAGCCTTGACTAGGTGTTTGACCTAGACAAGGACTCTATCATATCTCTCTATATAAGATGAGTTTCTTTGTAAAATTTTAAGGAGAGATAGATATTTAAGAGGCCTTTCTACCATCCAAAAATCAGAGAGAAATACCTTTGGGTCTGGAGATATAAAAGATGCAAGTTTGGGTGTCTAGAGAGAAAAACGTGAAGAAGAAGAGGGTCTTCTTCTTGGGTTTTTGTTTTCATATTTTTCCTCCCTCCATCTTGAGTTTTCTGAGAGTGTCAAAGATCTGAAACTCCTCCTTCTACTTTTCATCTTTGGAAGAGTCCAAATCAAGAAGAAGGAGGCACCTGATCAACCATCAAAGAAGGATCAGCGCAGTACTAGCATACTGTGCTGATTTCCTGAAGCAGGACTTCTGATCGAGATTCGTGGGCTTGTGTGGATGACTCCTAGAGGCCGGATGCATGTGCGGCTTGCAACATCATCCTTAAGCCCGGATCAGTGAGGTTAGAGTGTCTAACTTGCAAGGTAATAGATCTGATCTATTATTTAATACATACATTAGATGTAGCTAGTATAGAAACATGTTGATATGATCAACATGTAGTTCATACTATATTTATATATATTTTAATTTTTGATTTAATACTATGTAATAATCATGTAATAGGATCTTAGATCTAGGGATTTTCTGATCTTAGAAAATAAATTTTGATTTATTTTATTCTTTCGCTGTATGATCTTGAAAAAGTTTCAAGATCTAACCCTGAAACCCTAGATCTGGTTCCTACAATTGGTATCAAAGCCAGGTTCTTTATTACATGATTATTTATACATGCTTAGATTATTTTTTAGATTAGATCTAATTTATAATCTGATTATTAAATCTGAAATTAAAATTTTAGATCAATCACAAACTGCAAGGTTGTCCTGCTGTAAGGTTTCCCCCTTACAGTGCAAAGGTTGTCCTAGTTTGTGTAGATCTATCTTTAATCATAAATTTGTTAGATATGATCTAGATTAAATTTATGATTTATTAGATTTAAAAGATATTTAAATCTGAAATAAAATCTCTTTGTTAATAATTTTTATGCAAAGAAATTATTTAAAGTTGAAATTATTTCAATTACATGAACCTGTTTAGATTAGATCTAAAGTAGTTTCATGTTTATTTCACTTGCATCTTGATTATGAATCAAACATGCAATATGATTGGTAGAATCATATTGTAAAATTGTTTTACAAATATGAAAATAATTTTTTGAAAAGCCGAACCCAACCCTCAGCCCAAAACTTAATTAAGAATTAAGAAGTTGTTTGATTAGGTTCTAGGATTGTGAATTGAAGAACCTAAGACACAAATCATAACACATTGGGTTAATGGGTTAGTGGAAATTAGGTCCATTAATTGGGTTAGACCTATGGTTAGATTAAAGATGGACTTAATTAGAGAATTGACTAAATCTAATCAATTGTTGTCTTAGATTAGGTCAAGGATTCTCTAGATCAATTACAATAGTTGTAGTTGGTCAAGTCCATGTCTTTAACGAGAACCAAATAGACTTGATTCTTGGCTAAGCGATCTAGCACGAACTGTTAGGTTGATCTAATCGAAACTAATTAAACCAGTTGGTGTCTAAGGTAAACCAGACCGGTGGTTTTTAATTGGAGCCCGCTTACCTGGCCATTCATGATGGTGTCTAAGGCAAGTTTTGGCAGACCCTCCCACTGATCGAACTTACCTGGCCTCTTGGTGAAATTATGTTTTGATCGGATCACTTGACTATTCGAGCTGACCCATGTCAGCTAGGTAAATCAGTGTGACTGATTTAGGTGCTCCTAGACCAGCCCTTTTAATGGTCTCCCTTAAGCTGACTTGGTGAAGTCAGTGGGAGGATCATGATAAGCTGGTTCATCTGACTTCATCCTCTATATTATTTAAATCCTCTAAAATTATTAGGTCCTTAAAATGATAAAGTTATGGAGATAACTGAGTCATAGCCTCCCATTAAGGTGTTTGATAATGAGTCCATGAACTCAATAATCATTGCAGACCCAAAGGCCTGGTGCTTGTTGACTAATGGAATTATCACTCATCATATGACGACTTGGAAGTATCTCTCTAATGGTGGTTAGGTGAGCCAACCAAAGTTGGGCTTAATCATTCGTTGGTTAGATACACCAAGTATGATCATGTTAATGGTTGGACCTAACTGGATCCTTACAGTGGAGGCCAAAGCCTACTGATTAGGTTTCTGGGGCAAAATTAAAATTACTAAAATTGTTTAGAGAAACAATTGGTTATGAACCTACCCTTAGATGTACATGGGTTGGCCAACCAAAGTTGGGCTTGTGTGCAGTCTAAGTGGATTCTAGTACCCGCTAAGGAATTAGGGTAATTCCTCGAATTGAAGGTAGAGGCTACCAATTCGAATAAAATAGTGAGAGAAACCTTTTGATTAAAGTCCAAATCTTTATGTTTAATGAATCAATTACTAATTAGGTTATGGTTCTCCTTTGTGCAAATATGGCCACTTCCCTATCGCTCCGATCATTGTTGGACAATGATAAGTTGGTGGGACCCAACTTCGGTAGCTGGTACCAAAGTTGAAGATAGTCCTGGAGCATGAACGGATCCTATATGTGATAATGGATCCTGCACCTGAGGAGCCAGCTGTCAATGCACGTGGAACAGTCAGAGACACTTACCAGAAGTGGCTCAGTGACCGGACCACGGTGCGCTATATCATGCTGGCTGCTATCATGAGCGACGAGTTCAGTCCAGATTCGAGATGGCTCAGCCAAAGGACATGCTTCAAGTGTTGGAGGATACCTTTGGCACACCTGATGACGTAGAGAGGCACAAGACTAGTTGTGTCATCTTCAACGCCAAAATGCGGGATGGTGTCTCAGTCACTGATCATGTATTGTACATGATCGAGCTGATGGAACGATTGAGCAAGCTCGGCTTTCCCTTGCATGAGCAGCTTGGGGAAGATGCAATACTGAACTCGTTGCCCAAGTCTTATCTCCCATTCCTCACTCATTATAGAATGACAAAGCCTGAAGAGAACTACCACGGGTTACTGGGGTTGCTTCAGAACTTTGAGAAGGATCACCAACTCCTCAAGGAGTCGGTGAACTAAGTGGGAGGTTCGTCTTCTGGTTCTCGACCTTTTAAGAAATGGAAGAAGAACAAGAAGAAGAAAGTAAAGAAGGTGCAAGTTCAGGCTAGGACATCAGTGCAGAGTCAGACCAAAAAGGTCAAGCCTGATAAGAGTCTATTCTACTGGCAAGCACCCTAGATTAGATAGTGTGTCAGATATCTACTTATGGCACTGTAGGCTAGGTCATATAAACAAGAACAGAATAAACAGGTTGACTCAAGAGGGAATCCTCAAAGTTAGTGATTATGAATCACTTCCAACCTGTGAGTCCTGTCTTCTTGGTAAAATGATCAAGTCACCTTTTACTGAAAAAGGTGAGAGAGCTACTGAGCTCTTGGGCCTAGTACATACTGATGTATGTGGGCCCATGAGCACCAGTACTAGAGGTGGATATTTCTACTTCATAGCTTTCACGGATGACCTATACCTATATGGATATGTCTATCTGATGAAACATAAGTCGGATTCATCTGAAATGTTCAAATGATTCTGAAGTGAAGTAGAAAAATAAACTGGAAAGAGTATTAAAACTCTTCGATCTGATCGAGGAGGAGAATACCTTTCTAGTGAGTTTCTCACATATCTAGGAGAGAATGGGATTCTCTCTCAATGGACTCCTCCAGGAACACCACAGCATAATGGTGTGTTTGAAAGGAGGAATCGGATTTTGTTAGACATCGTCCGATCCATGATGGGTTTTTTGCTAGCTTGCTGATATCCTTCTGGGGATATGCACTCGAATCGGCCTGTTATCTGTTAAATAGGATTTTAAGTAAGTCTGTAATTAAGACTCCATATGAGATATGGACGGGATGTAAGCCAGCACTTTTGCACCTTAGGGTCTGGGGGTGCCCGGCCTATATCAAACAATTAGTCACAGACAAACTTGGACCTAGGTCTGACAAATGCTCATTCATAGGGTACCCCAAAGAGACAAAAGGATATTTTTTTCTATCATGCTGATGAACAAAAGATGTTCGTCAGTCTTAAGGCAATCTTTTTAGAAAAGGAGTTCCTTGGTGAAGGAATCGTTGCCTCTAAGATTGAACTTGATGAAGTTCAACAGGTAGAAGGACCGACACCAATAGCTGAACCTGAGTCTGATATGATTAGATCATATCTGGAGCCCAATGTACCTGCACCATTAAGGCGATCTGGTAGAGTACCGCGTCAGCCGGACAGATACTACGGTTTCTTGGTCCGGGACGGTGATCCCATCGAACTTGATGAGAATAATGAGGATTCGATCACCTATATAGATGCTATGCAGAGACCTGATTCCGAGAAATGGCTTGAAGCCATGAAATCCGAAATAGAGTCCATGAAGGTCAACGATGTATGGACATTGGTTGACCCACCTGAAGGGGTTAAACCCATTGGGTGTAAATGGGTCTTCAAAAGGAAGAGGGGTGCAGACGGAAAGGTGGAGACCTATAAAGCCCGTCTGGTTGCCAAGGGGTATCGTCAACATTATGGTATTGACTATGACTAGACGTTTTCCCCTGTGGCAATGCTCAAATCTATTCGGATAATGCTTGCAATAGCTACCCATCTGGATTATGAGATCTGGCAGATGGATGTAAAGACAGCTTTCTTGAATGGAGAGCTGACTGAAGAGGTGTATATGATACAACCTGAAGGGTTTACATCCACAGATGAGTCCAAGGTGTGCAAGCTTCAGAGATCCATTTATGGACTGAAGCAAGCTTCTCGGAGTTGGAACATGCATTTTGATAAGGTGATCAAACGTATGGCTTCATTAAGAATGGAGAAGAGCCCTGCATCTATAAATGGGCAAATGGTCTAGTTGTGGTATTCCTTGTCTTGTACATGGATGACATTCTCTTAATCGGGAATGACATCCCCGCACTACAGGGAATAAAAGTTTGGTTGTCATCACAGTTCTCCATGAAGGACTTGGGTGAAGCATCCTACATCCTAGGGATGAAGATCTATAGGGATAGATCTAAAAGGATGCTTGGGTTATCCCAGTCCATGTACATAGACACTGTGCTGAAGAGGTTCAGCATGAAAAATTCCAAGAAGGGCTATCTACCGATAGGCCATGGAATTTCTCTCTCTAAGAAGGATTGTCCGACAACTCCTGAAGAGAGAGAGCGTATGAGTAGAGTCCCATATGCTTCAACCGTGGGATCTATCATGTACGCCATGATATGTACAAACCAGATGTGGCATACTCACTAGGAGTAGTGAGTAGATACCAATCTGATCCTGGAGAAGATCACTGGAAAGTGGTTAAAGCCATCCTTAAGTATTTGAGAAATACTAAGGACCAATGGTTGGTTTATGGCGAGTCAGATCTGAAACTTATGGGGTTCACAGACTCCAGATTCCAATCTGACCATGATGACAGTAGGAGCGTGTCGGGTTATATCTTTACTTTGAATAGTAGAGCCATCTGCTGGAAGAGTTCTAAACAGCATACTGTGGCAAACTCTGTTTGTGAAGCGGAGTATATCGCAGCATCAGATGCTACGAAGGAAGCTGTGTGGCTGAGGAAATTCATCAACGAGCTCGGAGTAGCACCCTCCCTCGATGGTCCAGTCTAGCTCTACTGTGACAGCACTGGTGCCATAGCTCAGGTGAAGAAATCCAAAGCACATCAGCGGACGAAGCACATCTTGCACCGCTTCCACCTGGTCTGGGAGATCGTGGATCGAGGTGATGTCGATCTTCAGAAGATCGACGGAAAGGAGAACCTAGCCGACCCCTTCACTAAAGCCCTGGAAATAAAGGAGTTCGACAACCACAAGTCGAAGATGGGTATTAGATACTGTGCCGAGTGGCTTTAGGACAAGTGGGAGTTGTTGGAAAATGTGTCCCAAAAAGCCAATCGTCAAGCTGTTGACGGTTGAGCAACCAAGTATTGTAATTGATTTGTTAATAAATAAAATATATTTGGCATTTTCATTATAAGCTTTCATCTTCTAATGAACTCCATTGTTATGATGAAGTCCTTAGGACTATTTAAGTTCGATAAAGAGAGGATTTATCGATTAGTCCTTAAAACTGTTCACGACCAAATGATAGGCTGTTAATAAGGACGACAGCTTCTATCAAGCATAGGTCGCTGTAGGCCATATGGGTTGGTTGTCCTCTTAACCAAGGAGTGTGGAGACACTGGTATGGCATACAGGTGAGATGTAAGGGTACATCATCATTGAACGTGACCAACTCCAGAGCATTCTGCTGTCGAGAATGTCTCTGATGGGATATAGGTATAAGTGTCCCTTAGACTTGAGATCGCCTCAGTGACTTGCAAGCAACTCACTGTGCTTTGGTACTGGACTAACTGAATTTCTAATTCAGGGACGGAAGGCTTCTGGGCACAGTCAAGTACTTGCGAAGTCAGAGTGTGATCGAGATGGGATTGACCACTCCAAGAGTTGGAGAAGAATGAGTCGCTGTATTTCAATTTAGCAAAACCTTGGCCAGGGTAATCCATCAGATGGATTTGATATTTTGAAATACAATGTGGACAACCTGATCAGAGTTGACAGTTGAGCTCTGGGGTATCCTATGATCATTTTGGTCAAGGAGATGAATTATATGAAAACTATATCCGCATGGGTTCTAAGGATGTTGTTCTACACATTCGACCTATCCGGACGTCGGGTACCATTGCTAGATGGTCACTTCGATTAGTATAGAAATTTGTTCCTATGCTACCGGCTTAGGTTCGGACCTATGAGGTCACACACATTAGAGTTCATGATCCGATCAGATGGTTGATCAACGATTAAGAATCGTTCTAGGGTTAAATAATCAATACGATTGACATTTAACCCAGTGCAAGTGTTGCAAGAGGATCGATTAGCAATTTGATTGCTAATTGGCTTAATTTGATTAAGCCAATGGGCTGAGATTAAGTCTAATTAAATATGATTTAATTAGATTTATTTTGGCTTGATTGGATCAAGTCCAATTGGTTTATTGGATAAGCCAAGTGCAAGGAAAGACTAGTCCTAGTTCAACTAGGACTTGGGTCAATCTAATTTCTAATTTGATTAGAAAATTAAATCAGATTTGAATCTAATTTAATCTGATTAAATTAGATTCTTAATTAGGTTAAGACCTATTTTAATTGGGTTGATCTAATTTTAATTTAATTTGGTTTGGAAAACCAAATTAAAACAAGTTATGAGACAGAATCTTAGTAGGACTAGGATTCCACCTTGCGCCACATAAACCTTCTCCACGCCCTCTCTCTTATTCAACGCCAATCTCCACTTATTTTGTGCAACAAAAGCCCTCTCCCAGATCTCTCCCACATTCACAAAAGGTCTCCTCTCTTCTTTCTTACATGGAAGGTGATTTGGATCAAATCTAAAAGGAATAAGTTTGGATTTCGAATTCTATGAGATAGAGTTTTAGAAATCCAAAACTCTTTCAATTTTGCACTGAATTTATCCAAATTTTTTTTGGAATTTTCGTGGCTTTTAGGGTTTACATTGTACACCCTTTTTTGGTGATCCATGTACGAAAATATGGAGGAGGTGCTCAAGAGTTGGGCGTCCCTTAACTTGCCATGTTTGGATAAGCCTTGACTAGGTGTTTGACCTAGACAAGGACTCTATCATATCTCTCTATATAAGACGAGTTTCTTCATGAAATTTTAAGTGGAGATAGATATTTGAGAGTCCTTTCTGCCATCCAAAAATTAGAGAGAAATACCTTTAGGTCGTGGAGATATAAAAGATACAAGTTTGGGTGTCTAGAGAGAAAAACGTGAAGAAGAAGAGGGTCTTCTTCTTGGGTTTTTGTTTTTATATTTTTCCTCCCTCCATCTTGAGTTTTCTGAGAGTGTCTCAGATTTGAAACTCTTCCTTCTACTTTTCATCTTTGGAAGAGTCTAAATCAAGAAGAAGGAGGCACCTGATCAACCATCAAAGAAGGATCAGCGCAGTACTAGCATACTGTGCTGATTTCCTGAAGCAGGACTTCTGATCGAGATTCGTGAGCTCGTGTGGACGACTCCTAGAGGTCGGACGCGTGTGCGGCTTGCAACATCATCTTTAAGCCCGGATCAGCGAGGTTAGAGTATCTAACTTGCAAGGTAATAGATCTGATCTATTATTTAATACATACATTAGATGTAGCTAGTATAGAAACATGTTGATATGATCAACATGTAGTTCATACTATATTTATATATATTTTAATTTTTGATTTAATGCTATGTAATAATCATGTAATAGGATCTTAGATCTAGGGATTTTCTGATCTTAGAAAATAAATTTTGATTTATTTTATTCTTCCACTGTATGATCTTGAAAAAGTTTCAAGATCTAACCTTGAAACCCTAGATCTGGTTCCTACAATCCACACGAGCCTACGAATCATGATCAGAAGTCTTAGTCCAGAAAATCAGCACAGTATGCTAATACTGTGCTGAACCTTCTTCGATGGTCGATCAGATGCCTCTTTCTTTTTGATTTAGATTCTTCCAAAGATGAAAAGTAGGAGAAGAAGTTTTAGATGTGAGACACTCTTACAAAACTCACAGATGGAGGAAGGAAAGAGGTGAACTCAGCAACCCTAGAAGAAGACCCTCTTCTTCTTCTCTTTGCTCTCACCTAGACACCTAGTTTTGTGTCTATTATATCTCCACGCCCTAACACTCTTTCTCCTTAATTTTTACACACCCCAAAGGTCTCTGAATGCTCTATAATTTACAAAAATATCAAGAAGAAATTCATCTTAAATAAAAGATATGAAGAATCTTTGTCTAGGTCAAATATCTAGTCAAGGAAAATCCAAATAGGGCAAAACAAGGGGTGCCCAACTCATGGGCGCCTCCTCTTTCTTTTTCTGCCATGGACCACCAGCAAAGGATGCACAATATGTATCATAAAAGTCTTAAAAATCTCAAAAAAAATTTGAGTAAAATCAGTGTCATATGGAAAGAGTTTTGGTTTCCTAAAATTCTATCTCATAGAATTTGAAATCCAAACTAATTCCTACTTTGACTTGATCCACAACTACATTTCATGTAAGAGAGAAAGAGTGAAAAGCTTTGAACGTGCATGAAGGCCTGAGAAAGAAGATTTTGTCACATAAAATAAGAGAGAGTGAGAGTGTGGGGCTAAGGTGGCGCAAGGTGGAATCCTAGTCTTACTAGGATTCAATCTATGACTTGTTCAAATTTGGTTTCTCAAACCAAATCAAACCAAAATCAAATCAACTCAATTAAAATAGATCTTAACCAAATTAACAATCTAATTTAATCAGATTAAATTAGATTTAAATTAGATTTAATTTTTTAATCGAATTAGAAACTAGGTTGACCCAAGTCCTAATTGAACTAGGACTAGTTTTTTCTTGCACTTGGCTTATCCAATAAATCAATTAGACTTGATCCAATCAAGCCCAAACTAAATCTAATTAAATCATATTCAATTAGACTTAATCTCAGTCCATTGGCTTAATCAAATTAAGCCAATTAGCAATCAAATTTCTAATCGATCCTCTTGCAACACTTGCATTAGGTTAAATGTCAATCGTATTGATCGTTTAACCCTAGAACGATTCTTAATCATTGATCAACTATCCGATCAGATCATGAACTCTAATGTGTGTGACCTTATAGGTCCAAACCTAAGTTGATAGCATAGAAATAAATTTTGTATCAATCGAAGTGACCATCTAGCATGGTACCTGACGGTCGAATAGGTCGAATGTGTAGAACAACATCCTTAGAACCCATGCGGATATAGTTTTCATATAATTCATCTCCTTAATCAAAATGCTTATAGGACACCTCAGAGTTTAACTGTCAACTCTGATCAGGTTGTCCACATTGTATTTCAATATATCAAATCCATCTGATGGATTATTCTGGCCAAAGTTTTGCTAAATTGAAATACAGTGACTCATTCTTCTCCAACTCTTGGAGTGGTCAATCCCATCTTGATCATACTCCAACTTTGCAAGTACTTGACTGTGCCCAGAAGCCTTCTGTCACTGAATTAAAAATTCAGTTAGTCTAGTATCAAAGCACAGAGAGTTGCTTGCATGTTACTGAAGTGATCTCAGGTCTAAAAGACACTTATACCTATATCCCATTAGAGATATTCTCGACAGCAGAATGCTCTGGAGTTGGTCACGTTCAATGACGATGTATCCTTACATCTCACCTGTATGCCATATCAGTATCTCCACACTCCTTGATTAAGAAGACAACCAACCCATATGGTCTACAGTGACCTATGCTCGATAGAAGCTGTCATCCTTATTAACAGCCTATCATTTGGTCATGAACAGTTTTAAGGACTAATCGATAAATTCTCTCTTTATCGAACCTAAATAGTCCTAAAGACTTCATCACAATAAAGGAGTTCATTAGAAGATGAAAACTTATGATGAAAATACCAAAAATATATTTTATTTATTAATAAATCAATTACAATACAAGGTTGCTCAACCGTCAACAGATTGACGATTGGTTTTTGGGATATATTTTCCAACAGTTTACCCCTTACAGTGAAAAGGTTGTCCTACTTTGTGCTAATCATTGATAAAATCTGATTTTATGTCATGCATGTGATGTTTATGATCTGATTTAGATGTGATCTAAGATTATAGTTCGATCTAATATAATTTAGATTAGATCTAAATTCAAGCATATATGATATGTAATTAGATTAGATGATCCGATTAGCAAGTATTTAGACTGGATTGATCACCAGGCCATCCGATCATAGGAGCAAGAAGAGTTTAAAGGCCCTCTCTTCCCATTCGATAGGGTGCTCTTATGATATATAGGGGTGCCGTGTGATTAGATCCCATGAAGAAGAACATGAAAGGAAGAACTTATTTTTCTACAAAATCCTAGATCTTGAAATCTTAGGTTTGTTGTATGTGATACAAAGTTGTATGAAAAATAAGACATCTAATCTATATAATTAAAATTATTTTAATTATGATAAAATAAAATTTTAAATCATAAAAATTTTAGATATGATCTAAAAGTGTTATGATTGATTTTATTTTAGTGTTATGCAAGAATTTTGAGATCTAAAACTCCTTGAATCGTGCTCACACAATTACTGAGCTGACCCAATTTTGAACTGAGTTGACTCAGTCTCCTTGTGTGGCCGACTCAATGTTGATTGAGTCGATCTAGTTTCAAAATAGAAAGTCTTTGTATAATATTTATTGTAAATTATTTATAAAATAAAAGGTTGAAATTATTTCAAGCCATAACCTAAACTCATATTGATGCTGAACTTAATTGAGAATTAGTGTAAAATTGATTAGATCTAGAATTGTGAATTAAAGATCCAATGTTATTCGCATAAAATATGGGAGTATGGGTTAGCTCAAATCAGGTCTTTTAATTAGATTAGTCCTAAGATTAGAATCAAAGAGTTAATGGACTAACCAGAGAAATTGATTAAATCTAACCAAATATTGAATTAGATTAAATCAGAATTTCTCTAGAATCAATACAATAGTTATAGATGGTCAAGTCCATGTCTTTGATTAGATCAAATGGATCTTGATTATGGCTCAGCAGTTGAATTTGAATCATTAGGTTGGTTAAATCAAAATTAATTAATCAATTGATGTCTCAGATAAGTTTGACATTTTGATCGATGGTTTTTAATTAGAAGCAACTTACCTGGCCATTTCGATGGTGTCTAAGGCAAGCTTAGTAGATCCTTCCACCGATCTCACTTACCTAGCCAATTTGATAAATTATATCTTGATTAGATTGCTAAGTGATTCGAGTTGACCCATATCATTAAGGTTGATTAGTGTGACTGATCTAGGTGCTAGTTCAACTAGTATGACCCTGATCCAATTCAATGACTTAATGAAGTCAGTGGGAGGATTATGGTTTACTGGTTGATCTCTTCTCATCTCTTCTCTAAACTAATTCTTAAATCTTCTAAATTATTAGGTCTATAAAATGAGCTAGTTATGGAGATAACTAGATCATAGCCTCCCATTAAGGTGAATGATAATGGATTCATTATTTCTGATTGACATTGTAGGCGCCATACGTCTGGTGTTCTCTCTGAATGATGGAATTATCATTCATTATATGATGACTCTATTGTACTATCTGATGATGGTTAGGTTGATCGAGCTATCCTCAGATCTGATTATTCATTATTAGAAATACTGAGTAGGTTCATGTTAATAGTTTGATCTAATCGAAACTTTCAGTGGAGGCCCATCACCTATTAAAATGAAATCTGGAGCAAAATTAATTACTAAAAATTATTTGAAAAAATAATTAGTTGAGAACCTACCAATAGATGCATATGGGTTGATCGAGCCATCCTCAAACTTGTATACAGTCTGTGTGGATTCTAGTACCTACTAAAGAATTAAGGTAATTTTTCAGATTGAAGGTAGAGGCTATCAGTTCGACTAAAATAGTAGGAGAACTTTTAAACTAAAATCCAAGTCTTTAAGCTTAATCAATTCATAAACATAGAGGTCTTGTATTTTTCTTTCAGTTATGGCTACATGTACGTTGCTCCATTCACTATTTGACAGTGACTAATTTATAGGATCCAACTTCGATAATTGATATCGAAAGTTGCGAATAGTTGTAGAGCATGAATGGATCCTACATATGATTATGGATCCAGCACCTGAAGTTTTCACATCCAACACATATGATGCGATCAAAAGTATTTATCAGAAGTGGCCAAATGATCATATCACCATGTGGTATTACTGAGAGCAGTAAAGAATAAAATTCAATGATGCTCAGTGGGAGGAAATCCTTCAAGTATTGAAGGAGTTCTTTCATACCTCTAAAGATGTGTCTTCAGTGTGGCAATAATTCTTTGAAAAAAAAAGGTGCAAAAGAGTCGTGCTTGGGCTAATGAGTCCGAACTGATAAAAGAGTCTAAGATGAATCTAATTCGGCAGAGTCTCTTGATCCGAACAGGCTAAGAAAGAAAAATCAGTAAAGAGTTGCTGGACAAGGTACTTATATGATAACACCTTCTGATTTCTCTATCCATAACACTACTACCTCGGTATTGGATATCAAAAGTCCATGCAAATTGTTGCAATGACTTTAGATTAGTAGAAAAATTGAAAATTGCAAGAGATTTCTAAACATTGGAGTTGAAAGTCATGTTTTAATCCTGATTTTAAGAATTATCGAGCTTATTTTTAATTCTACCAATGTCATTTTAGTGATTGTCACTATTATCTAATGATTTTTGTGATATCATTATAAATGATATCAAAATCATGTGGACAACTGCAAAATGATATTTATGAGTAGTCATAGCCTGTTAGTATATTGTACATAATCAAACAAACTTCTTAAAGTAGATAATGTCATGAAAGCCTATCTTTGATAATTTAGGCTCGGTCATATAAGCAAAAATAGGATCAACAGGATAATTTTTGAAGTCAATAATTGTGAATCATTGTCAACCTGTCAATCCTATCTCTTTAGTAAGATGACCAAGTCCCCTTTTGCAGAAAAAGGAGAACGAGCCAATGATATTCTGAATCTGATATATACTGATGTATTGGATCTACTAACATATTTATCATAAATTTGAATTATTTAAAATATTTAAATAATTTTATAATAAGATAAAAAAATAAATTGAAAAGAGTATTGAAACTCTTCAGTCAGACCAAAGAGGAGAATGCCCTTCCAGTAAGTTTTGACATATCTAGAAGAGAATAGGATTCTCTCCTGTTGGAATTGACTTTGTTAGATATAGTTCGATCCATGATGGGGTTTATAAGTCTACCAGTCTCATTTTAGGGTTATGCTCTTAAGATTGCTTGTTATATTCTGAACTGCATTCTGAATTAATCAATCACAAAGACTACATATGAGATATGGACTAGGCATAAGCCGATACTTTTTTATGTTGGGATTTGGGAGTGTTTGTTTTATGTCAAGTATTTACATACCGATTAATTTGGATCCTAATCCTATATGTATTATTTTGTAGGGTAACCTCAAAGAATCTAGAGGATATAACTTCTATCTTGTTAAAGAACAAAAGCTGTTCGGTATTCCTTTTAGAAAAAGAGTACCTTGGTGAAGGTACTGATGCCTTTAATGTAGAACTTATGAAGTTTGATAAGTAGAAGAATCGATACAATCTAATGAACTCATAGAATCGGATTTGATCAGATCAAACTCAAAATCCATTGTAGAGGCACCATTAAGGAGATCTGGTAGAATACCACGTCCGTCGGATAGATACTTCGGTATCTAGTTCTGGGATGTGATCCTGTTGAACTCGATGAGAACAACAAAGATTTGATCACCTACATTGATAAAATCAGATTTTATCAATGATTAGCATAAAGTAGGACAACCTTTTCACTGTAAGGGGTAAACTGTTGGAAAATATGTCCCAAAAGTCAATCGTTAACCTGTTGACGGTTGAGTAACCTTGTATTGTAATTGATTTGTTAATAAATAAAATATATTTTTGATATTTTTATCATAAGTTTTCATCTTCTAATGAACTCAGTTATTATGATGAAGTCCTTAGGACTATTAAGGTTTGATAAAGAGAGGATTTATCGATTAGTCCTTAAAATTATTCACGACCAAATGATAAGCTGTTAATAAGGACGACAGCTTCTATCGAGCATAGGTCGCTGTAGGACATATGGGTTGGTTGTCTTCTTAACCAAGGAGTGTGGAGACACTGGTATGGCATACAGGTGAGATATAAGGGTACTAAAGCGAAAATTTAGTGCAGGGGCAAAATGGTAATTTTAAAACTTTTTCAAAATTATTATTTTACAGCGAAATTATTAATTAATCTCATTAATTAATACTAATTAACCCTACACTAGGATCTAAATATGATACAATAGCATGCATTTAAATTTGAAATTCAAATTTGAATCAGTAAACATTTTACAATGCTGTGTTCAGAACACATCATCTTTTGCGGGTAGTCGATCACCACAATCTGATCACCGTCGGGGGGTTCTGATCGTCAGTCGCAGCCACACAAATGTCTGACTTCTGTGGATCATCCACACGAAGCTCCCGTCTGATCAGCTCCTCACGAATGCTAGTTCGTGATTTCACCCTTTTGATGGCAGATGTTGATCGAACTCCTTCGATCGATGTGTGCCGACTTCTCGGACACTCTGGATCATCTGCACAATTGTTTGAGAGGCTGATGGATCTCTCTCTAAAATTTGGTGAACTCACGACACTCGTGGCACACCAATCTCACTTCCCGAACCCTAGGTAGAAACCCTAGGGTACACACCAAAAACCCTGCGCCCAATTTTCTCTCTTTTCTTTCTTTTTCTCTCAGAAGGTTTTGGACCTTCACCTTGCGCAGAAGCCTTCCTCACGCCCCAAAGTTTTTCTCCTAAAATTTTTACGCACGTCCCACCTTTCTCCTCTTTTTAAAACAACGTCGAACGTGTCTTATCCGCATGAGAGGATAAAGACAAGAGGTTACACATTTGAATTCAAATCAAATTTGAATTCAAATGAAAACCAACTTATCCCTATTCTTCTGGGCGTGAGAAGAGAAGGGGCATGGCTCTTTGTGCATGGAAAATGTTTCATGAGAAACCTTTTCTCGTGTAAGTAATGTGGCGCACAAAATGGATAAGGATGAAAGGGCAAGTGATAAGTTATCCATTCAAATTCAAACATGCTTTGAATTTGAATGGCTAACTAATTATTTTATCCATCCATGTGGCGCATAAATGAGGGCGTGGGGAAGGGTTTTGCATGAGAAAAATTTCATGAGAAGTTTCTTCTCGTGAATACAAATGGGTGCAAGGAAGTTGGGTGTCGCAGGGAATTTAAAACAAGATGGTATGATTCAAATTGAGCCAACCTAGTTTAAAATAGGTCAAGCACAATTAGACCAGATTAAACCCAATATAATTAGGCTTAATTAGGCTCAATAAAATTCTAATCAAATCAGGAATTAACTAAACCTAACCCCTGATCAAATCAGGGACTAAACCACCTTAGCGATTAGGTCAACATTTAACCTAATCGGGTCAATCCAAACTGAATCCAATTCAATTGGACTTGATCCAAAAATAATTACTCAATCAAATTAAGTTAATTAGTGATTAAATCACTAATTAAACCTCTCATAAATATTGAGTCCAAATCCGATGGGCAATCAGGCATCAGAGACCATCGATATGAAACCCTGATCAAAGAGTTCAAATTTCAAATTCAAAGTTTGAAATTCAAAATTTTGACCTCGGTACCCAAAATGTGTGAACTCATGATTAAAGAATCCTAATTCTCAATCATAGAGTCCCAGATAGATAAGACTCATAATCAGCCATCAGATCAGAAAGGAACCTCTAATGTGTGTGACCCCACAGGTTCGAACCTAAACTGGTAGCACAGGAACCAATTCCTGTACTAATCGAAGTGACCATCTAACAATGGTACCCGATGATCGGATAGGTCGAATAATCGCAATCGCAACATTCAGAACCTACGTGAATATGGTTACCGTATAATTCATCCCTTTTGACCCCTGTGTTTAGGATGACTCAGGGTTAAACTGTCAACCCTGATGATATCATCCAAATCGTGCTCAACTCAATTAGTCCTGTGACTCCTCACTAGGACTATCCTGGCCAAGATTTTGCTAAATTGAAACATGACTGTACACAGCTCCTAAACTGGAGTGGTCAATCCCATCTTGACACACGCACTGACAAGTCAAGTACTTGACTACACCCAGCAACCTTCCGTCACTGAATTAGAAATTCAGGTAGTCCAGTGCCTAAGTGCAGTGAGGTGCTTGCAAATCACCGTGGCGATCTCAGGTCGGAGGGACATTTATACCCATATCCCATCGGAGCAAATCTTGACAGCAGAAATAGCTCCAGAGTTGGTCACGTTCAGTGCAGATATACCATTACATCTCACCTGTATGCCATACCAGTGTCTCCACACTCTTTGGTTATGAGGACAACCAACCCATATGGCACACAACGACCTATGCTCGATAAATATTGTCGTCCTTGGTAACAACGTATCATTTGGTCGCGAACATGTTTAAAAACTAAGCGACAAATCCTCCTTTGTCGAGTCTAAATAGTCCTAAGGACTTTACCACAACACAGGAGTTCATTAGAAGATGAAACATTTGTGATGAAAAAATACCAAAATAATTTTTATTTATTTATAATTTATGTACTAATACAAAAAGGAGCACAACCGTCAACAGGCTGATGATTGGCTTTGGGACACTATTTCCAACAGGTACATCATCATTGAACGTGACCAACTTCAGAGCATTCTGCTATTGAGAATGTCTCTGATGGGATATAGGTATAAGTGTCCCTTAGACCTGAGATCGCCTCAGTGACTTGCAAGCAACTCACTGTGCTTTGGTACTGGACTAACTGAATTTCTAATTCAGTGATGGAAGACTTCTGGGCACAGTCAAGTACTTGCAAAGTTGGAGTGTGATCAAGATGGGATTGACCATTTCAAGAGTTGGAGAAGATAAGTTGCTGTATTTCAATTTAGCAAAACTTTGGTCAGGATAATCAATCAGATGGATTTGATATTTTGAAATACAATGTGGATAACCTGATCCGAGTTGACAGTTAAACTTTGAGGTGTCCTATGAGTATTTTGGTCAAGGAGATGAATTATATGGAAACTATATCCACATGGGTTTTAAGGATGTTGTTCTACACATTCGACCTATCTGGCTGTCAGGTACTATTGCTAGATGGTCATTTTGATTGGTATAAAAATTTATTTCTATACTATCGATTTAGGTTCAGACCTATGAGATCACACACATTAGAGTTCACAATCCGATCGGATGGTTGATCAACGATTAAGAATCATTCTAAGGTTAAACGATCAATACGATTGACATTTGATCTAATGCAAGTGTTGCAGGAGGATCGATTAGCAATTTGATTGCTAATTGGCTTAATTTGATTAAGCCAATGGGCTGAGATTAAGGCTAATTGAATATAATTTAATTAAATTTGATTTATATTTGATTGGATCAAGTCTAATTGGTTTATTGGATAAACCAAGTGCAAAGAAAAACTAGTCCTAGTTCAATTAGGACTTGGGTCAACCTAATTTCTAATTCAATTAAAAAATTAAATCAGATTTAAATTTAATTTAATCTAATTAAATTAGGTTTTTGATTTGGTCAAGACCTATTTTAATTAGATTGATTTGATTTTGGTTTGATTTGGTTTGAGAAACCAAATTTAAACAAGTCAAAGATTAAATCCTAGTAAGACTAGGATTCCACCTTGCACCACCTTAGCCCCCCATGCCCACTCTCTCTTATTTTGTGTAACAAAACCTTCTCTCCCAGGCCTTCACATACACCCAAAGCTTTCTGTTCTTTCTCTCTTACATGAAATGTGGTTGTGGACCAAGTCAAAGTAGGAATTAGTTTGGATTTCAAATTCTATGAGATAGAATTTTAGAAAACCAAAACTCTTTCCTTATGGCATTGATTTTATCCAGATTTTTTTTGAAATTTTTGTAATTTTTATGGCACATATTGTGCACCCTTTGATGGTGGTCCATGGTAGAAAAAGAAAGAGGAGGCATCCATGAGTTGGGCACCCCTTGTCTTGCCCTGTTTGGATTTTCTTTGACTAGGTATTTGCCCTAGACAAGGATTCTTCATATCTCTTTATTTAAGATGAATTTCTTCTTGATATTTTTGTGGATTATAGAGCATTGAGAGACCTTTGGGGTTGTGAAAATTAAGAAGAAAGAGTATTGGGGCATCGAGATATAATAGACACAAAGCTAGGTGTCTTGGTGAGAGCAAAGAGAAGAAGAAGAGGGTCTTCTTCTACGGTTGCTGAGTTCACCTCTTTCCTTCCTCCATCTATGAGTTTTCTGAGAGTGTCTCACATCTAAAACTCTTTCTCTTACTTCTCATCTTGAGAAAAGTCCAAATCAAGAAGAAGGAGGCATCTGATTGACCATCGAAGAAGGATCAGCACAGTACTAGCATACCATGCTGATTTTCTGGACTAGGACTTCTGATCGTGATTCGTGGGCTCGTGTGGATGACTCTTAGAGGTCGAACATATGTGTGGCTCACAACATCATCCTCAAGTCCAGATCAGCAAAGTTAGAACGTCTAACTTGCAAGGTAATAGATCTGATCTATTATATTTTATATACATCAGATGTAGTATCGAAACATATTGATATGATCAACATGGAGTTCTTGCTCTTTATATTTTAATTTTTAATTTAATCCATATAATAATTATGTAATAAGATCTTAGATCTAGGAATTTTCTAATTTTATAAGATAAATTTTAATTTATTTTAGTCTTCCACTGTCTGATCTTGAAAAAGTTTCAAGATCTAACCCTGAAACCCTAGATCTGGTTCCTTCATAAACCCTACAGCAGGACACCTTATATCAGTTTGTGCGATCAATTATTAATTAAATTTTGATCTAAGATATCATATATCAGATCTAAATAAAATTAAATTTTAGATTTAATATACACATAAATCATGTCATAATGAATCTGGCTTTGATACCACTGTTGGAATGCGTAGGCGATTTTATGCATGTATTTCAATTTTTTTTTGAAAAAATTACAATAAAAAACTATTAGATTAATCAAATTAATTTAATATTTATATGATCTAATCATCAAATTAATCTACTCTAGGATCTATGACATGATATGTTGCATATAAAATCTAAAAAATACTGAAGATAAAATCAGCATGCATACATGTGAGCAGTAGATCACATTTACTTCTAATCTGAGTTCAGAACTCGATACCTTAGCATGGGTCGATGATCACCACTGCTAAGAGATATGGTAGAGAAGATTCTTACTGATTATTTACAGCCGCATACATGTCCGGTCTCTATAGAAAATTCACTCGAAGCCTCGATCTGATCGATCTTCTCGGGAGTGCTAGCTCGCGAAGATCTTCTTTTTGACTGATCTGGATCTTTTTTTAAATTTTTAAAATTTTTTTAGAGATTGAAGATAGACTTCTGGAAGAAATAAAAAAATAAAAAAAAAAATATTTTTTTTCTAATTTATTTTCTCTTTCCAAATCCTTAGAACCAAAAATCTGAAATTCAGATTTTTGCGCACACCCCAAGAAAGAGGACCCTCCTCTCTACTTTTCACACATGAACCATGCCCAAATCTCTTTCACATGAAGATCTCTCTTCTGGTATCTTACACATACAAAAAAAACCACAAAAGCCCCTTTTATAGGCATGTAAGGAGGTGGGTTGAAGAGTCCTAGTGATCCTGGACTCTTATAGGATTCGCCTCCCTTCATATTTTTATATCTCAAAATATATAAAAAAAATGGTACATCCCCTCTCATATTTTTTTATGGTAAGTAGCTAATCTTTTACAAAAAATCTCCTCAAAATATTGCACATATAAGGAGAAAAAAATTTATTGGTATGGAGAGGTTGATCTGGATGAGAACATATTTTTCTGATAAGGAATATTTTGAAATCTAATTTCAGAATCTTTCTTTTATTAAAACTAAATCAAATTTGGATGTAAGATATGAAAGGGAAAGAACTTTTTAATATCAAAAAATCTCACATAAAATAATTTTGTGCATAGAGATATATGACGTGCAAACTGGATTGGTGCAAGGGAGAAGAGTCCCATTCTAATAAGGATCCTTAATTTTCTTATTTGAATCCAAACCAAATTACATCTGGTTTAGCCCAAATAAAATATATGAAATCTAATCTAATTAAGTTTATAAATTTTTAATCATATTTTAATCAAATTAAAAATTGATTGAACTAAAGTTTTGATCAAATCAGGGATAATTCTTCCTTTGCGATTAGATCATTTCATAACCTAATCGGGTCAAACCTAATTGAATCCAATTCAATTAGATTTTATTTAATCCTCTTTGCTCAATCAAATTGAGCTAATCAATAATTTAATTATTAATTAATTTTTTATTAATTTATTAATACTTGATGAATTAATTTATTATAATTTTTACATAAATTTAACCATCAATCGAATTGACGATTAAGCCCTTGAATGATTCTCAATCATTGATCAGTCACATGATTAGTCAGAAATTTTTTTTGAGTGTGGTCCCATAGGTTTGAACCTAAACTGATAGTATAAGAATATCTTTCTGAATCAATCAATGTAACCATCTAGCAATGATGACCTAACATCCGGATAGGTCGAATAATGGCGAAGCAACATTCAAGAACCTATTGGCGTATGGTTACCGTATAATTCATCCCTTTGATCCTAATGCTCGAGGATGACCTAGGATTTAACTGTCAATTCTAGATAAGTCATGTACATTATATTTCAATCTTTTTCAAATCTATCATATGGATTATCTGGGCTCAGATTTTGCTAAATTGAAATACACTATGCATTTCTCCTACTAATTCGGAGGAATCAATCCCATCTTGACTCATGCACCAACTTGACAAGTATTTGATTGTACCCAAAAATCTTTCGTTACTAAATTTAAAACTTAGTTAGTTCGACATCAAAGTTTGTGAGTTGCTTGAAAGTCACCATGGTGATCTCAGGTCGGAGGGACACTTATACCTATACCCTTTGCGAGCTACCCTTGACAGCAGAGTGCTCCGTAATTGATCACGTTCAGTGATGATATACTCTTACATCTCACCTGCATGCCATATCAGTATTTTTACATTATTTGATAACGAAGATAGCTAATACATATGGCACACAACAATCTACACTTGATATCGCTATCGTCCTAGTAATAGCGTATCGTTTGATCGTAGATCAATTTAAGGACTATGCGATAAATCCTCCTTTATCGATCAAAATAGTCCTAAAGACTTCATCACAATATAGGAGTTCATTAGAAGATGTAATCTTATAATAAAAAATATCAAATAACTTTTATTATTTATCAATTCATATATATTTATAATTAGTACAATCGTAAAATAATTGGTTTAATTATCAATTTATATATGAATTGATTAAGCCTAAAGATATGAATTTTAGTTTAAAGATTTTTTTACTATTTTATTTGAATTAGTAGCCTCTACCTTCAATTCGAGAAATTACACTAATCTCTTAGTGGGTACTAGAATCCACATGGGCTATACACGGGCTCGAGTGTGGCTTGGCCAATCTCTGTGCATCCATAGATAGGTTCTTAATTAATTATTTTATTAAATAATTTTTAGCATTCAATTTTATCCCAGACACCTCTTCAGCAAGCGTGTGGCACCTCTACTGAAAATTTTGGTTAGGTCCAACCATTAACATGCCAGAATTCAGTACATCTGACAAATGAGTGATCGGGCCCGAGTGTGGCTCGGCTAATCCGACCATCATCAGAAAGACATAACTAAATCAACATATTATGAATGATAATTCCGACAGCCAAATAAACACCAGATGTGTGGCACCTCCAATAATCATTTAAATTATTAGTTTCATTATCATCCAACTTAATGGGAGGCTATGATCTAGTTATCATCATAACTATTTCATTTTAGAGACCTAATAATTTTAGATGATTTAATTAGTTGAATTAAGAAATGAAAAAAGATTTGACCAGTTAATATTAATTCTCCCACTGACTTCACCAAGTTAGATTAAAGAAGATTAGGCATAAACTGGTCTAGCCAACTGTGGGGAAAATCAGTGCAGGGGTAAAATGATAATTTTAAAACTTTTTCAAAATCATTATTTTATAGTAAAAATTATTAATTAATCTAATTAATTAATAAAAATTTATCCTACACTAGGATCTAAATATGATATATAGCATGCATGCATTTAAATTTGAAATTCGACTTTGAACAGTAAACATTTTACTGTAATGTGTTCAGAACACAATACCTTTGTGCGGGTAGTAGATCGCCGCAATCTGATCACCGTCGAAAGAGTCTGATCATCGCGATGCAGCCACACAGTATGTCTGACCTCTGCAGATCGTCCACACGAAGCTTCCGATCTGATCGACTCCTCACGAGTGCTAGCTCGTTGTAGAGCCCTTTCGACGGTCGATGCTGATCAAACTCCTTCGATCGATGTCTGTCGATTCTTTGGATGCTCCAGATCATCAACAGACATGCTTGAAAGGATGTTGAAGATCTTTCTGAAATTTGGTGGGCTCACGACACTCATAGCTCACCTTCTCACTTCTCGAACTCCAAGCTGAAACCCTGAAGAACTCACTGAAACCCTGCGCACATTTTTTCTTTCTTTTCTTTCTTTTTCTCTCGAAAGGATATAGACCTTCACCTAGCACACAAAGATTCCTCACGCCCAGATTTTCTCTCCAAAATTTTTCTTGCACACGCCCCACTCTTCTCCTCCTTTTAAAATAATGTCAAATGTCTTATCTATGTGAGAGAATAAAGATGAGTAATTGCACATTTGAATTCAAATCAAATTTTGAATTCAAATGAAAACCAATTTATTCCTATCCACTAAGGACGTGAGAAGAGGAGGCCATGGCTTAATTTGTGCATGAGTGATTTCATGAGAAACATTTTCTCGTGTAATAAATGGGAGTTAAAAGAGGATAAGGTTAAGGCACTAAGATTGGTTGCTCATTCAAATTCAAACTTTATTTTGAATTTGAATGGCCAACCAATCATCCTTATCCACTCATATGGTGCATTAAAGTAGGGTGTGAGGAGGGCTTTGCATGAGAAAAAATTCATGAGAACTTCCTTCTCGTGAATTCAAAAGGGCACAGTGGAAGTGAGGTGGCGCAGGGAGAATGGGTCAAGGTGGTTTCATTATTTAAACCAACCTAATTGAACCAAATAAGTTAGGCCCAATTAGACTAATTTAAATCCAACTAAATTAGGCTTAATTAGGCTCAATAAAATCCTAATCAAATCAGAAACTGATTAAGCCCAACCCCTAAACAAATCAGGGACCAAACCATCTCGATGATTAGGTCAACTCTTAACCTAATCGGGTCAAACCCAACTGAATCTAATTCAATTGGACTTGATCCAAAAATAATTACTTAATCAAATTGAGTTAATTAGTGATCAAATCACTAATTAAATCTCTCATAAATATTAAATCCAAATTTGATGGGTAATCGGACATCAGAATTCATCGATATATAACCCTGATCGAAGAGTCCCAAACCAGTGGGACTCTTGACCCCGATACCCAAAATGTGTGGGACTCATGATCAGAGAATCTTGATTCTCGATCACAGAGTCCCAGACACGTAGGACTTATAGTCCACGAGCATTATGATTCTTCATCAGCCATCAGATCAGATAGGAACCTCTAATGTGTGTGACCCCGCAGGTTCGAACCTAAGCCGGTAGCACAGGAATCAATTCCTGTACTAATCGAAGTGACCATCTAGCAATGGTACCCGATGATCGGATAGGTTGAATGGTCACAATCGCAACACTCAGAACCTACGTGAATATGGTTACTGTATAATTCATCCTTTTGATCTCTGTGTTTAGGATGACTTAGGGTTAAACTGTTAGATTATCCGAATCGTGCTCAACTCAAACAGTCCTGTGACTCCTCACAAAGACTACCCTGGGCAAAGTTTTGCTAAATTAAAACACAACTGTACACAGCTCCTAAACTGGAGTGGTCAATCCCATCTGGACACATGCACCAACAAGTCAAGTACTTGACTACAACCAGCAGCCTTCCGTCACTGAATTAGAAATTCAGGTAGTCCAGTGCCTAAGTGCAGTGAGTTGCTTACAAGTCACCGTGGCGGTCTCAGGTTGGAGGGATATTTATACCCATATTCCATCGAAGTAAATCTTGACAGCAGAAATAGCTCCAGAGTAGGTCACGTTCACTGCAGATGTACCCTTACATCTCACCTGTATGCCATACCAGTGTCTCCACACTTATTGGTTAAGAGAACAACCAACTTATATGGCACACAACGATCTATGCTTGATAAACATTGTCATCCTTGGTAACAACATATCATTTGGTCGTGAACAGATTTAAGGACTAAACGATAAATCCTCCTTTGTCGAGTCTAAATAGTCCTAAGGACTTCACCACAACATAGGAGTTCATTAGAAGATAAAATATTTTATGATGAAAAATATCAAAATAATTTTTATTAATTCATAATTCATGTATATATACAAAAATGAGCACAACCGTCAACAGACCGACGATTGGCTTTGGGACACTATTTCCAATAATCTTTCACTTGGCCTAAAGCCAATCGATGCAGTATCTAATACCCATCTTCGACTTGTAGTCGTCGAACTCCTTCACTGCAGTGGCTTTAGTGGATGGGTCGGTCAGGTTCTCCTTTCCATCAATCTTCTGAAGGTCGACGTCACCTCGATTCATAATTTTCTGGATGAGATAGTAGCGGTGCAGAATATGCTTCGTCCGCTGGTGTGCCTTGGGTTCCTTCGCCTGAGCAATGGCTCCAGAGCTGTCACAGTAGAGCAGAACTGGACCAACAAGGGAGGGTGCTATTTCAAGCTCGATGATGAATTTCCTCAGCCACACCGCTTCTTTGGCAGCATCTGATGCAGTGACATACTCTGCCTCGCAAACTGAATCAACCACTGTGTGTTGCTTGGAACTCTTCCAGTAGATAGCCTCACCATTAAGGGTAAAAATAAATCCTGACACACTTTTGCTGTCATCGTGATCAGACTGGAAACTAGAGTCTGTAAACCCTATAAGTCTCAAGTCCGATTCACCATAAACAAGCCACTGGTCCTTAGTATTTCTTAAATACTTCAGGATGGTTTGAACAACCTTTCGGTGATTCTCCCCTGGATCAGATTGGTATCTACTCACTACCCTAGTGAGTATCCCACATCTGATCGTGTACATGTCATGGCGTACATGATAGATCCCACTGTCGAAGCATATGAAATTCTACCCATACGCTCTCTCTCTTGAGGTGTTGTCGGACAATCTCTCTTCGAGAGAGAAATTCCATGGCCTATCGGTAAATAGCCTTTCTTGAAATTCTCCATGCTGAATCTCTTCAGCATAGTATCTATGTACATAGACTGGGATAAACCAAGCAACCTTTTAGATCTATCCCTATAGATCCTCATCCCTAGGATGTAGGAAGCTTCTCCCAAATCCTTCATGGAGAACTGTAACGATAGCCAAATCTTTATTCCCTATAATGCAGGGACATCATTCTCGATTAAGAGAATATCATCCACATACAATACAAGAAATACCACTACTGGACCATTAGCCCACTTATAAATGCAGGGCTCTTCTCCTTCTTAATGAAGCCATACGTCTTGATCATCCTATCAAAACGTATGTTCCAACTCCAAGATGCCTGATTAAGTCCATAAATGGACCTCTGTAGTCTGCACACCTTAGACTCATCAGTGGATGTGAATCCTTCAGGTTGTATCATATACACCTCTTCATCCAGCTCTCCATTTCGGAAAGCTGTCTTCACATCCATCTGTCAGATTTCATAGTCTAGATGGGCAGCTATTGCAAGCATAATCCGAATGGATTTGAGCATTGCCACGGGAGAAAATGTCTCATCATAGTCTATACCATAACGTTGACGATATCTCTTGACAACCAGACGGACTTTATAGGTTTCCACCTTTCCGTCTGCGTCCCTCTTCCTCTTGAAGACCCACTTACACCCTATGGATTTTACTCCTTTGGGTGGGTCAACCAATGTCCACACATCGTTGACCTTCATGGACTCCATTTCGGATTTCATGGCCTCTAGCCATTTCTCAGAGTCGGGTCTCCGCATTGCATCCATGTAGGTGATCGGATCCTCATCGTTTTCATCAAGTTCGATAGGATCATCATCCTGGATCAAGAAACTATAGTATCTGTCCGGTTGACATGGTACTCTACCAGATCGCCTTATGGGTGCTTGAACAATGGGCTCCGATCTGATCTAATCAAATCCGATTCAGGTTTAGCAACTTGTGTCGATTTTTCTATCTGTCGAACTTTGTCAAGTTTGACCTTAGAGGCAACAGTCCCTTCACCAAGAAACTCTTTTTTCAAAAAGATTGCCTTAAGGCTGACAAACACCTTTTGCTCATCAGCCAGGTAGAAATAATACCCTTTGGTCTCTTTTGGGTATCCTATAAAATTACACTTGTCAGACCTAGGTCCTAGCTTGTTCGTAATTAAACGTTTAACATAAGTCGGACACCCCCAAACCCTAAGGTGCGAGAGTACTGGCTTACGTCCTATCCATATCTCATATGGCGTTTTGGTTACAGACTTACTCGAAACTCTATTTAGAAGGTAACAAGCCGATTCGAGTGCATATCCTCAGAGGAAGATCGGCAGACCAGCAAACCCCATCATGAATCGAACCATGTCTAACAAGATTCGATTCCTCCTTTCAGATACACCATTATGCTGTGGTGTTCCAGGAGGAGTCCATTGAGAGAGAATCTCATTCTCTCCAAGATATGTCAGAAACTCATTGAAAAGGTATTCACCTCCTCGATCAGATCGAAGAGTTTTAATATACTTCCTAGTTTATTTTTCTATCTCATTTCAGAATAGTTTGAACATTTCAAACGACTCCGACTTATGCTTCATTAAATAGACATACCCATACCTCGATAGGTCGTCTGTGAAGGTTATGAAGTAGAAATATCCACCTCTTGCACTTGAGCTCATGGGTCCACATACATCAGAATGTAACAGACCCAAGAGTTACTAGCTCGCTCACCTTTTCTAGTAAAAGGTGACTTGGTCATTGTACCAAGAAGACAGGACTCATAGGTTGGAAGTGATTCACAATCACCTACTTCAAGAATTCCTTCTTGAGCCAACCTGTTTATCCTGTTCTTATTGATATGACCTAGCCTACAGTGCCAAAGGTAGACTTCTGACATATTATCTATTCTAGGGCATTTATCGGAGGTTTGAACCACATTAATAGGTTGTGATAGAAAGTAAATTCCATTATTAAGTTGTCCAACAAATATTGTAACACCATTCAAAATGATATTGCAAACGTTTTCTTTCATTAAAAATTGATAACCGTACATGGCCAAAAGGCCTACAGAAATAATATTTAATAAAAAGCTTGGACAATAGTGATATTCACTCAGAATTACATTTCGAAAATTGATTACAAGGTTCATGATTCCTAATGCTAGAACCGAAACTTTGCTTCCATCTCCAATGTTCAGGAACCTCTCGCCTTCATCAAATCTCCTACTGACCTGCAGACCCTGCATCGAATTGCAAATATGATAAGGGCTTTCGGTATCCAATACCCAGGCAGTAGTATCACAAATGAAAAAGTTGCAAGGTGTTATCATATAAGTACCTTGCTTCTTCTTTGGCCTGTTCGGGTCCAGTGAGGCAATGTATAGAGGATAATTTGTCTTCCAGTGCCCCTGCTTCTTGCAAAAGAAGCACTCCGCTTGGCTCTGGTCGGGCTTGCGCTTCTTGGTCTGACCCTGTGCATACGTCCCAGTATGCAGCTGCACCTTCTTATTCTTCTTCTTCTTGTTCTTCTTCCCTTTCTTAAAGGGTCGACGACCAGAAGAAGACCCTCCCACAACATTCACTGACTCCTTATGGAGCTGGTGGTCTTTCTCAAAGTTCTGCAGCAACCCCAACAAGCCGTGATAGTTCACTGCAGGCTTTGTCATTCGAAAATGAGTAAGAAAGGGAAGGAAGGACTTGGGCAGAGAATTAAGGATCGCATCCTTATCGAGCTGCTCGTGTAGGGGAAAACCCAATTTACTTAGGCGCTCAATCATTTCGATCATGTACAGTACATGATCAATGACTGAGGCTCCATCCCTCATTCGAGCATTGAAAATGGCACAACTAGTTTTATGCCTTTCAACATCGTCAGGCATGCCAAAAGAGTCGTTCAACATTTGAAGCATCTCCTGTGGCTGGACATTCTCGAACCTGCAGCTGAACTCATCATTCATTGCCGCCAGCATTATGCATCGGACGGTGGTGCAGTCGTTGAGCCACTTCTGATAAGTGTCTCGGATCATCCTCTAGCATTCAGGGCTGGCTCCTCAGGTGTCGGATCCGTTATTACATAAAGGATCCGCTCATGCTCAAGGATGATTTTTAATTTTTGATACCAGCTATCAAAATTAGGTCCCATGAGCTTGTCATTATCTAATAATGATCGGAGCGATAGGATAGTGGCCATAGCTGCATAAAGGAAAACCAGACCTATATTAGTACATAAATTATTAATACTAAAGACTTAGACTTTAGTCTAAAATTTCTCCCAATATTTTTACGAATTGGTAGCCTCAACCTCCAATTCGAGGAATTACTTTAATTCCTTAGTGGGTACTGGAATCCACACAGACTACACACGAGCCCAACTTTGGTTGGTCAACCCATGTGCATCTATGGTAGGTTCATAACCAGTTGTTTCTCTAAACAACTTCTAGTAATTATTTTGCCCCAGAATCTAATCAGTAGGCTTTGGCCTCCATTGAAAAAATCTGATTAGGTCCAACCATTAACATGATTTGATTTGATGAATCAGACCAATAAATGATCAAGCCCGACTTTGGTCGGCCAACCTAACCACCATCAGAAAGACTCAATCCAAATTATCATACTATGAATGATAATTCCATTAGTCAATAAGCATCAGGCCTTTGAGCCTTCAATGATTATTAAACTAATGGACTCATTATCACTCACTTAATGGGAGGCTATGACTTAGTTATCAATATAACTTAATCATTTTTAGAACCTAATAATTTTTTTTTTGAGGATTTTATTAAAGAATAGATGAGAAGAAAATATCCAGCCAATTTCAATCCTCTCACTAACTTCACCAAGTCAGATTAAAAAGGATTTACTTAAAGCTGGCATTAGGAGTACCTAAATCAGTCAAACTGATTTACCTAATGACATGGGTTAGCCCTAATCACCAAGTGATCTAATCAAAACCTAATTCATCAGGTTGGCCAAGTAAGTGAGATCAGTGGTGGGGATAAGCCATTAACTCGTCAGAGATCGAATCACTGTGAGTAGCTTCCGCTTAAAAACCATTGGTCAAACTGCCAAACTTACCTTAGACACCAACCGGTTCATTAGTTTTAATTTGATCAACTTAGTAAATAGGGTTCCACCGCATAGCCATGAATTAAGTCTATCTTGGTCTAGTTAAAGATATGGACCCATTCAACTACAACTATTGGAGTTGAGTCTAGAGTATCCTTGACCTAATCTAATTCAACTTTTGATTAGATTTAATCAATTACTCTAATTTAGTCTATTTCTTTAAGCTAACCTTAGGTCTAACCTAATTATGGACCTAATCCATCTAATCCATTGACCCACAAGTTTATGCAATTGTCTTAGGTCTTAATTCACAATTCTAGACCTACTAGATAATATTTAATTCTTTTAATTAAGTATTTGGGCTGATAGGTCAGAGTTTGGCATTTTGAAAATAATTTTTAAATTTAAAAGATTTTATTTTCTATCCACCAAATATGTCGACTCATTTCATAAATAGATCAGCATATTTCATAAATAGCAATCCTATTGCTAATTACATAACAGAAAATAACTTAATAAAAAAAAATCATGAATATTTCTTTAGATCTAATCTAACACATTCATGATAAATTTACAATTGAACCTTTATAATTAATTTCTTTCGCTACTTCATCTGCATGGGATATAATTACAGCAGCACCCCTACCGCCATAGGATACCTCATCGAATGGGAGGAGAGGGCCTTTAAACCCTACTTTTCTCCTATGACCGGACGGCCATGGCAACCAACCCAATTCGATTACTTGCTACTTGGATCAAGTATATCTAAATATACCAATTTCAAAATTTAAATTTCAAATTTCAAATTTCAAATTTTAAATTTTGAATTTCAAATTTCAAACAAATTTTAAATTTCAAATTTTTGAATTTCAAATTTTGAATTTCAAATTTTGAATTTTAATTTTTGAATTTTAAATTTAAAATTTCAACCAATTTTAAGTTTTAAATTTCAAATTTTGAATTTCAAATTTTTAAATTTTGAATTTTGAATTTCAAATTTAAAAATTTAAATTTTGAATTTCAAATTTTTGAATTTCGAATAATTTTCAAAATTCAAATTTTAAATTTTAAATTTTAAATTTTAAATTTTAAACTTTTAGATTACATCTTAATCTACGCATGCAAATATATATATCATATCTAAGAACCTCGCTCTGATACCATTTGCGAGGAAAATTAGTGCAGGGATAAAATGGTAATTTTAAAACTTTTTCAAAATCATTATTTTATAGTAAAAATTATTAATTAATCTAATTAATTAATAAAAATTTATCCTACACTAGAATCTAAATATGATATATAGCATGCATGCATTTAAATTTAAAATTCAAATTTGAACAGTAAATACTTTACTGTAATGTGTTCAGAACACAATACCTTTGTACGGATAGTAGATCGCCGCAACCTGATCACCGTCGGGAGAGTCTGATCATCACGATACAGCCACACAGCATGTCTGGCCTCTACGGATCGTCCATACAAAGCTTCCGATCTGATCGACTCCTCACGAGTGCTAGCTCGTTGTAGAGTCTTTTCGACGGTCGATGCTGACCGAACTCCTTCGATCGATGTCTGCTGATTCTTCGGATGCTCTGAATTATCAACAGACGTACTTGAGAGGATGTTGAAGATCTCTCTAAAATTTGGTGGGCTCACGACACTCGTAGCTCACCTTCTCACTTTCCGAACTCTGTTGTGATCCAGGTGGTGTGCCCAAGGCCCAGGAGACCAAGACTAAGGCCAAGGTCCATCATTCACGAGGGCTTCATGGAGACTCTAGGGCTAGTTGGGCCCTAGGTTGAAAGGCTGTGGGCCTTTCGGGTTCTTGAGGTCTAGGTTATGTGGGCCTCAAGGGACCAACTCTTTATGAGCCAGGTCTGGGCCCAGGAGAGGTGAGATTAGGTCGAGTCATGGGTGTACATGGGCTTGGGTTAACCTAATCTCCCATAGAGTTGGTCAAGGGAGTTTTGGGTTTGAGTCACTTGACCTGGTGTTTATATATACATGTACTGTGTATAGGTTTGATTAAGCCAAGAAAATAGATAACTCTTTCTCCCAAGTCTTTCTCTCTCTTCTCCCTCTCTCTCCAGCCATCTTCCACACCCCAAAGCAAGAAACCCTAGGGTTTCTTGTCGCCAGTCCATAAAAGGAAAGAAAGGAAGGGAGGTGCTAGCCCCTTCCCCCTTACAGCCGCCTACCAAATCTGCTCTCCCTCTCTTGCAGTCACCCAAACACCAGGTCCAAGACTTGAAATCTCTTGAGAAGAGGTTGGTACAAGTCTCTCTCAGATCTGGACTTGATCTGAGGTCGTTTGAGGCACGGGTGAGACCTTTATCAACAGATCTACAGGAAAGACTGCAGCAGGACAGATCTGCGAGGTCTGTCTCCATCTATCATCTTTTCTATCTAGAATGTCCTGATTTGAGATCTACAAATTGGAGGACCTCGGTCCAGGTCTGATCTGATTGGGTACCAGATCTTGGATTTTTTAGAGGTGAGATCAGAGGTATTTTTCATCTGGAATAAAAGGCTGACGAAGAAGACAGCAACCAGGCTGATTTCGTCAAGGGCCTTGGATCGTGTCCAGACGACTCCAGATCTATTCGTTGCTGGTTCTGCTACACCCAAAGTCTGTGGAGGAGCCAGGATCATGCTCCAATAGTTGGTATCAGAGCCACGGTGGTGAGAAAGCGGTTCCAAGTGCGAGAAGTTGAAGATCCCAAATGCTGAAAATTTTTAGCAAGGTATATTCTACACTTCTTGATTTTATATTGCTTGTTTGGCTTGGATTCAGTCATGGGCAGCAATATGAAGGTCGATGTCGAGAAGTTTGATGGCAAGGAGAATTTTTCTATATGAAAAATCTGGGTGGAGGATCTTCTGGTGCAAGCAGATCTGGATCAGGCTTTGGATGAGAAGCCTGAGGGAATGACAGATAGATAGTGGGCATCGTTGGAGAAGAAAGCATGCTCGGTGATCAGAGGATATTTGGCGGATGCGGCATTGTATTCGGTGCTGGAAGAAAAGACCCCGAAGGGCCTTTGGTCGAAGTTGCACACCATGTACATGGGGAAGAATATGTGCAACAAGCTGATGCTGAAGAAGAGGTTGTACAGTCTTCGGATGCAGGAGGGATCTGATGTGATTGGCCACATTCAGAGGTTCGACCAGTTGTGCACGGAGTTGGTGAATATCGGGGTGAAGCTGGATGAGGAGGACAAGTCTCTATTGCTTCTATGTTCGCTGCCCGGATCATATGATTCTTTGGTGACTACACTGCTCTATGGCAAGGAAACTCTGGAGTATGAGGACATGGTCTCGGTGCTGAGGTCGAATGAGCAGAGGAAAAAGTTGACTAGAGATCGGGCTCCCCAGGAGGGTTTGTGCAGTAGGGGAGAGGACAGGTAGAGGCAGAGGCAGAAGCAAGTCCAGGGGGCGGTCCAAGTCCAGGAAGGGAAAGAGAGAGGTGAAATGCTTCAAGTGCAACTTCAGGCACTTCAAGTGAGAATGTCCACTATGGAAGAGCAAGAAGGGAGAAAGAAGTGGCTCAGAATCAGTGAGTGCAGTTGCTGGGCAGCAGGTGGAGGATGATCTACTTGTGGTATCGGATGGTCACAGGCAGTACACAGAGGAGTGGATACTAGACTCTGCGTGCTCACATCACTACACACCACACAGGTCTTGGTTTGCTACATACACCAAGACAGATGAGGGATCAGTGACTCTAGGCGACAATCATCCTTGCAAGGTGGCTGGGATAGGGACAGTTGGGGTGAGGATGTTTGATGGGATTATGAGGACATTGACAAATGTAAAGCACATCCCGGAGCTGGAAAAGAATCTGATGTCACTAGGCTACTTGAAGCGTAGTGGATACAGCTTCAGTAGTAGGGCTAGAAGCAGAGTACTGAACATCTCCAATGGAGCTATGGTAGTGATGAGAGGCGGGAGGTTGGACAATAACCTCTATCGCATGGAGGGATCTGTGGTGACCGGAGAGTCTGATGTAGCAGCTGCAGCACAGGACCAAGAGGGGACTTACAGGATGTGGCACTACCGCCTAGGCCACATGGGTGACAGGGGGCTGAGGGAGTTGAGCAGGAGAGGACTCATCTCTGATCTGGAGGATGGTGCTATAGGAGAGATCTGTGAGCCTTGCCAGATGAAAAAGCAGAGGAGAGTTTAGTTCACCATCAGTACAGCCTACAGTGCAGCCCCTCTGGAGTTAGTACACACGGATGTGTGGAGACCAGTCCCAGTTTTAGCTAGGAATGGGGTCAGATACTTCATGACCCTGATTGATGATTTCTCAAGAAAACTTTGGATTTACTTCATGAGAGAGAAGTCAGAGGTCTTCACCAAGTTCAAGATCTGGAGAGTGGAGGTGGAGAAGGAGCAGGGAAGGAGCGTGAAGTGTCTGAGGTCAGACAATGGCGGGGAGTACACCAGCAGAGAGTTCCAGGATTACTGTGAGGAGTGTGGGATCAAGAGACACTTCTCAGTTAGGGGTACTCCACAGCAGAATGGGGTGGCCGAGAGGATGAACAAAATACTTTTGGAAAAGGCATGATGCATGAGGCTGCAGGCAGGGCTTCCAAAGGAGTTCTGGGTTGACACAGTTGACGCAGTGGGTTACTTGGTCAATCAGTCACCTCACACCAGGTTGGATGGCAGGCTTCCAGAGGAGGTGTGGTCTGGGAGGACAGTTGGGCTGGGCCATCTACGGGTATTTGGGTGCACGGCCTATGTGCACATTGGAGCTGGTGAGCGGAGCAAGCTAGACTCCAGATCACGCAAGATGATATTTCTAGGCTATCCGCGATGAGTCAAGGGATACAGGCTATGGGATCCCTTGGAAAAGAAGGTCATCATTAGTCGAGATGTGATTTTTGATGAGGAGTCAGTTTACGGAGGCGAGCAGGCATGGAGGAGCAGCAGGAGCAGGAGGAGGTCCAGCAGGGTGCTGTTGGATAGCTTACCTCTTTTATTTTGCCTCTTGCAGGTACTACGAGAGGACATGACATTCAGGTGGAGAACCTACCTAAGGTGTCTCCACAGGTGGAGAGGACTCAGACGGATGATCGAGGTGGAGAGGTCCAGCAGGAGCGAGCTGGATCGAGGACTGATATCGATATTGCCCTACAAGAGCCCAAGAGGACCATCAGGCAACCGAACCGATATGGCTTCGAGGAGATGCTATCATATACCCTGGTGATAGCGAATGGAGACCCATATACGTATCAGGAGGCTATTGAGAGTCAGGATAGAGAGCGGTGGGTCCAGGCGATGTCCGAGGAGATGCAGTCTCTCCACAAGAACCAGACGTGACGATTGGTGCAGTTGCCACAGGAGAAGAGGCCCATTGGCTGCAAATGGGTCTACAGTCGCAAAGAAGGGCCTTCAGAGTAGGGAGATATCAGATTCAAGGCGAGGTTAGTGGCCAAGGGATACTCCCAGAAGGAAGGCATCGACTTCAACGAGATCTTCTCTCCCATCGTCAGACACACTTCCATCAGAGTGCTGCTGAGCATCGTAGCAGCTCAGGATTTAGAGCTGGAGCAAATGGATGTCAAGACGGCGTTCCTCCATGGGCATTTGGAGGAGAGGATTTACATGGAGCAGCCACCCAATTTCAGGGATCCAGGATCAGAGGGAAAGGTATGTTTGTTGCAGAAGTCGCTATACGGGCTGAAGCAGTCGCCGAGGCAATAGTACAAGCGGTTCGACTCCTATGTGCGCAGCATTGGACTTTCCAGATGTGAGTTTGATCCCTGTGTTTATGTTCAATCTCTTGAGGATGGTTCTAGGTTGTTCCTACTCTTGTATGTGGATGACATGCTTATAGCATGCAAGAGTAGGAAGGTTGTGCAGGATCTGAAGGCATCCTTATCTCGGGAGTTTGAGATGAAGGATTTGGGCCCTGCAAGGAAAATCCTAGGCCTGGAGATTTTCAGAGATCGAGCCCGGAGGGTGCTGCATCTATCTCAGGGGGGCTACATACAGAAGGTCTTAGAGAGGTTCGGGATGAAGGGAGCAAAGCCGGCAGAGTTGCCACTTGTCGGTCACTTCAGACTCTCGAAGACCATGGCGCCACAGACTGAGGTGGAAGCTCAGGAGATGGAGAAGGTCCCTTATGCTTCAGGAGTTGGGAGCTTGATGTATGCGATGATTTGTTGTAGGCCAGACATCGCTCATGCAGTGAGTCAAGTTAGCAGGTTCATGGCGCAGCCTGGTAGGGAGCACTAGAGAGCTCTGAAGTGGATATTCAGATACCTGACAGGTTCAGTTGGAGTTGGCATTTGCTACGGATAGCGAGGAGGTGCAGTGGGATACTCTGACATGTCCAGGGAGGCTCAGGGGCTGATTGGCGGTTATGTAGATGCAGACTTCGGTGGAGATATGGATACCCGGAGGTCTACGACAGGCTTCATCTTTAGCCTGTATGGAGGTCCTATTTCTTGGAGATCGAGTCTGCAGCCTATCATGGCCCTATCCACTACAGAGGCGGAATACATCAAGCTGACAGAAGTAGCTAAGGAGGTAATTTGGCTGAAGGGTTTGTTGACGGAGATGGGCCTTACTCAGGAGGCCATTAGAGTGCATTGTGACAACCAGAGTGCACTTCTATTAGCATAGAACTCAGTCTATCATGCAAGGACAAAGCACATCGATATTTGGTATCATCGGATCAAGGAGCTTGTGAAGGATGGCGAGGTAGAGCTGGTAAAGGTACATACCAAGGAGAACCCAGCTGATGCACTTACGAAGGTACTTCCACGGGACAGCTTTCAGAGATGTGTTGAGCTGATTCGGCTGATGGATAGAGTGGGGCTGGTTGAGGCCTTGGGATACCAAGGTGGAGATTGTTGTGATCTAGGTGGTGTGCCAAGGCCCAGGAGATCAAGGCTAAGGCCAAGGTCCATCATTCATGAGGGCTTCATGGAGACTCTAGGGCTAGTTGGGCCCTAGGTTGAAAGGCTGTGGGCCTTTCGGGTTCTTGAGGTCTAGGTTATGTGGGCCTCAAGGGACCAACTCTTTATGGGCCAGGTCTGGGCCCAGGAGAGGTGAGATTAGGTTGAGTCATGGGTGTACATGAGCTTGGATTAATCTAATCTCCCATAGAGTTGGTCAAGGGAGTTTTGGGTTTGGGTCACTTGACCCGGTGTTTATATATACATGTACTGTGTATAGGTTTGATTAAGCCAAGAAAATAGACAACTCTTTCTCTCAAGTCTCTCTCTCTCTTCTCCCTCTCTCTCCAGCCATCTTTCACGCCCCAGGAGCAAAAAACCCTAGGGTTTCTTGCCGCCAGTCCATAAAAGGAAAGAAAGGAAGGGAGGTGCTAGCCCCTTCCCCCTTGCAGCCGCCTACCAGATCTGCTCTCCCTATCTTGCAGTCATCCAAACACCAGGTCTAGGATCTGAAATCTCTTGAGAAGAGGTTGGTACAAGTCTCTCTCAGATCTGGAGTTGATCTGAGGTCGTTTGAGATGCGGGTGAGATCTTTATCAACAGATCTACAGGAAAGGCTGCAGCAGGACAGATCTGCGAGGTCTGTCTCCATCTATCATCTTCCCTATCTAAAACACCCCGATTCAAGATCTACAAATTAGAAGACGTCGGTCCAGGTCTGATCTGGTTGGGTACCAGATCTTGGATTTTTTAGAGGTGAGATCAGAGGCGTTCTTCATCTGGAACGAAAGGCTGATGAAGAAGACCGCAACCAGGCTGATTTCGTCAAGGGCCTTAGATCATGTCCAGACGACTCCAGATCTATTCATTGCTGGTTCTGCTGCACCCAAGGTCTGTGGGAGGAGCCAGGATCGTGCTCCAACAAACTTTAGGTTAAAACCCTGAAGAACTCACTGAAACCCTGCGCACACTTTTTCATTCTTTTCTTTCTTTTTCTCTCGGAAGGATATAGACCTTCACCTTGCACACAAGGATTCCTCACGTCCAGATTTTCTCTCCAAAATTTTTCTTGCACACGCCCCACTCTTCTCCTCCTTTTAAAATAATGTCAAACATCTTATCCATATGAGAGAATAAAGATGAGTAATTGCACATTTGAATTCAAATCAAATTTTAAATTCAAATAAAAATCAATTTATTCCTATCCACTAAGGGCGTGAGAAGAGGAGGGCGTGGCTTAATTTGTGCTTGAGTGATTTTATGAGAAACATTTTCTCGTGTAATAAATGAGATGTTAAAAGAGGATAAGGTCAAGGCGCTAAGATTGGTTGCTCATTCAAATTCAAACTTTATTTTGAATTTGAATGGCTAACCAATCATTCTTATCTACTCATATGGCGCATTAAAGTAGGGCATGAGGAGGGCTTTGTGTGAGAAAAAATTCATGAGAACTTTCTTCTCGTGAATTCAAAAGGACGCAGTGGAAGTGAGGTGGCGCAGGGAGAATAGGTCAAGGTGGTTTTATTATTTCAACCAACCTAATTGAACCAAATAAGTTAGGCCCAATTAGACTAATTTAAACCCAACTAAATTAAGCTTAATTAGGCTCAATAAAATTCTAATCAAATCAGAAATTGATTAAGCTCAATCCCTGATCAAATCAAGGACCAAACCATCTCGATGATTAGGTCAACTCTTAACCTAATCGGGTCAAACCCAACTGAATCCAATTCAATTGGACTTGATCCAAAAATAATTACTTAATCAAATTGAGTAAATTAACGATCAAATCACTAATTAAACCTCTCATAAATATTGAATCTAAATTCGATGGGTAATCGGGCATCAGAATTCATCGATATGTAATCCTCATCGAAGAGTCCCAAACCAGTGGGACTCTTGACCCCGATACCCAAAATGTGTGGGACTCATGATCAGAGAATCCTGATTCTCGATCACAGAGTTCCAGACACGTAAGACTCATAGTCTACAAGTATTAAGACTCTTCATCAGCCATTAGATCAGATAGGAACCTCTAATGTGTGTGACCCCGCAGGTTCGAATCTAAGCCAGTAGCACAGGAACCAATTCCTGTACTAATCGAAGTGACCATCTAGCAATGGTACCCGATGATCGGATAGGTCGAATGATCATAATCGCAACACTCAGAACCTACGTAAATATGGTTACTGTATAATTCATCCTTTTGACCTCTGTGTTTAGGACGACTCAGGGTTAAACTTTCAACCCTGATTAGATCATCTGAATCATGCTCAACTCAAACAGTCCTGTGACTCCTCACAAAGACTACCCTGATCAAGGTTTTGCTAAATTGAAACACGACTGTACACAGCTCCTAAACTGGAGTGGTCAATCCCATCTTGACACACACACTGACAAGTCAAGTACTTGACTACACCCAGCAGCCTTCCGTCACTGAATTAGAAATTCAGGTAGTCCAGTGCCTAAGTGCAGTGAGTTGCTTGCAAGTCACCGTGGCGGTCTCAAGTCGGAGAGATATTTATACCCATATTCCATCGGAGCAAATCTTGACAGCAGAAATAGCTCCGGAGTCGGTCACGTTCAGTGTAGATGTACCCTTACATCTCACTTGTATACCATACCAGTGTCTCCACACTCATTGGTTAAGAGGACAACCAACCTATATGGCACACAACGACCTATGCTTGATAAACGTTGTCATCCTTGATAACAACGTATCATTTGGTCGCGAACAGATTTAAGGACTAAACGACAAATCCTCCTTTGTCGAGTTTAAATAGTCCTAAGGACTTCACCACAACATACGAGTTCATTAGAAGATGAAATATTTTATGATGAAAAATATCAAAATAATTTTTATTAATTCATAATTTATGTACATATATAAAAATGAGCATAACCATCAACAGGCTGACGATTGGCTTTGAGATACTATTCCCAATACCAACCAGTCATAAATCTTTCCACTGACTTTACCAAGTTATGAAGAGGACTCAAGATAATTAAGTTAAACTAGGGGCACCTAAATTAGTCATACTGATTTCTTAGTTAGCATAGATTAATCCCAATCATTAAGTGATGTAATCAAAATATGATTTATCATATTGGTCAGATAAGTGAGATCGATGGAAGGGATATGCTATTAACTCGATATAAACTCAATCTATCCGAGTAGCTCCCAATTAATGACCATCGATCAAAGCTACCATACTTACCTTAAACACCAAATGGTTAGTCATTTTCAATTTGATCAACTTATAGACTTGGATTCGACCACAGAGCTACGATCAAAGTCCATCTTATTCTAATAAAAAAAATAGACTTAACCAACTACAACTATTGAAATTGATCAAGAGAAGAAATTAATCCAATCAGAATTAACTTTTAATTAGATTTGATCAATTACTAACATGGTCCATTATCAATGATTTCTAATCCTAGGTCTAATCCAGTTAAATAGACTTGACTCAAGCTAACCTATTAATCCATGAATTATAAATTAATACCTTAGATCTTTGATTATAAAATCCAGATCATCTAATTCTCAATTAAGTTTTGGACTGACAAGGATTCAGATTCGGTATTTGAGAATAGTTTTTAATTTTATAAAATAATTTTACAATCAATCATCTAATGATCAAAATCTTAATTGTAGATCTAATATATATTATTTTAGATCTAAAATAAAGTTTTAAAATTTTTTTCATTGTTCATCATCATAAAAAAAATGTGCAGCACACCTACATGCCATAGGAGATTCCATCGAATGAACAAATAGGGTTATGAAACCCTGATTTCTCCTATGATCGGATGGCTATGAGAATCTATCCGATCAGATTATTATACTACTCAAATTTTAAATTAATTATTTAGATCTAATTTAAATAATTAAAATCAAATTTTATAAGGATCAGCACAAACTAGGACAACCTTTGCACTGTAAGGGATAAATCTTACAGCAGGATAATCTTATATCAATTTGCGCGATAAGATCTATAACTAATTTTAGATCTAAATATTATATATTAAATCTAATTTAAATTAAATTATAGATCTAAATATAAATAATATCATGTTATATGCAGAAAATTCATGTCATAAGAAATCAGGCTCTGATACTATTTGAAGCAAAAATGGATAGTTCAAAGCATGTATTTTTAAAATTTTATAGAAAAAAATAAAAAATTAAATATTTTAATCTTCTAAACATATCTTGGATCAGATCTAAACTATCATTAAAAATCTATGATATAAAAAATTTACATATAAAATTTGATATAAAATAGAAAACTGCATCGATCACATCGATGTCCTAATCTGATCTGACCTTTAGATCACATAGATTGAGTTCAGAACTCATCACCTTTTCATGAACTGATGATCTCCACTATTGGTAGGTGTGATATGAAGCTCTCACTGATGTCAAACAGCCGCACAGGTCATCCAGCCTCTATAGATCATCCACTCGAAGTTCTGATCGAATCTTCCTTCGTGGGAATGCTAGCTTGCATCGAAGATTCTGGATGGCTGATCCAAGCTCCTTTCTTTAGATCTCTCAGACTTCTTCAGATCAAAAGATGAAGCTTTACAAGAAGATGGTGGTGTGGGAGATTAAACAAGACTCATTTTTGTATTTTTTTTCTCACAAAATCTAGAGTTGAAACCTTAGAACCCACTCTGCACCTCACACCTAAGAGGAAGATCACTTCCTCTGTTTCTCACGCACGGAAGCCCAACCCACTCTCAACTTTTCATACCCCAACTCTGAGGTTTCTTACACCAAAAATTACTCTTTCTCTCGCACAAAATTGATCCCTTCTTAAGGGTAGTATCCCATGGAAGATAAGGATAAGAAAGAGGTAGTTTTGGTTCAATTTCAAACGTTGGTTGATCCTTATCACTAATTCAAATCAAATTTGAATTAAATTTTAAACCAAACTTTATTCTACTCTTGAAAACTCAAAAAATGGTCGACCAACATCAGAATGGCATAAAAAATCTCACGCAAAAATACTTTGTCCGTGGAGAAAGGTGATGGCATGAAAAAAAGAGTCCAACTCAATTTGAACTCTAGGTTTTTATTTAAATTCAAACTTATTTGAACTCAAATTTAAACTAACCAATTCTTAATTCAAAAAAAGATCAGATATAAGTGTGGAACTACTTTTGGGTGTGAGAATAAATTTACATAAAAAATTTTTCGCATGAAGAATAAGAGGGTGCAGAGAAAGGAGGCACAAGGAATTTGAATTCGAATTAATTTTCTCATCCAATTAGATTCTTAAACCAACCAAATTAGATTAGACTCAATTAGACTACTAAATCTAATCTAATTAGGTAGCTAATAATCTTGATTAAATTCTAATCAAATCAAAAATTAATCGAGCTTAAGTCCTGATCAAATCAGAAATCAAACATTCTTAGTGATTAGGTCATCTCATAACCTAATTAGATCAATCCAAATTGAATCCAATTCAATTAGATTTGATCCAAATCTCAATACTCAATCAAATTGAGCTAATTAACAATCTAATTACTAATCAATCCTCCTATAATTCATCAATAATTAGTGAATTAATTTATTACAAATTTTGTACAGAATTAATTATCAATCAAATTGACTGTTTTATTCTAGAATGATTCTTAATCATCGATCATCCATATGATTAGTCAGAAATTTTTTTTAAGTGTGACCCCATAGGTTCGAACTTAAGTCGATAATATAGGAATAATCTTTCTATACCAATCAAAGTGACCATCTAGCAATGATACCTGACGTTTGGATAGATTGAAAGATTGTAAAGCATCATTCAAGAACTTGTTGGCATATGGTTACCGTATAATTCATCCTTTTGATCCAAATTTTCAAGGTGACCTAGGATTTAACTATTAACCCTGATATGATCATCCATATTATATTTTAATTTTTTAAATTCATCACATGGATTACCCCGATCAAAGTTTTACTGAATTAAAACACATTGATACATTAACTCCTACTTATTTGGAGGGGTCAATTTCATCTTGACTCACATATTGATTTCGCAAGTACTTGACTGTGCCCAAAAAATTTTTATCATTGAATTAAAAATTCAGATAGTCTAGCATCAAAGCACAGTAAGTTGCCACGTCAGTGTCTCCACACTCCTTGGTTAAGAGGATAACCAACGTACATGGCATACAACGACCTATACTTGATATAGCTATCATCCTAATAATAGTATATCGTTTGATCATGAACTTAAGTTTTAAAGCTTAAACAATATATCCTTCTATATCGAATCAAATAGTCCTAAGGAGTTCATCACATAACAGGATTTCAAAATAAGATGTACATAGTGATGAAAAAATCAAATAATATTTATTAATTCAATAATTCATATACAATTACAATAATAAGATCAATTATCAATAGAATGATAACTAGCTTTGGGACACAATTTCCAACATCATTATGCGGGGCAAGTGCACCCTCGGCATCCTGCTCGATGAAGACAATGGCATCCTTACTCTCATCTTCAAGTCTTGGCCTCTTCACCTCTGGAGGCTCCACCGACCCAGATGATCCCTCTAGTTATCATATGGATTTCGCCACAGATGGGTCAATCTTCAACTGCCATTGGTCTCCCTGATTCCTGTCTCACCGACTGCACTGGTGCTAGCTATGGCTGAGGCAAAGAAAACAATTGCTAAGGTAAAGGAGGTGGCCGCTGAGCTCTTGAAGGAGGTCGCCATGGAGGCGCTCTCCTCCGAATGAAGTGATTCAATCTCTCCTGCCTGACGAGCCTCTTAATCTCATCGTGGAGTGCAGGCAATCTTCAGTATCGTGACCGTGGTCATGATGATGGAGGCAGTACTTATTCAGATCCTGATGGTGTTCTGACTTCATCCGCATCTGAGGAGGCTCGGGTAACTTGGTCCAGATTTTCATCAACACCTCCCCCTAAAAATAGCTAAAGGCGTATAATAATTATAATGTCCAGGGGATGAGGGTCGCCGATCTCTTCTCTAAGGACTTCGAGATCGATGGTTTCGGCCCCTGTTCTTCTGCCTTTGGGATGGAGATCGGGAAAACTGATGGTTTCTCCCCTCCCGTGTTAGAAAGTGCTCTTTATTTTCCCCTGCCACAACAGAACTGGCAGGGGTCTCCAATGCAAAGGCCTCCTCCATGGGGGTATACTTCTCTACATGGGCAAGCATGTCTGAAAAATTCTTGGGGTAAGTCTTGGTCAATGACTTCTTCAAGTCATTCTTCAACAGGCCATCCATCATTGCGGCCATCGCAGTCGACTGGTTCAGATCTCGAACCTCTAGAGTGGCCACATTGAAATGGTTGACAAAAGCATAGATCAACTTGCCCTCCTTCTGCTTGATAGTGTGGAGGTAGTCAGACCGCTTCTACTATCGTTGGCTGCTGATAAAGTGACTGATGAAGGACTAGCATAGATCCTTGAAAGTCGGCTTCAAACTAGAATACCACTATCGAGCCGCCCCTTGAGAGTCGGAGAGAATGCTGGACAGAGGATTGCATCAGATGCTCCCTGGAGGAGCATGGTCACTTTGAAGGTTTTCAAGTGAAATATGAGATTGATGGTCCTGTCTAGACCTCGAGCTGAGATAGCTTGAAGTGCCAAGAGAGTAGCTCCTGTACTATCCTCAGGACAAAGGGTGGCTCACTATTATGCCCCTCATAGGGCTGTGCCAAGGAGTGATTGTTGTTGAGTGCATTTTCGATTCTCTCCTCCATTTATTTGCCAAGAGCCTGGAACTGCCTTTCGATATCAAGATCTCGGACAGTGCAAGCCTCGGAATACTGCGAAGAATGATGGTCAGGGGTTGAATCATGCCCCAATCGTGGATTGGGAGATCTTCGTCTGGCCGACTGATGGCTCTGATGAGTGTGTCTCCTCTCTGAGCTTTGAGGAGGCACATGTGGCTCTGGCTATGGTGGTGGCTGAGGAGTCGAGTGTGGAACCGAATTTAGTGGGCGCACCATCATGGGAGCCGTCGATGGTGCCGTCGAGAGGGCCACCGGTTGCACCGTTGAAGAAGGTGCAGAGTAGCCTGAATAGGTTGCGGCATTGTTGGGGAATGTGCCAGAATAGTTTGAACAGTCTGAACGGTGGTCGTTAAGTTTTGGACCTGCTGGAAGAGCAGGCTGAATTGATCTACCATGACCAGCACTGGTTGGGTTGGCGAGGGAGTTTCAATTGTCAGTTGCTATGCCCGACTGTTGGCTTAGCTCTCCGCTTGGCGAGAGGTGGCAGTGTTGGAGAGCCGAAATGATGTTCGCTTTGGAGGCATAATGAAGATTATGCCATTCCTCTATCTATTGCTGTTCGATTTGGTCGAGGTCAGAGAGAGGGCGATTGGACCTCGCACAGGGATGCTGGTGCTAAAGTGACATGCAAAATAAGTCCAAACCAAAGATTTTTCACTTCGACGAGGATCTTCCGATGCTCAAGTCAGATTCAGAGAACAATAAGAACAGTAACGAGTTCTCTAAGAGGGATTGATTGACTTATCTGATCTTCGGAGCTTTGGTTACTTATATAGAAGGCTATCGAACAGCTGATCGAATAGCTATGAGATTGTGTGATCTCGAGATTGTAGGACCGTTGAACATACCATTACGGATGAGGTATTTCAGCCTTCAATTGCTTTTGTGAGATCAGTGGAGTTGGTTACGTCTGAGTCTATCCACTCGAGGTGGACAGTTGTCACGCAGATCATGAGGTGAGCCGGTCGTGATAACTGGGACAACCCACGCGCTGAGGTATTGATCCATCAAGGTAATGGAGTGCGCCGAACAGACCATACGATAGATCAGACGCGAGCTGCTTTGGACTATATATGGTTCTGCTCTTAAGTGGTCTCGGTGATAGCTTGAAGACCGGAGGTGTCCCACGGTTGTTACGCTGATCCGAGTTACTCAAAGTAACCGCTGTAACACTACCAATATTTTATTATGATATATTTTATATAATTAATAAATATATTTTTGTGAAAAATATCAAGATTAATTTTAGTATTATATGATTAATGATTTTGGATTCTATGGAATATCAAACAGAAATATTTTGGGATTTTTAATCAGTGGACTACGATTTATCAAATATAATAATTTTAGATCATTGAGAATTTTTGGTTAATGATCTTGAATTCTATGAAATATCAGATAAAAATATTTTAAAATTTTTAATTATTAAATTATAATTTATTAAATATAATAATTTTATATCACTGAGAATTAGATCATCTTAAAATTCAGATTATCGATGATCCAGATCATCATGGTGATCCCTTTCGGGCCATCAAACATCACTTTAGTACGGTGCACAACGCATCGATATAGTGGCATTTTACGTGTGTGTCTGACGTCCGCCTCCTCGCCTCTCTGATCCTATCCCTTCCCCGGGTTTCTTCTGAAAAAACAAAACCAGATGATAGATGACGAGGCACGCGGCGGGTGCGTTTCTTGGCAGCTCTCTGCGTCCCTGCCCGCTGCCTGCTGCCCGCTTCCTCGACGCCCACGGCGACAACTCCCCCCTATAGAACGAATTTCTTGAAGCTCTACCTTCCAAGACCGGAAAAACTCGAATGCCTCTGAACCCTTCGTCTTCTTCTGCCGCTGCTGCTTCTTTGGGGCTTTGTTGTCGGTGGTCGATGGGAACTGCTCTCCCGAGCTCTTCTTTCCTCAATCTCAACTTCCGGTTCCGTCTGCTGCCGGCGGTTGCCGGTGCGTGCTGCACGCAAGGGGGAAATCCCAAGAAGCAGCAGCAGCAGCAGCAGCAGCAGGCGTGTTCCCGATGCAAGGGGGGGATAGCTCTGCAGCAGGCTTTCTCATGGGGGACCCGAAGGAGGCGACGTTTCGATGGGATGAGATGCTTCTCGATCGACAGCGGGAACGACGGCGGAGAGGAGAAGAGGTCGGGCTCCACCGAAGAAGTCGAGCAGCAGAGGGTCGGCAGCGACGAGTTGAACTCGGAGCGGTCTCCACCTGCTTCTGTTTCTTCTAGGGTACAGCCAATTCCTCTCTCCCCCCGCTTCCCATTCTGATCTCTTTGTCCATTATAAGCAGAGAGATTAAAGGTCGTCTTTTAACGAGTCTAAATTTATGAAGCGTTTTACTCTTTTATTTTCTTTCTTCTTTGTTTTTGTTTTATCACGACCTGCGGTTGGTATTTCCGATTTTTCATTGCCTGTTTTCAGTTGGGCTGATTGTGGAACTCAGATGCCTTGCAATCAGTTTGGATTTTTTAGAATCTATTGGCTTCAATGGGAATCAAGTATGTAAATGCGCTTTCATCTTCATCTTCCCGGCCGTACTTATCGGCCGCGGGGTCCTGTCTCAGTTTCAGCAAGTTTCGTGGTTTTAGACGTCTTGCTTCATTTTTTGGACTTTCAGTCATAAAAATCAAGAAAAAAAAAATCAGAATGTTCGAAAAGAAAGTGAAAAAAAAGGGAAAAATTATGTCACAACATCGTAGATAGCTTTGACAATTTTATGAAGAACTTGCATGGCAGATAAGTCAAATTCAAGTATATGGTTATATTGCACTGGAATACACAGACACACTTAGATTTATATTATTTACTCTCTGAACTTCAGTTATTAAAAAATTCATTATATTTAGCTACTCTGAAACTTTTTTTTTCTCCTGTTGTATTCAAATATTTTTCCTTTTTTTTCTTAGAACAGTCACACAGATATATTGAATTTGGGCATTTCTTAATCCTTTTTTTTTTTGAGGTTAAGTGCTATTGAATCAAATCATATAGTCATAAAAAATGTTATATTATTCCTAAAATATTTTTTATTTAGTTGTTCCTATTAGCCTCTATAAGGTACTGTAATGTGGGCCTTTTAGGTGTCTTTGGCCCATCAAGGATTACATTTATTATCTATCCTCTCTTTTAAGTCAAGAAGAAGAAAGCAAAACCATTGAAAATTGATATCGTATAGCATATACACTTAAATATAAATAAATGGCCCAATGTTATAGTCAAGAAGAAGAAGAAAACTAAAAGAAGGATTCTGTAGATTAGATTCAGTCAGTTTTGGCTGAAACTGAATGAAACCACCAGACTGGACCAAAGCTGGGAAGTTTGGCCAAAACTGCTGAAACTGATAGAAGCCCAAAATTTGGGGTCAACTTAGGTTTGATCTCAAGCCGAAACTGGTCTGTTTTGGCCAAGGTGGATTGATTCTGGCTGAAAATTGAAACCATTGGCCAGACTAGTTGGTGGAGGGGGCCAAATGCAATAAAAGTAAATAGGAGATCAGACTTTTTCTCTAGAGTTTGTGTAATTATCTACAACTATAGAAGCTGTTTGAAATAGGAATGTCTGCATATGCATGATTTTTAAGGTAAAGGATTTCAATTGCAAATATGCAAGGAAACATCTACTCATATTGGGCCTGTCCTAGCAAAATCATTACTAGAAATCTAGGATTTCTTCTTTCTTAGCTTCGATATCAGAACATGACAGAATTTAACTCAGTTTTGCACACACTGACATCATAAGAGAGACCTGCTGTGGAAGGTGACATTTCAGCATAGTATCTGCTGAAATGCTGAACAAGCTGTGAGCAATGAATGCAGATGGTGTGAAGATGTTAACACTGGAGCCTTGATGTCTTTTGTGGTTTCTTTGTTAGGGTGGTTGTTTATTTGAATTTCTAGGTCAAAATCCTGGAAACAACTGTTGTTTTGTTGTTTGCAATTTTTGAAGAAATCTTGCAAATGTTGAGCTTTGGAGGCATATTAAGAATATTCTATCTGGTCAATTTGTTTTTGGATGAGGGACCAGATGTATGGCCAAAAATTCATTCTAATTTTCCTTTAAAATCAGAGTATCTTTATCTGTCATCTTAAAGAGGATTCTCACAGTTGATAATTTATCTGGAGGTTAAAATCATTGGATGACGTGTATTTGGGTTGATGGATAAGCAAACTATTGCACACTTATTAATCTGTTGCACTTTCTATACAATGTCATGCATGGGAACTGGTGTCTGTGTCCAATGTTCATTTGGCCCCAAATTGGTTATGTTTAGTTGCTTAGAAATTTGTTCCACCTATTAATAGTTCCATTGGAAAAGATGATAACACTATAACTGCTTTGACCACCATCAAGGTTTGCCATACAGCACCAAATTGGATGATATGGGGCATACCTTATCATACCAGTTTGGTACTAGTACATAGTATGAGGGATGTACTGACACTCGGTATGCCGAACCAGTCCTGTATCGATACAGTAACAAATTGGCATCAGTATGGGGTATCGAGACGATGAACCTTGACCACCCTACTCATGACTATACCTAATGTTCTGGATAAAATAAAAACTTATCTTGAGTTTCTTTTTGAGCTTTAACCTTCACATTATATTCTATCATGACCAGTCTATTTTGATTAAATAGATTATCACTAATTGCATGTTATCTGACTCTTCTTTTTCAGAAACCTGGTATTTCTTCGGAGCGACCAGTTTATAGTAGCTTTCAGGTTGATTCTTTTAAGTTGATGGAACTTCTTGGACCTGAGAAGGTAGATCCATCTGATGTGAAGCGTATCAAGGAAAAGCTATTTGGCTACTCAACTTTTTGGGTGACCAGAGAGGAGCCATTTGGGGACCTAGGGGAAGGTATCCTCTTTCTTGGCAACCTGAGGGGGAAAAGGGAAGAGGTTTTTGCGAAGCTCCAGTGGCAACTCCATGAAGTTATGGGTGACAAATATAATCTATTTATGGTAGAGGAGCCCAATTCTGAAGGACCAGATCCACGTGGTGGACCACGTGTAAGTTTTGGATTGTTGAGGAAAGAAGTTTCTGAGCCAGGACCCACTACTCTGTGGCAATATGTTATTGCTCTCCTTCTTTTTGTCCTCACCATAGGCTCCTGTGTAGAACTAGGGATTGCATCTCAGGTATTCTTTATGTTAAGCAGTTTTATTATCCTCCATTACTTTACCCTTTATCTACTGGTTTAATCTAAATTTGTTCATTTCTAGAGCATAATTTATCAATATATTTTGTACAGATAAGTAGTCTCCCACCTGAGGTAGTGAAGTACTTTACAGATCCAAATGCTACTGAACCACCCAACATGCAGCTTTTATTCCCATTTGTGGAATCTGCTCTACCACTGGCATATGGTGTCTTGGGTGTTCAGCTGTTTCATGTAATACAATCTTTACTTTTATGCCTATTTATTTTATTTTATTTGTATTTTTTCCCTATAAAAACTTTTGTTTTTTATTTCAAACTGTGAGCCAATTGAATGCTTTAGACTCTTGTTTACAATGATTCTTGGAAAAGACAAAAGGGCCCTGATATTGTGTTGCATATGGGAGTAGAATGAAGAAAATATATCATGCTACAAGTCATTAATTTATTTGAGTTCAGTTTTATGATCAACTAAGATCTCTCTCTCTCTCTCTTCCCCCCCCCCCCCCCCCCACCTCTGTCCATCTAATGGTAATAAGCAGGACAGAGCAACACTACAAGCAAATGAAACTACAACTCTGGCCATCTGCCCAACACAAACAACAAGCCTCAATAGGAAACTGGCCTTCCAAAGTACATTGTTATGTAAGGTTACAAGCAATATTGGCCACAATATCTGTCAGTCATGTCTTTTTGCATGATTGAGATTTGGCCAGTTTACAAGCAACCTTGTAATTTCTAGTTTGTAAATTCTGTAACTTCCTCCAATGGAGAGTGCACTATATCAATAAATTGTGTTCATTGTAGCTAATCTTAGAAGTTTAGGTTATACTATTTTTTGAAGATACATATGGAATGGATTGGGATTGTTTAGATGTGAATGAAGTTTCTCAAAGTGTAGGATATACATGTATTTCATTGGGATCTGCTAGCTTCCTGGAATTTTATGATGGAGACCTTCTAGCTCTAAGACCTTGATAATTTAAGATAAGCATATAGCTGGAAACAAGACAAAATTGAAAGGTTTCAACAAGATATGATATATAGGCCCCTACATTAGACCCACTAGTCATCTTGACTATTTGTATGAGTTAATTTGTTCATGTTACTCTTGAAATGTTGCATATGCCTAGACAAATCATGGAGAGTTATCTGCAAGATATGTTCCACTACTGCATGCTGCTGAACATACTAAGTAATGTGCGCCTGTAACATTATATGTATGCTTGTACACTTATGCCATATGTATTGCATTATGGCCTATGAATTATGGTTCTGCTGCTCTTGATATTATATTCTCGTGAAGTCTTTTATGAAAATATTATATTATCTCTGTGCCTTTATGATTGTATACCAAGTCTATTTGTTTCAATTCTTTGTAAAGAATTGCAAAGAATACAACTTTGCTGCATCACGCTTCTAAACTGCTTTAACCTTTTCACATGCAGGAGGTTGGACATTTTTTAGCCGCATTTCCCAAAAAAGTGAAATTGGGCATCCCTTATTTGATTCCCAACATTACCCTTGGAAGTTTTGGTGCAATTACTCAGGTGAGCATCTATGATAATGCTGAAAGACAAAGGAAGTATAAATTGATCCTTAATTCAGCTCACAGTCAAATTCTGCTACCAAAAGATTGCATCTACAGCCTTATTTGAACATGATGAGTCATATCAATGTGTACTGATACTGTATTGGTTGGGGATGCTACTTCCATGCCCTATTTTGCTCCACTTATATGCATGCTGGCCTTTCTTCAGGTGCATCTGACTTTTCACTGTTTCCTCTGTTCTTGTTTCCCTAAACTTATTTGGTAAAAAAATCCATTTCCTTTTACATGCATATGACCCTCTTCATGAATGAAATTTTATCAGATGCATATCAGATGCAATGTCAATCTTATTATTAGGGGTTGGGCTACACACTTTAACATTAAATCTATGATTAAAAAATTAATGATTACAAAATCGGTGATGGGGATACATATCAAAGACCCACAGAACTGATCATGATATACACTTGAAAAAACATGTAGAAACAATAAATTGTATGTTTTGGAGTGCAAAAATGAATGGTGCTGTTTGTGCTACCATGCTAATATATGTTAGGACACTTAATCGAGAATCTTCTTTATTGGTTATGGTTTACACATGCTAAATCATGTATAGATTGAAAATCAAAAGATTTTGATGTTTGGATTATAGCAAAACGTGGTCTTATGTCTTTGAAACTGTTTATTTTTACACATACGTGACGCATAGTTAGACATCAGCAAAATGTGTAAGTTTTGGTTTTTAGGTTTTGTGGAGATCACGATCAACTGTGTGGATCTCCAATATGGAGGACCCATTATTGAGTTTTGAATCTTTAAATCTTTTATCAAAGATTTGGTGTCAAGTATGTATTCCAACTATGTTACTAAACAAAAAGATTATATTTTACTGAAAAAACAAAAAGATTATCTGATTTTCTCTCACAAACATTGATTGCCCAAGTCTTAGAATTTTCTCATTTAGTGGAAGCATCCATGCAGTTATTCCATTACAACAGAGGCAATACCTTGAGGCCATCAGTGGTTCCTTATTCAAATAAAATCCAGCTGAAAGCAGAAAAAGGAATTAGTTTGGCAGCAATATATGCATCCCTTCGATGCCTAACCCATCTGTATACCTGAACCAGAACCTTGCTTTCTGTTTTATTTGAAGATTTGAACAGTGTTTTTTTTTTCCCTTTCATTGGCCTTTTTCCCATTGATTAAAACAATAGCTATGCATCATATTTCACTTTAACCATTCCATAAGCCTCTTAACTAATGGGCAAAATGTTTGCTTGCTCACTACACGAACAAATATCTTACGTCTTTTTTTGACATGACTTATTTAATATTAGTTTCCTTCGGGTTACTCGGAAGGCAGTCATCCTGTCAGTCTAATCAATTCAGACAACTTCATGTTGTTATACATGGACCATAGTCCATTCTCAGATAGAAACAGCTAGTTTTATTTACCATTATTATCATCAATAAGGACTACAAAACTTGTATGTTTTTCAGTTTATGAATTTTATTTCTATACTCATTCCTATGTATAGCCATATTCTTTGTCATCAGAGAACTGTCTATACACCTTCGCCACTTCAAACAAGACCTTCTTTCATCATTCAGACCCTAGAACTAAAATTCTGGCACTCTAGGTAGAATGCTGCTATAGAACTTCATGATTGATTCTTACAGAAATATATGTAGAGAGCCAATGGCAAAAATCCACCACTGTGCATCATTGAAAAATGTATGGAAGGGGTAATGTGGTAGACACTAATAGCATGTGATCCTGGCAATTTAAAGGATATGCTTCTCTATTGTGAAAACTATTTTCTGAATATAAAAAGCATCTATTTCTTTCATTTTGATGATACATGAGTATATATTTTTTTCATTTTATAGTTTCTGGATTTTTCTGCAAAGTTCAAAATAATGTTTCATAAATCACATGCTTGTCGAGGATGGTGGTTCCTATTGAATATATTTGCTAACAAAAAATCTTTAATTTATTATTTGTTCGACCTTCATCATTAGAATACTCATTTTAGTGGTTTATGCTGGAGGACAGCATCCAATGTCATCTTATGTCTTTTAGCATCCAACGCGAATGGTAAATTGCATCCTTAAAAACTAGTTGCAATTCATCATTGATACTGAAAGACTGCATTAGTGAGCCTTATTTCTTACCGTGAGTTGGCACTGTATTGCTCATTTTTCATCATTAACTATTGTAGTTCAAATCCATTCTTCCTGATCGAAAGACCAAGGTTGACATCTCAATGGCGGGTCCTTTGGCTGGTGCTGCACTATCCTTTTCAATGTTTTGTGTTGGCTTGTTGCTCTCAGCAACTCCAGCTGCTGCAGGAGACTTGGTGCAGGTCCCGAGTATGCTATTTCAGGGCTCGCTACTTCTTGGATTCATTAGCAGAGCTACTCTTGGTTATACGTATGTTATTTCTTATATTATCTTGGTTTGCTGGAAAAATTAGCTGTGTTTTCATTGTTTTAAAATGTATGATAACCACTGATACTCATTTGAATTTCAAACAAGATAGGTTGCTCTTTTCTGAACCATCTCTTCTATGATGCATGCAACTGGCAGGACACATTTTTCTCAACCTCAGGAGCATGCCCCTTTGCAAAAGGTTTCCTGGATGGAGTTGCATCTTTCGCATGAAAGATAGATTCACCTTCCTTTGGATCCACCATTGTATCATCCACTGGTCACCTTGCGATCTGTGCACGGAGCGCTTTGAGAACTGCATGGTGGGTGATCCAATGGTGCATTCACATGAAAGAAGGTGAATCTTTATTTCTTGCGCGAAAGATATAACCCTTATCCAAAAGTTTCCACATGTTCTGTCTTTAGTTCTTGTATCCTGCTTCTTTTAAGCCAATTCATTCTATCCACTGATTCTTGCTATTGTGATTGTTTAAAAGTCAACTTTGGTCATGTTTTTTTACTTTTCTTACTTCATGTTTTCTTAACATTATCGTAAAGCCTATTATGATGCATCCTGGGTTTCTTGCACTCAAGAGAGGCATATCCACTAGAAATCCAAGAATGTGGTTCCAGCATATGTGACCTGGGCTATAGAATATGAAATCTAATATTCTTTGTGGCACTAACCTTCATCGGAAACCCTCTATCAACAGCACCACATGTAATGTAAGAGTAACCCAGAAAAATATATATTTCCCAATGTCTTAGAATTCAGCATCCTGCTTAAGTTTCTCACTGTTTATATTTTTATTATGGGTATTCAAGTGCTCATCTCAGAAAATTAAAATTAAACTTATAATCATGAATTTCCTATCTGTTATTTCCTTCTCTGCTGTTTATTAACACATTGTAATTAACTATTCAACTAATATTAATTGGCAGAGCCATGCATGCTGCAACTGTTTCAATCCACCCTCTTGTAATTGCTGGCTGGTGAAGTATCCCCCCCACTTTTTATCTGCCCTTTTTTTGTATGAGAACTCATGTATCATATTTATGAGTGCTAATTGCTTCCACATTTACTGCAGGTGTGGTTTGACTACTTCAGCTTTTAATATGCTTCCTGTTGGGTGCCTTGATGGTGGAAGAGCCATACAGGTATTTGGTGATTGTCATATTCGAACTGAGTAATTGGCTAGTGAATTGATATGGAAACACATCTATTGGTTGAAAGATATGCTGAATAAATTTTCTCATTACTGTGACTTATTGAGACTACCAAATATTAGTTTCATTTCACCACATTAGATATGAAGCTTCTAGTAGGAGTCATATTCAAACTAATCAACAGACTAGTACATTAATTATGAAACCCCATAAGTGGATCCAAGAATATGTCAGTAAAGTTTCTCATAACTATGAATATTGGGTTAACTGCCAATTTAGCTCCTTTTGACCCCTTATCTGAGAAATTGGTGTCTAAAAGTTGATTTCATTCTTTTTTTGAAGGGTAAAAGTTGATTTCATTCAAAACCATAAGCTATATGTTGCTAGATGCTTCTTCTAGAGGGTCTGAGTGCCTGTAAACTTTATATGCTAAGAATGTATGAAATTGAATAGTGTACCTAATTCTTTAAATTGGAGAAATCTATCCAAACATTGGTTTTCTAGGAGAATATTATTTCTAGAATTACTTGAGCAATTCATGCTCTCTCTCTGTCACTCTCTAATTTGATTGGAATTTCTATCTTTTATTTAATTCTTTGTAGAACCTTGAAGAACTATTTTTCTTGTCAAGAATTTTCACTATGTGATGTATATCTTTCAATTAACATGTTGAAGATTACAGTAAAATTGTAAATTGAATATTGCATCTTAGTCAAGATTGCAATATTGTAGATATCCCCAAGTAACAGATCCCTTTCACAATTGTGATTCACCATTTCAGTGAAAATAGTACTTGTCATTAGCTGTTACAACACGAGGTAGTCGCTTGTATTAGGAAAATAATGGTTTTATTCTCCAGTTACTGTTCCCCAAATAAAAAAATCTAGCTGCTATAAAGATTTGAATAAAAATATTTATTAATGTAAATGATGACTGCAACTTGGGTGGGTTTGGTTGAGGGCTCTCTACCTGACACTGCCTCTATATCTCCCAACTCTAACATAACCTAACCAGCTTATGAATGGGGATTTCTCTAACCTAACCCATCTTAAGCTAAATTGGGTTTGGTCAAACTAGTATGTGGTTAGGTTGGTTCAGGCCATTTTGATTGGGTTAGATCAGGTTGAATAGGAAAATTAAGATAGGGGAATTGGGGAAAGGTATGTGATATTTTTGTTTGGGTTAATACTTATTAGTTTGAGGTCGCAACTAACCAGTATGTGGTTAGGTTGGTTCAGGCCATTTTGATTGGGTTAGATCAGGTTGAATAGGAAATTTAAGATAGGGGAATTGGGGAAAGGTATGTGATATTTTTGTTTGGGTTAATACTTATTAGTTTGAGGTCGCAACTAACCATCAACTTTGATGATACACATGCATCGTTTTATAATTTAATAGTTTAATAGGACTGAAGATTTAATCATATAAAACATATAAATAGTCAATATGAAGCATAAATATGAACATTTTATTTATCTATTAGTTGGGTCAGGCTCAAGTTGAGTTTAAGCAGATCCCTAGCTCAACACAACTTGAGGTTGGGCTGGAATTTTTTTTTGAATCTAAAAGCCCAATCTCAAATTTATAAAATCTTGACCCAGCCCTACCCAATGAGTGATTTGGGCAGGTCGAGTTAGGGTTGAGCCCAACCATGTTGCACTTCTAATGTGTATAATATAATGGGAAGGCCTTGATGTCGTTGTGAGTTGTAACATGTAGTTATAGCATTATAATGGTCTCTACAACATTATAGTGATTGTTTGATCAATAAAATCGATTGAGTCCTTCAAAGAAATCTACAAATTTGTTTGATATTTGATCTAGACCATCTTTTAATTTGTAAAATATTTGCTATTTTGGACAGTAAGTGTTGGACCTAATATGTGAAGTAAAAGCCAGAAATGGTTGTGTGATAAGGATTGAAGTTTCAGCCAAAACTAATGACCTGTGCTATTTTTGGTTCATAATATTAATACTTAATATCATTTGGGGCTATTTTTATATTTATATTAAATTTAGCATCATTTTAATGTCGTTTTTCCATTTCATTTAATAAATTTTATAATTAATCTCATTTTTCAGTCATCATTTCGTTTCAAGAAAAAAAATAAAAAAAAATTAATTCAAAATCTAACGTACAAGAAAGATGCATTTCTTAGCATTAACCGGACATTTTTTTTCTTTTTTTTATATAAAAAAATTAAAGTATTTGGGTGTTTGGCTTTTAGAAATTTGAGAAGATATCTTTTTCTGGAGATATGATATTCTTTTACATGTTTAATATAATTCTAAAAAGGAAACAAGAGCAATTGGGTCTGTACATAATATTTGAGATTGTATTTGCTAGATCTTAGCTTAATCTTAGATGAGCTATTTTTAGTGGTAGTCTTTTTCATGCTTAGTAGATTGTAAAGGTACTTGCTACTTAATATAATGGTAGTTATTTTATCAAGCTTCATATTCAAATGTAGTTTCATGTTGGCATATTTTACTATTATGGATATTTAAATTGTTAGGTTTTTAGTGATAATTTTTTATATGACTGTTGGTTGTATGTAAGTTGCGAGGAAGCCACGTAGTGCCTAGCTATGGGATGGGTGCCTAGAAGTCAGGTTGCCCAAAACATGATAGTTAAAATTAAATAATAAATAAAAGGAGAAACCTAAAAGGATAGTTATAATCTAACAAATGAAGGTAACCTACCAAAAATGTTTATAATCTAACAAATGAAGGTAACCTGCCAAAAATGATGTAGGAAGTTAATAGGAACTATCAGCTAGCATGATCCAGTACTAATTTGTAAATCAACCTCATCCTGCATACCGAAACACGATGTAAAATCTTAAAACACAAACCATAAATCCGATGATCACAAACAATACGACATGTTTCAAAACTTGTAATGTATATTTCCCAGGCTTATTAATTCTTTCTCCTATTTTTTTCCTAATTTTTCATATTTTCTTAATCGTTGGACAAAACTCTGAAATTTTAGTTGAAATTGCCAAAAATAAAACTTGGCAAATTGACTGAGACCAACTAAAAGTTAAGTTTTTTAAACCTTGGTATGTGAGTTCCTGAAGCAGAATCTTTTTTGTTCGTAAATCTTGTGAAGTTCCTCGAGAGTTTCCCTACTAGTTATTTAGGAATTTCCTGTTATTTCCTTGTTTTAGGAAAACTAAATGGAACCTGTTTTTGTCATAGGTTTCAAAAGGAGACACAACTACATTTCATGCAAGCATAACAAGCACACTAATGAAAAAAGCCATTGGTTTTCTTTACCTTATAATAGTTGTTGGGTATAAAATACCCTCCGACCGAAGTTCGTGATGGGAGTGACCCTCCGGGGACCCAACTGACTTTCGACCTCCGGCAACATCTCTTCAAACCTCCCAGGCGGCCGAGCCTCCGCCACACTCCCAAGTTTTGCCGACGGACAGGATCCCGCCAGCGTCGATCGGATTCTTCGCGACGTTCGGACTTCTACGGGAGCCAGACCTCGCCCACGACTTCGCCCGGGCTCCTACGGGAGCCGGACTCCGCCCACGACTCGAGCTGCAGGTAAACTTCGTCCGGACTCCTACGGGAGCCGGACTTCATCCCTGACTCTAATTGCAAGTAAGCTTCGTCCGGACTCCTACGGGAGCCGGACTTCACCCCTGACTGTGATTACAGGCAGACTTCGCCCGAGCTCCTACGGGAGCCGGGTCTCGTCCCAACTTCGAATGCAGAAAGGCTTCGCCCGGGCTCCTACGGGAGCCGGACTCCGCCACGACTCGAGCTGCAGGTAAACTTCGTCCGGACTCCTACGGGAGCCGGACTTCGTCCTTGACTCTAATTACAAGTAAGTTTCGTCCGGACTCCTACGGGAGCCGGACTTCACCCCTGACTGTGATTACAGGTAGACTTCGCCCGAGCTCCTACGGGAGCCGGGTCTCGTCCCCAACTTTGATGCAGAAAGGCTTCGCCCGGGCTTTACGGGAGCCGGACTCCGCCCACGACTCGAGCTGGAGGTAAACTTCGTCTGGACTCCTACGGGAGCCGAACTTCGTCCCTGACTCTAATTGCAAGTAAGCTTCGTCCGGACTCCTACGGGAGCCGGACTTCACCCCTGACTGTGATTACAGGTAGACTTCGCCCGAGCTCCTACGGGAGCCGGGTCTCGTCCCCAACTTCGAATGCAGAAAGGCTTCGCCCGGGCTCGTACGGGAGTCGGACTCCGCCCACGACTCGAGCTGCAGGTAAACTTCATCCGGACTTCTACGGGAGCCGGACTTCGTCCCTGACTCTAATTGCAAGTAAGCTTCGTCCGGACTCCTACGGGAGCATGACTTCACCCCTGACTGTGATTACAGGTAGACTTCGCCCGAGCTCCTACGGGAGCCGGGTCTCGTCTCCAACTTCGAATGCAGAAAGGCTTCGCCCGGGCTCCTACGGGAGCCGGACTCCGCCCACGACTCGAGCTGCAGGTAAATTTCGTCCGGACTCCTACGGGAGCCGGACTTCGTCCCTGACTCTAATTGCAAGTAAGCTTCGTCCGGACTTCTACGGGAGCCAGACTTCACCCCTGACTGTGATTACAGGTAGACTTCACCCGAGCTCCTACGGGAGCCGGATCTCGTCCCCAACTTCGAATGCAGAAAGGCTTCGCCCGGGCTCCTACGGGAGCCGGACTCCGCCCACGACTCGAGCTGCAGGTAAACTTCGTCCGGACTCCTACGGGAGCCGGACTTCGTCCCTGACTCTAATTGCAAGTAAGCTTCGTCCGGACTCCTACGGGAGCCGGACTTCACTCCTGACTGTGATTACAGGTAGACTTTGCCCGAGCTCCTACGGGAGCCGGGTCTCGTCCCCAACTTCGAATGCAGAAAGGCTTCGCCCGGGCTCCTACGGGAGCCGGACTCCGCCCACGACTCGAGCTGCAGGTAGACTTCGCCCGAGCTCCTACGGGAGTCGGGTCTCGTCCCCAACTTCGAATGCAGAAAGGCTTCGCCCGGGCTCCTACGGGAGTCAGATTCCGCCCACGACTCGAGCTGCAGGTAAACTTCGTCCGGACTCCTACGGGAGCCAGACTTCGTCCCTGACTCTAATTGCAAGTAAGCTTCATCCGGACTCCTACGGGAGCCGGACTTCACCCCTGACTGTGATTACAGGTAGACTTCGCCCGAGCTCCTACGGGAGCCGAGCCTCGTCCCCAACTTCGAATGCAGAAAGGCTTCGCCCGGGCTCCTACGGGAGCCGGACTCCGCCCACGACTCGAGCTGTAGGTAAACTTCGTCCGGGCGCCCACGACTTCGCCGCAGGCTCCGCCCGGGCTCCTACGGGAGCCGGACTCCGCCCGCGACTCTACTTGCTGGTAAACTTCGTCCGGACTTCTACGGGAGCCGGACTTCACACCAATTCCAATTGCAGGTAGACTTCGCTCGAACTCCTATGGGAGCCAGACTTCATCCCCGACTTCAACTGAAAGAAGACTCCGTCCGGGCTCCTACGAGAGCCGGACTCCAGGCTCTTCTCAAACGGATAGTTAGCCACCTCTTTCCAACCGAACTTCAGCCGATAAGTCTAGACTCCCTGGCAGGCCGTAGTAACGGTCACGATTCTGCTCCACTCCCTTCGGCGAATCCTACACGGCTCCATTACTCCTTTCGGTGAATCCTACGCGGCTCCATTACTCCCTACGGCGGATCCTACGCGGCTCCATTACTCCCTGGCAGGCCGCAGTAACGGCCACAGCACTGCTCCACTTCCTACGATGGATACCGCGCGACTCTTCCATCTCTTGGCAAGTCGCGACAACGGACGCCGCTCCACTCCCTGCGGCAGACTCCACGTGGCGTGCTTCGATGATAGCCACGGGTCTACTCCACTACTCTTCGCAACAAACTCCGCCTGACCTTGGGCAGCCCACTACCAAACGGTTACAGATGTCGCTATTAGCTTGCAGCCCCCTCCGCCTATAAAAGGGGACCCCAGATACGTTATTCTATAAGCTCTCGTTTTTACCTAAAAACTCTGCTAAAATTTTCATTCGAGCACTCCATTCTTGTTGAGGCAGAGAACTGATTGAGCGTCGGAGGGTCTTGCCGGAGCAACCCCACCTCCGGTTTAGACTTATTTTGCAGGTCCCGACGGCGACTGCGACTGCGACTCCAGCTTCTCCGGCGCAGGCGGATTTTTGCACCAACAGAATTGGCGCTAGAGGAAGGGGCGAACCTTCGCAGTACCCTTGTTCTTAAAGGTGCGCTCAACGGAACCGTCTCCGCCATCTTCTCCGACATCCGCTCCTCCTTCCCCCCACTGGATCCTCGCCCGATGACTTCTTGCGAAGCATCCGCACGGCAACCCACGGCCTCCGCAGTCAGATCTCAAGCTCCGGTCTCGCCTCTGGTTTTTCGGGCCCCACATCCTCCGACTATGGTCTCCGGCATGGAGTGGTCGGACAATCGACCTCCGACGGATTTCGCCAGCACCATCTCGGGAGGATCCGGGCAGGAAGCAACCAACGTACTGGCCGTACCCCCCAAGTGACAAAAGATTGTGGAGCCTATAGCTTTTATTGAAGAAGATGCTCAGGGAGTTCAATTCCCTCATAACGACGCGGTTGTAGTTTCCTTGAATATAGCAAATTACGACGTCCGCCGCATTCTTGTTGACAATGGAAGCTCGGCCGACATTTTGTTCTACGATGCTTTTTCAAGAATGTCCATCCTTGACGGTCATCTGAGGCCGATTGGCTCTCCTCTGGTAGGGTTTACCGGCGACGCTGTTCCGGCGGAAGGAATAATAACTTTGACTGTGGCCGCGGGTCGATGTCCGAGACAATCCAGGGCCCTGGTGGATTTCCTGATGGTGAAGGCACCGTCAGCTTACAACGCAATCCTCGGTCGATCTGGCCTCAATGCTCTCCGAGCCATTGTATCAACCTACCATTTGAAGTTGAAATTTTCCACCAGTCAGGGGATCGGAGAGGTCCGAGGAGATCAAGCCCTGGCCAGACACTGCTACAACATAGCCTTGCAAAGAAGCGACCAATTCAACCCCTGTCCAGTTGATGGGCTGGATGCTCGCGACGACCTCACTGAAGAGAGGGGCGGCCCAATCGAAGATCTGGTGCCGATCCCTCTGAACGACGGGAACGCGGAGCATGTGGCGATGATCGGCTCCAGCCTGGGAGAGGAGGTGCGGACGCATCTCATCGAAAGAATGCAGACGTTTTTGCTTGGGTTCCAGCAGATATGCCGGGGTTTGACACAGAAGTCATGGAGCACCGTCTGGCCGTCGATCCAAAGCATCGACCGACGAAAGAAAAAATCCGAGGTCATGCACCAGAGAGGCAGAAGGCGATAGCCGAGGAAGTGGACAAACTCCTTAAGGCCGGATTCATTAGGGAAGTCAATTATCCTGATTGGATTTCCAACGTTGTCCTAGTCAAAAAGGCAAACGGCAAGTGGAGGATGTGCATAGACTTCAAAAAGCTGAATAAAGCCTACCCAAAGGACAGCTACCTCCTTCCCAGAATCGATCAACTGGTGGACGCGACCTCGGGCCATGAGCCCTCACCTTCATGGATGCATTCTCCAGCTATAATCAAATCAGGATGGCGCCGGAAGACGAAGAAAAGACTGCTTTCATTACTAACCGCGACCTTTACTGTTACAGGGTCATGCCTTTCGGCCTCAAAAATGCAGGCGCAACCTACCAGCGGTTGGTGAACAAAATCTTCAAAGAGCAGATCGGCCGCAACATGGAGGTATACGTGGACGACATGCTCGTAAAAAGTGAATCTTCCATGAACCACGTCGCCGACCTCGAGGAGATCTTCGATGCCCTTCGGAAATATAAAATGAAGCTGAACCCAACTAAATGCGCTTTCGGAGTGACCTCGGAAAAGTTCCTGGGCTTCATGGTGTCGGGGCGCGGGATTGAGGTCAATCCAGAAAAAATTCGCGCCATCCAGGAGATGGCCGTCCCAAAGTCGATAAAGGAGGTTCAGCGCCTTACAGGGAGGGTAGCAGCCCTGAATCGCTTCGTCGCGAGGTCGGTCTAACGGTGCTTACCCTTCTTTCAAACCCTCAAGCAGCCGAAGAACTTCTGTTGGACCCTTGAGTGCCAACAGGCGTTCGAAGAACTAAGGAGCTATCTCCGCTCACCCCCGCTGTTAGCAAAGCCAGAGCCTGGGGAGGAATTGTTTCTATACCTGGCGGTCTCTCCCATGGCTCTCGCGGCAGTCCTTGTCAAAGAAGAAGCGAAAGTCCAACGGCCAATCTACTACGTCAGTCGCGCGTTGAGAGACGCCGAGACTAGGTATACTAAATTAGAAAAACTGACTTACGCCCTGTTGGTTGCAGCCCGGAACTCCGACCCTACTTTCAAGGGCACACCATAACGCTCCTCACCGACCAACTGATCAAGGCGATTCTGCACCGGGCGGATGCCTCTGGGAGGATGGCAAAATGGGCAATCGAGCTCACAGAATTCGACGTCAATTATCGACCCAGGCCAGCAGTGAAGGCCCAAATATTGGCAGATTTCATAGTGGAGTGTACCATCCCAAAGGAGGCCGAACCTGAACAAGGCGAAATTGACGGCCTGAAGCCCCGACCGAACTCCCCCAAAGAAGAAGCGGATCCCTCTGATCGTTTTGGGCCCTCTATGTGGATGGATCTTCCAACATGTCAGGTGCAGATGCGGGCCTGATCTTGATCAGTCCGGAGGGAATCATCGCGGAGTATGCTCTGCGTTTTGAGTTCCCCGCAACGAACAATGGAGCGGAATATGAAGCTCTGATTGCGGGATTGAGGATCGCCAAAGAGCTGGGAGTAGATCGGCTCCGGGTCCACAGTGACTCTCAACTGGTAGTGGGACAAGTCAACGGAAATTACGAAGCGCGGGAGGACAGCATGGCTAAATACCTTGAAAGGGTAAAGGAGCTCGTCCCCGCCTTTATCGACTTCAACATCAGACAGATTCCGAGGGTGGAAAATATCAGGGCTGACCTTCTCTCCAAGCTGGCAACGTTGGCTCCGGCCGAATTACCCAAAGACGTTCTTTTTGAAGTTCTAAAGTGCCCGAGCACAGAAGATTCGCGATCCGTGATGAAATTGACCACGAGCCCAGCTGGGTCGACCCACTGATAATTTATCTCAGAGATGGAGTTCTCCCCGAGGATGCAAAAGAGGCTCGGAAGCTCAGAAATCAAGCCTCCCGATACATCCTTTATGAAGGCAAGTTGTACAAGAGATCATACTCTTTGCCCCTTTTGAAATGTCTCCGACCTTCAGAAGCTGACTACGCTTTGTGGGAGGTGCATGAAGGAATCTGCGGAAACCATCTGGGGGCTAGATCTTTATCCCACAAATTGCTCCGCCAAGGATATTATTGGCCGACAATGCATCATGATTCGATTGAATATGTCAGAAAGTGTGATCGATGCCAAAGATATGCCAACATCCAGAGACAGCCCGCCACCGAGCTTACACCCTTGAGTGCCCTATGGCCTTTTGCGCAATGGGGGATGGACATCCTTGGCCCCTTTCCCATGCATCGGGGCAGAGGAAATTCCTCCTTGTAGCGATCGACTACTTCACCAAATGGGTCGAAGCCGAACCACTAGCAAAAATCACAGAAGCAAAAGTACAAGATTTCGTCTGGAAGTCGATCGTATGTAGGTTCGGTCTGCCTAGGACCCTGATCACTGATAATGGACGGCAATTCGCGGGAGCAAGATTCGCCGAATTCTGTGAAGATCTAAACATCTCCCACAACTTCACATCAGTAGCCCATCCTCAGGCGAACGGCGAAGCTGAGGTGACTAACAGAACTCTTCTGCAAGGGATTAAGATAAGGATCGAAAAGGCGAAGGAAACTTGGGCGGACGACTTTATCATATGTTGTGGGCGTATCGAACTACCCAAAGACTGCCCACAGGAGAGTCCCCCTTTGCTTTGGCCTTCGGAACGGAGGCCGTCATCCCAATTGAGCTTAAACTCCCGTCGGCTCGAGTCGTGGCATTCGACGAACATCAAAATTCGCAAGGTCTTAAAGCCAACCTCGACCTGCTGGAAGAAAGGCGGGAGGTAGCTCAGGTCCGAATGGCAGCTTACAGACAGAAAGTTGCTCGCTATTACAACTCCAGGGTCAAGAACAAAGTCTTTAGAGCAGGAGATCTAGTGCTTTGACGGGCCGCTGTCTCGCAACCTCAGGATCGAGGGAAGCTCGCCCCAAACTGGGAGGGCCCGTATGAGGTTAAAGAAGTAGTCCGGTCCAGAACTTATTATCTTAAAGAACTCGGAGGAGCCGACCTCCCGCGACCATGGAGCTCGGAAAACTTACGGATGTATTACCAATAACTTTATTTTAATTAAAAGTTGTCTATCTACATGTCTCCCCCCTTTGGCACTATCTTACATCGACAGGGCAGTCCAAACAAACTGTATCAGAAGCAAGGGGGGAACCTCGTCTCGACAAAGTCGAAGGCCCGGTTCTCTTTAGATCGGATGGGGGGAGAGGCCCTGCAACGCCCATATGCGCCCCCACAGCTCTGTTAGGGACAGGAGGAGAACCTCTCCCTAACTTGAGCAAAGTCGAAGGCCCGGTTCTCTTTAGACCGGATGGAGGGAGAGGTCCTGCAACGTCCATATGCGCCCCCACAGCCCTGTTAGGGACAGGAGGAGAACCTCGCCCTAACTTGAGCAAAGTCGAAGGCCCGGTTCTTTTTAGACCGGATGGGGGGAGAGGCCCTGCAACGCCCATATGCGCCCCCACAGCCCTGTTAGGGACAGGAGGAGAACCTCGCCCTAACTTGAGCAAAGTCGAAGGCCCGGTTCTATTTAGACCGGATGGGGGGAGAGGCCCGGCAACGCCCATATGCGCCCCCACAGCCCTGTTAGGGACAGGAGGAGAACCTCGCCCTAACTTGAGCAAAGTCGAAGGTCTGGTTCTCTTTAGACCGGATGGGGGTAGAGGCCCTGCAATGCCCATATGTGCCCCCACAGTCCTGTTAGGGACAGGAGGAGAATCTCGTCCTAACTCGAGCAAAGTCGAAGGTCCGGTTCTCCTTAGATTGGAAGGGGAAACCTTCCCCAGCGGTCCCTTCGCAATAAGGCTCCGTCCGGACTCCTACGGGAGCCAGACTTCGTCCCCGGCTTCGGCCGCCGGTAAACTCCGTCCGAATTCTCACGGGGGCCGGACCCCAACTTCAACTGCGAACAAACTTCACCCGGACTCCTACGGGAGCCGAGTTCCGCCCGCGACTTCACCTACGGGTAAACTTCGTCTGAACTCCTACGGGAGCCGGACTTCGTCCCTGACCTTGATTGCAGGCGGATTTCGATCGGACACCTACGGAGGCCAGATCTCGTCTCCGACTCCAGCCACAGGCAGACTTCGCCCGGACTCCTACGGGAGCCGGGCTCCGTCCTCGACCCCGACTGCGGGAAGGCTTCGCCCGGACTCCTACGGGAGCCGGGCTCCGTCTTCTACTCCGACTGTAGGAAGACTTCGTCTGGACTCCTACGGGAGCCGGACTCCGTCTTTTACTCCGAGCTCCGCCCACGACTTCGCTTGCAGGTAAACTCCGTCCGGACTCTCACGGGAGTCGGACTTCGCCCCGACTTCGCTCACGGGAGCCGAACTCCCGTAGCCCCACCAAGAGCGGAGGGAAAAATTCAAAAAAAAAAAAAGAGAAAAAAGAGAAGAGAAAAGAGAGGAAAAAGAAGAGTAAAGAGAAGGGAATACAACCACAACAATGGTAAAGAAAGGAAGTTCGGCAGACAACAATTCGACGCAATGCGCAAACGAGGTAACAAAATCTCTTTCTCATTCCTTGATGTACGTTACAAGACCCGGAGGGCCAAAAAAATAAAACATTATTACAAGACTTGAAAGGGACACATCGGAGGCTACTTCGAGATGTAGACTTCTCTTTCCGGTTTTATCCTTCTCAGCAGCATCTTCCAGCACGTGTGACAAGCCTCTCGGCTCTCGCCCCTCGCCTCGTTCCGCTCCACCTTCGAAATCCCAACCCTAGGGGGAAAAGGATGGGATAGATTTCAGGGGGCAGCAAGGACAACGGCAGCGGCGACGACGACCTGTTTCAAGAAGAATCGGAGTTACCCCGGAGGCAGCAATGGCGCCATCACCGGATGCTCCATGACAACCACCGTCCTAGGCGTTCCAGCAAGGTCGGCATGCGCTATTTCCACCGTCCCCGCAACAAGTTTTACTGCCCCACCGTCGACGCCGATCGCTTCTGGTCCCTCGGCCTCGACGACATCAAGGATCCCGCCTCGGCCTGTAATAACAGCTCCACCCCCTTGACCGGTGTCACCCCGTTCAACTACTCCGAAATTCTCAGGCAGAACGCCTACACCGGTTGTCTCCGTTATTAAACCCCTGTTGTTGAAGGAATTCTCCCTCGAGCCCTCTTTAAGGCGGCAGGGACCCTCGACGGCAGTTCGACGATCGGAGAATTCGCAGACTGCTGTTCTCCTCCTTGTACTCTTCTTAGCCCGTGGCATCATCTGGAGATTGGCCTCCGGAGCGGAGGCCCGTGCAGGGGAACCCCGCGGAGAGATTCGGGGGACTGGAAGCAGCGGAGAGCCGGCGGAGATGGCAGAGACCAGCGCGAGGGACACTCGGAGCCGGAAGGGGCACCGATGGAGTGGCTGAGTGGCTAAGCTCTCAGGCGAAGGAAAGTTGTCGTCCCTGAGGCGAAGTGAAGCCTCTGGAGGAGAGGTGGGGGGCTTAAATAGGCGACGAGGCCTGGCGCAATTATGGTGGCAGGTGTCCCTAGGCCAACCAATGCTCACCGCGTGTCCCACTCCCCGCGACCTAGGGTTGACCGTTCGCAGACTTTTATGGCGTGACGCTTGGGATCACGCCCTGGTGGGAGTTCCGAAAAGACTCTTTGGGTCACCTTAATCGGTAAAAGGCTTCAGCACGCGTGCATTAAATGCCAAAATATTTGAGAATGATCGCGCGCGGACATCGAGGGAAGAACTTCGGCTGTGACAATCTTTCTGTACTTTCTTCATTCGAAATTCGAACTCGGAAGCAGGGGGATTGGTGTTGGGTATAAAATACCCCCCGGCCGAAGTTCGTGATGGGAGTGACCCTTCGGGGACCCAACTGACTTTCGACCTCCGGCAACATCTCTTCAAACCTCTCGGGCGGCCGAGCCTCCGCCACACTCCCAAGTTTTGCCGACGGACAGGACCTCGCCAGCGTCGATCGGATTCTTCGCGACGTCCGGACTTCTACGGGAGCCGGACCTCGCCCATGACTTCGCCCGGGCTCCTACGGGAGCCGGACTCCGCCCACGACTCGAGCTGCAGGTAAACTTCGTCCGGACTCCTACGGGAGCCGGACTTCGTCTCTGACTCTAATTGCAAGTAAGCTTCGTCCGGACTCCTACGGGAGCCGGACTTCACCCCTGACTGTGATTACAGGTAGACTTCGCCCGAGCTTCTACGGGAGTCGGGTCTCGTCCCCAACTTCGAATGCAGAAAGGCTTCGTCCGGGCTCCTACGGGAGCCGGACTCCGCCCACGACTCGAGCTGCATGTAAACTTCGTCCGGACTCCTACGGGAGCCGGACTTCGTCCCTGACTCTAATTGCAAGTAAGCTTCGTCCGGACTCCTATGGGAGCCGGACTTCACCCCTGACTGTGATTACAGGTAGACTTCACCCGAGCTCCTACGGGAGCCGGGTCTCGTCCCCAACTTCGAATGCAGAAAGGCTTTGCTCGGGCTCCTACGGGAGCCGGACTCCGCCCACGACTCGAGCTGCAGGTAAACTTCGTCCGGACGCCTACGGGAGCCGGACTTCGTCCCTGACTCTAATTGCAAGTAAGCTTCGTCCGGACTCCTACGGGAGCCGGATTTCACCCCTGACTGTGATTACAGGTAGACTTCGCTCGAGCTCCTACGGGAGCCGGGTCTCGTCCCCAACTTCGAATGCAAAAAGGCTTCGCCCGGGCTCCTACGGGAGCCGGACTCCGCCCACGACTCGAGCTGCAGGTAAACTTCGTCCGGACTCCTACGGGAGCCGGACTTCGTCCCTGACTTTAATTGCAAGTAAGCTTCGTCCGGACTCCTACGGGAGCCGGACTTCACCCCTGACTGTGATTACAGATAGACTTCGCTCGAGCTCCTACGGGAGCCGGGTCTCGTCCCCAACTTCGAATGCAGAAAGGCTTCGCCCGGGCTCCTACGGGAGCCGGACTCCGCCCACGACTCGAGCTGCAGGTAAACTTCGTCCGGACTCCTACGGGAGTCGGACTTCATCCCTGACTCTAATTGCAAGTAAGCTTCGTCCGAACTCCTACGGGAGCTGGACTTCACCCCTGACTGTGATTACAGGTAGACTTCGCCCGAACTCCTACGGGAGCCGGGTCTCATCCCCAACTTCAAATGCAGAAAGGCTTCGCCCGGGCTCCTACGGGAGCCGGATTCCGCCCACGACTCGAGCTGCAGGTAGACTTCGCCCGAGCTCCTACGGGAGCCGGGTCTCGTCCCCAACTTCGAATGCAGAAAGGCTTCGCCCGGGCTCCTACGGGAGCCGGACTCCGCCCACGACTCGAGCTGCAGGTAAACTTCGTCCGGACTCCTACGGGAGCCGGACTTCGTCCCTGACTCTAATTGCAAGTAAGCTTCGTCCGGACTCCTACGGGAGCCGGACTTCACCCCTGACTGTGATTACAGGTAGACTTCGTCCGAGTTCCTACGGGAGCCGGGTCTCGTCCCCAACTTCGAATGCAGAAAAGCTTCGCCCGGGCTCCTACGGGAGCCGGACTCCGCCCACGACTCGAGCTGCAGGTAAACTTCGTCCGGGCGCCCACGACTTCGCCCGCAGGCTTAGCCCGGGCTCCTACGGGAGCCGGACTCCGCCCGCGACTCTACTTGCAGGTAAACTTCGTCCGGACTCCTACTGGAGCCGGACTTCACTACCAATTCCAATTGCAGGTAGACTTTGCTCGAACTCCTGTGGGAGCCAGACTTCATCCCCGACTTCAACTGAAAGAAGACTCCGTCCGGGCTCCTACGAGAGCCGGACTCCAGGCTCCTCTCAGACGGATAGTTAGCCACCTCTCTCCAGCTACAGACTCCAACCTAACTTCAGCCGACAAGTCTAGAGTCCCTGGCAGGCCGTAGTAACGGCCACGATTCTGCTCCACTCCCTTCGGCGAATCCTACGCGGCTCCATTACTCGCCGAATCCTACGCGGCTCCATTACTCCCTACGGCGGATCCTACGCGGCTCCATTACTCCGTGGCAGGCCGCAGTAACGGCCACAGCACTGCTCCACTTCCTGCGATGGATACCGCGCGACTCTTCCATCCCCTGGCAAGTCGCAACAACGGACGCCGCTCCACTCCCTGCGGCAGATTCCATGTGGCGCGCTTCGGTGATAGCCACGGGTCTACTCCACTACTCTTCGCAACAAACTCTGCCTGATCCTGGGCAGCCCACTACCAAACGGTTACAAATGTCGCTATCAGCTTGCAGCCCCCTCCGCCTATAAAAGGGGACCCCAGATACGTTATTCTATAAGCTCTCGTTTTTATCTAGAAATTCTGCTAAAATTTTCGTTCGAGCACTCCATTCTTGTTGAGGCAGAGAACTGACTTGAGCGTCGGAGGGTCTTGTCGGAGCAACCCCACCTCCGGTTTAGACTTCTTTTGCAGGTCCCGGCGGCGACCGCGACTCCAGCTTCTCCGGCGCAGACGGATTTTTGCACCAACAATAGTCATCCAAAAAAAAAAAGAAATTTAAAAAGTATTTACAGTCATCCAAGAAACAGAAATTTAACAAGTATTTATGTATAACATTATCTCATTATATTATAACTATTTTAACATATAGTCTGCGAGGCCACATGTGGCTGCATCTGCAGATGCAGGCTAGTCACTAAACTACATGAGGTAAGTGCTGTGTTACCTGGATATTTGCATCCAACTCCTAGAATTCATGTCAGATATGCATCGTACACTTGAATGCTTGTAAATAGTTTTTAATTGTAGCATTTATTCTTTCAACATTGCAAAACATAAATTTCTCAAAAATCCTTTAGTTAATTAGGAAGTTTGGATGAGAACCCTACATATTGAAAATCCTTAGAATATAATATCTTTAAATGTTTTCTATGATACAATATTTAAATATATTTTAAAGTAATGTTATTTTTTATCCCCATATCTCCTTTTTCTCTTGCAGAGTCAAACACTTTGACATGTTCTAAATTTGATTTCCATGTCACTGTTGTTAAAGGCACCTGCCTAAGCTAAGCTGCTTATTTTCCCGTCATGCCCCTTTCACCCTTGCACGGCCACCAAACTAGGCAGCATAATGTAGTGTTGAACACAAGTGGCTGTAGGAGAGGGATCACTAGAGCCACCGGTGGAGCCACCAGCAGTGGCTAGTGGCAAAGGTGATGGCAGCAGCCACTAATCTCCCCCTCCTCCCTGGTTCTTCTTCTCACTCTTCTGATTGTTAGTAGTGTCCTGTTTCTTTATTCCTTTTTTCATTCTTATTTGGCTGCTGTATTTCCTTCTCCACCAAAGTGGTTGCATTGGCCACTTAGGATTGCTGGTGCCCTACACCCAGCAGGCTGTTGTAACTGCTTTATCTTCTTTTCTCTCTCGTTCATCCATTGAATGTGAAAAGTAGATCGAATGTGCTACACATGATGAGGAATGGGTTTATTTAATAGAGCCAAAATGATGGTTGTGGGGCCATAGAGCAGGCAAACTGCTGCTGGTTATTCTTCTTCCTTCTTGTTGTTGTTGAGTGGACCTAGATGTTGGATTGCTAGTGCTCTGCTGCTAGCAGGCTATTGCTACTGCTTTTATCTTTTATTCTCATTCTTTTGTCCATTAAATGTGAAAAATCAATCTAACTAGAGCGCATGCTATGCGGCGGGATTAAATTGAATAATAGGAAAGAAAAAGAGAGAGGAATAGAAAGGAAGACAAATAAGGGGTGAGACGAGCCACAGGAGGGCTCGAGCACTCTTCTCAAAAAAAAGAGAAAAAAACAATAGACAATGAGAGAGAATGAGAGGGAGAGAGAAAAGGAGAGAGGGCAAGAGGGAGGTGGGAAGCCTGTTCTGAGCTGACCAAAGGGAGTTGGAAAGAGGGAGTGGGGAGGGAGAGGGCGACTAGGGCTCTTGGACATCGGATCACATACAATGGTCTCCCCCCACTCCTTCAGTTTAGTAGCGGAGAGGGAGAAGGAGTTACACCAAATTGCATACAGTGGCTGCCCCCGTTCAACTCAGTAGCAGAGAGGGGGAAAGAGCTGAAGGCTTTGTTGGCAACTGATGCAAGGGAAAGAGAGAGCAAGAAAGAGAGAGAAGGGGGAGAGAAATGGGAGGTCAGAGGGGTGGGGTTTCGTGACCAAAGAAAGGGAAGAGATAAAGGAGAAAGGTGGCCAACTGTTGATTTCGGGAGAGGACGGTTACTGGACAGTGTAAGGGGGTGTATGCGGCATGGTAGAGGGTGGTGAGGGGCATATAGTGGCATGGTGAAGGGTTGACCTCTGCTCCTCCACAGATGGAGAGTGGGTCCGGCCTAATTGAGGGTTTTGGATTCATACACAATTAATGTGTCCGATCTAGGTCTGCCTTTCTTAGATGGACGATACATGGCCATGTGCTGAGGGTTCTCTACATGGACGATACATGTCATATGCTGAGAGGAGCTGAACTCCCCTTTTAATATAGTTGTATATAGATGCGCTATATGTAATGAGGAATGGTTTATTTAATAGAATTTATACTATATAAGCATATAGTGTGCATCTTTTGCAGCCTTTTAGGCTTTTTCCTATCTAGGCACCTAGGCCATACAAGGGGTCTACTGACAGGCCCCACCTACATTTTTTCACAACCTTGGTCCATATCCATGCAACAATGGGAAAATGTGGTCCTAGAAGTGACCAGGCCGTATAGAGGGCGATTTGGATCCCGCATAGGCATGGGTTGTCTGCTTATGTAGTACAAGTGCTATGTTTGGGAGTTGGGACATTATATTTTGTCTTCTCTTGATTCAATAATAGTTAGATTGTTTATCCATTAACACGAAATATGAGCATAACACATAGGTGTATGCTATTATTTTTCTAGATCAACATGTTATAGCATGCTATAATAAACTTCCAAATAAGTGTGAGGAGAATATTCTTGGGTCTTGTTTAGTTCCCGAATAATTTTGCTTGAGATATTAGAACAACTTTATTCAAAAATGTACTTATTCCTCTTTAATGGTTCGTTTACTGCCCGTATCGCGTATAGAAGTGACCAGGTATAGAGGCGATTTGGATCCGCATAGGCATGGGTTTTGCTTATGTAGTACAAGTGCTATGTTTGGAGTTGGACATTATATTTTGTCTTCTCTTGATTCAATAATAGTTAGATTGTTTATCCATTAACACGAAATATGAGCATAACACATAGGTGTATGCTATTATTTTTCTAGATCAACATGTTATAGCATGCTATAATAAACTTCCAAATAAGTGTGAGGAGAATATTCTTGGTCTTGTTTAGTTCCCGAATAATTTTGCTTGAGATATTAGAACAACTTTATTCAAAAATGTACTTATTCCTCTTTAATGGTTCGTTGTACTGCCCCGTATCGGCGGTATAGATGTATCATACCATAGTGGTACACCGAACCGCCCCATACTAACATAGGCATACTGTATTGTATCATATACTGATACGATAGTGGGATTTTATCAGTATGGGGTCCGGTATTGAGACGGTGAATCTTGTTTAAGACTATGTGGCCCCTTGAATAATTCTAAAGCTGAAATTGGCACTAAAAAGGTGCTTTACATTTTTCTAAAATCTTAAGAGTACCTATCATTATCGAGTCTTTTTGGACATGCCTCAGAAGTCATTTCCCGGCATAAAGTCAAATAAAGCTGAAAAAATGGAGATTATTTAAGTTTCTTTGGAAACTGAAAAAGGTCCTGAAATTTTGTCCCCCTTTTACCCTTGCATGTCCACTTATTTATTTTTGATTCTTTTTTCTGAATTATTTGTCTAAATTACCAATCACTTTTGCAGCTGAATAAGTGCCTACATCCTGGCTGCATTTATACAACAGCAGCTATTTAAGCTTTTTATCTCATAGCAAGATCGATTTGTCAGCATCTTAAAATATGGTTCCTCTTTTAACTGTAATAATTTCTGGGGCAGTCATCTGGTCACTGGTTATAGCGAGCTAAAACTAGAACAAAGTTAACTGGTTATCGGCTGGAGGTCAGGGAAGAAGATTAACATGGAGAGGAATGGTGTTATATATTTCTATTATTAATCTTTGAAAATTTTTCTATATACACCTACCAAGGCCAGCTGAGTTACCTGCAAAGATAAAACATACAATGAATCCTTCAACCCAAGGATCTATGAACGAGCTATATGAGTTTTTCAAGTAACATTTGACAAGTCATGACTGCTATGTGTTGTAGTGACTTTCTCTTATTGGCACAATTAACTATTGATTCAAATGTATATGTTATATTTGGTGCAGGAGACAATCTTTGTCACATCTATCTCCATATCTCTGTAAATTGTACAAATTGTATAGGAAATCGATACTGTAGTTGCTTCTGCTGATACAATATGTGGGAATTTTCTAAGTGATTTTCTATATTTAGTTAGCTAATTGCCTTTATGATGTTTTAGACAGTCCTTTCTGCGCATGTATCTCTATGCTAGTGCCAATTTTACAAATTGATTAGTGCTTCAGCTGCTCTCATTTATTTCACTTAGTTAATTAGCTGCCTGCCTAAGAATTTGTTTATAGCATCTATATAATCTATAACAGGGCGCGTTCGGGAAAAATGCCTTGATTGGATTTGGCTTGACAACATACTCCTTGCTTGGACTTGGAGTGGTAAACTTACTCTCTTACTACATTGCATTATTGGCAGTGTCTGGATGCATCTAGTCATTCTGGTTGGATGGTTTTAGAACGCCCAGTGATGCTTGCTTTTGTGCTTAGAAATCACTGCTTCAGATGCAAATTCTGACCATATGTTTCTTAGCCTTACAGATCTAGAGACCAGTGGTTTTTGTTTAATGAACTCTATGTTGGTTTTGCCATCACCATTCACGTATCCCTACAGTTCTACATGCACGAGAATCTAACTCTTTACTTTCTCTTCTAGCTTGGTGGACAGCTTTCACTCCCTTGGGGTTTATATGTGCTAATATGCCAGGTATGATGTGAAAAATGCAGTTTATGAATCTATCTGCTATCGTTTTATTAACTTTTCATTACATATCTTGTACATTTGCATTCAGAGGACACCTGAGAAGCCTTGCTTAAATGATGTCACTGAGGTTGGAACTTGGAGGAGAACAGCTTTAGTTGTTACCATTTTTCTTGTAGTGTTGATTCTCCTTCCCTTGTGGGATGAACTTGCAGAGGAGCTAGGTATAGGGCTTGTAACTTCATTTTGAGGCAGATATTTAAGAGAGGGTTCATTTTTGTATTAAAATTAATTTGGAAAGAATAATAAGTTGGTAGCTGGCATTTTAAACGGTAAAATATATAGGGATTCTTAAGGAGGTTCCACATAATTCTAACGTCTAATGAGCAACTATTTGTTGAAACTTTTTGTTGGGTGGCCATTATCTTCAAGTGCTTTAAAGCTGAAATTCATGTTTCTTTGTTGATCATAATGGTATGGAACCTTATTAGGACTTGGTTTTGGTCCTGAGAAATAGCAAACGCTAGATTAATTACTTTCTGTTAATTGTCATCATGGAGGGAGGTGTTATTGAGGCTCCAAGAATCATGTTAAGCAAGATTGAGTGTTGAATTCACACCCTGTAGTGTCACAAGGCACATCAGCCACATTTGGACCTATCAAATACTTGAAGGAGCATGCCTGACTGGGGTGTATGATGAGCATAAACATTTGCAAAATTTGGGCAATAGTAGGTCAAGTAACAATGGTGAAAGCAATCATATGCGCATTAATCTGAAAGATAGGTTCACCATAATCAACACAGGTTGAATTTGAAGCATAAAGAACAAACTTTCTAATGCATCTTGAATCATCTTAATTAGAACTCTAAAGAGGAAGTTATGACCATTAATTGAAGACCCGCCATTCTGATACAATACTTACTGAGTTCACAAATTATGAAAATACCATCTCCTGGGCTATTAAAGTAAGGATGATTTTCTAATATTGTAGGCTAAATTCTCTCGTTACTTGTTAGGGTCTTTAGTTTATTCTCTTATGGTAAAGACTATTTAAAAACCCTTGCTTCATAATTTATTCAAGTTTGATTCGGGTCTTGAGGGAACTCGAGTTTCCTTCAATTATAAATCCTAAAATCCATAACTACCCCCATTTTGTACTCAATTTTACAATAATCAACGGAAGATTTTGTATCTTAATTATACGATAACTTGTGGTTGCTGTATATTTCCCTTGCATGGCGGATTATGTGCAAAGGCTAGCTTGGGATTGGCGGCTAGGCCAGTTTCGTCCTTGGTTATGATGTGCTATGACAATGTCGATTGATGGGGTCCCTAGGGCGGAGATGCTCTCTTAGAAGCAAAGCGATAACCTACTAATTATTTCTAGATGATTTTGTTCTTTAATTCTCTTCGCCCATAGATCTTAAAATTTAGTTTTGCTTTCTTACCTCTAGGCGTAGATTAATTTCAAGTCTACTATGATGCTCCAGAACTCATGCAGAACCTAAACCTGCTTGCTTCTAGGTTTAAACTAAACATGAGGTGGTGAGTACAAGTTACAGGGATGTTTGCAAACGAGTGCCAACCCAAGGTATACACCATTGTGTAGCTTGAGATCAGAAAGACCCTACAAGGTTCTCAGCCACCTTTGACAGAGTAATGGGTATCTAAATTGAACTGTTCTAATAAACTCAAAGCAAACATAAATTAAAACCTACCGATGGAAGGGTTGTTGTCACTGGATGATGTAAGAAGTTGCTCATTAGGTGGGCTTGGTTAATGACTGAGCACAACTACAAGCATCCAATAAAGTCTAATGAGTAGCCCAGGAAAAGGAAAAGAAGGCTTGAAACTGAAATAATAGGCTACAAGAATAAGAAGACAACTAGTTGCCATACTTTGCTACTGAACCTTTTTGTTGATGCTCGGTATCCACATCCTTGAGGTTCTGCTCGATTGTCCAAATAAACCAAATAAATTGAAGTACTTAAAGTCCATTTTTTAAAGCTTTGTGCAGGTTTATGAAGCAATTTTTCATTGACTTGAACAATGCCCAATGGTGAGGGATGTTTTGGGATATCGAAAGAATTATAAAGAACCTTTTTCGTACTAAATTGGTTTTAAACAGGTTAAAAAATATTTTAGGGTGGAGGCAAAATAATTTCATTTGAATAACGAGAAATAAGTACCTTTTTGAATAAAATTACTCAGATATTCATGTTAAATTTGTGCAGGAACCAAAAACTGTATAAAGGTTGTTTGCCACTCGGCAAAACCCACCACTAGTCATTGAATTTCTTTAATGTTAGCCTCATTTGTCACACCCCCTTTGCCTTATTATGCCTTCTCTTAAAAATGTGGTTCCTCTATTCTACAGATATTAAAAGAAGGTCCACCAAGATGTTTTGTGATTGAAAAATATGTATGTGATTAGAAAGGATTATTCTTTTTTGATAAATCACCATTCCTCCATAGATTACATGGACAATGTAATCTATGCATGTACTTGGGAGAGACTGAGGCCATGAACATACAAGATCTTTTGAGAACTACTATTTTCAACTGCTTTGATCCATGCATTTTGTCTTCCAAGACTTTATTTAGTTCTGAAGCTTTAGCAACCGCAGGCCAAGGGAATGAACTACTAAAAGAACTAGTGTAACAAGTCTTCTTCTCTCTTTCTTTATCTCTTTTCTTGGAGAACACCTCGAAGCTTTACACCTGTCTCTTTGGTGGCATATGATATAATAGCCCATGAAACCCTAGGGCACCATCTTTTTTGTAGAGGAGGGGAGGCACCTTAGGTTTCCTAAGTGGATGAAACCCTAGAGTCTTGATAAACTCTAATTGAGAAAAAGGATAATGAAGAAGGGGGTGCTAACCCTTACTTGAGTGCTACCCTTACTAGTTGTTGCACTCCTTTCATAAGTGCCTGGTCTGAAAGTTCAAAAGAAGGAAAGAAATCATCGGCCTATTCCTTAATTGCCCCCAACTTGGTTTTATCCAAGTACTGCTAATGGTCTAATTTTGCTTGACCTGACCTAGCCTAAATCCTCATTCTAGGCCATTTCTTTAGTTTAGTCTCCTCCAATCAAATCTGAATCTTTCTAAATCCAATATATGAGACTATATTCAATTAGAATCTTATTCTACTTGATTTGTAGATGAATGACACGTGCTAGATGCATTATTGGAATAGGTCAACTCATATTCTTAGTCATCATTAACCTGCGCCTTCGAGGGTATTTAGTGACCCAAATGGAATTACCATGATGATTTTAATCTTAGAGTGATCTCCAATGATCTAAGTGTTGGATGTATGACTTAAAAAGTCAATTGTTGGCTAACACATTGTATTTGTGTACTTGATTTATTGAAATTAATAAAATAAATAATTATTTCTATTTTAAAGTAATGTATCCTAGAATCATCTAAGGAGCTAATGGTCAATGACACATATTCTCAAGAGTTGAGAATTTAAGACATGTGTCATTTTAGATTAACTTCTAAATTACTTCCGATCGTGGAATCATCACGAAGACGGTGATTGATCCATCAAGATCGATGTATGGATCGCTTTCCTTTTGGAGATAGTGTAGGGACACTGGAGTGAGAGTATAAATGGTTGTTAGAGAACAACGATATTGAACGTGATAAAAAATGAGAGATCATATGAATGTCTACTCACTCGTCAGTGATCTTCTCGATGCTATAATTGTGTGAGTAGTTGTTAGACCTATGGTGCCTCGACTGCTCATAGTGGGGTTGCTGTAGTTTGATAATACATAAATATGATCTCTAGCTATTCGGATCCTTGTGATATTTGTTGGCTGCAACAGATTTGTTGTAGGAGTAGGTGTGCAGTTTTAGGAGATTTATATGTCTTAGTAATTAAAGAGTAGTTTTATGCGACCTAAGAGGCTGAATCCTTAAATCTATATCCATAGCAGCATGATAATGGAAAAAAATTTTCATGAGATTCATGATTGGATTCAAGCTAATTAAGTCTTGCATATGATGGATGCTTAGGATTTGATGAGTTTCCATGATCGACATCCTGTTGGAACTCTCGATAGAAGAACTCTATCACATGATAACTATACTTAGGGGTTCATCTTTCTATTTTGTTGAATTGCTACTACATATTGCTAGGCATCACTGGTAGATTGTGAAAACTCACTAGGATCATTTTCGGATCAATGATCTTTATTGGAGTGAGTTAGAATTATTTAGCCCATCGAAAGGAGTTTCGATGATACCATTATGAAAATCATGATATATCTCACTAGTGGACAGAATAGAATTTGAGGGAGCACATATAAAAAGAGCTCAACCTGATCAATAGCCTAGATCATAATCAAATGATCAATTGGATTGATGATTTCGATCAATTTATAAAAGTTATAGATTTAGTAACTGCTAATTGTTAGCATAAGGGATTTAATTGCAAGTATTGCAATATAATTGGGCTTAATTAAATTATGGATCAAATTTTAGTTAATTTAAATTAGATTTAATTTAATTGAACTTGACTTAATTTAAAACAATTGGGTTTAATTATCTAAGTTGGACTTGGATTTCAATCCTAATTAGATTAGGATTGATAGCTTTTTCAAATTTGATTTGAATTGGGTTTGAATTGGATTCGAATCAAACCTAAATTCAAATTCAATTAAATTAGGAAGCCAAGAATCTTTTTACTAGATTTCTCTCTTCTTTCAGGCAAAAAAAGAGAGGGCATGCATGAAGATGCGTGCCCCTTGGTTGCTTATGTGTGTGAAAGGAGAGGGGCACCAACCCCTCTAGGATTGGCGCCCCAAGACTCTCTTTCCATTTTGGGACTCTTCTTCCTTATTTGAATTTGATTCAAATAAGGAAGGGGATCAAATCTTATCAGATTGGGCATTGGGATGGTTTTTTATGCAAAAAAAAAGGAGGGAAGGCGTGCAAGAAATATTTTGAGGCACTCCTTCCTTGCTGTAATCTCTCTTCTCCATGCCTTCCTTCTTCCTCTTCATGCCCCACCTCTTCCTCAGATAAGATTTGATCTAGAGAAAGATTAGAGAGAGAAAAAGGAGGGAAGAGAAAGGTTCTCATCTCTTCTTGGCTTCCTAAAAGCCTTGATCTCTTGATTCTGCATGAAAGGGTTCGTGCAGCCTTATATCTTCTTCTAGATATAGAAGAAGAGATCCAGATCCATACCAAGAAGCGATGCCTGTAAGGTGCTAGCACTCCGATGGCCTCGATGCTTCAATTAGGCCATCTTCATGTAGATACCAGTAGAGGCCGGATGCTTGCACAGCTACAATAGAAATTTTGGACATCCATCGAATCTGATCCGACAAGAAGAAGAAAAGTGAATCAGGTCAGCGATTCGATCGCTGTTTTAAATTTTTGAGTTTTGATTTTAGATCTAATTTTTTTATAAAATCATACATGATTAGATCCTAGTTAGGTGAGATCTTAGATTTATGCATGCTAGGATTAAAAGAGTTTTAATCCGAACTTCTTCTGCCTGATTTCATGAGATGAAACAAAATCTGCATGTTGAATTCACCTAATCCAACAGTGATATTAGAGCCACAAATTTCTAACATGCATGAAATAAGTTTCAGATTTAATTTTCTTTCAGATCTGAAAGTTAGAATTGATTGAGATCAATCTTGTGCTAAAATAATGTTATCCTAGTATAAGGTTAACCCCTTATATTGTAAAAGTTGTTTTAGCACAAGATTGATCGATTTTGAAAATAATTTTTAAAATAAATTAATTAATAAATTTAAATTTAAAAATTAATGTATGAGATATGTCATGTTTCTTATTAGATCTAAAATTAAAATGATTAAGGTTCGCATCGGACTAATATAATATTATCCTGATATATAGTTTATCCCTTATATTATAAAGGTTATCCTAGTATGATGCGAATGAAATTTTTAAAAAAATATTTTTAAATTATTTTCATCATGATTTTAGATCTAATTTTGCATGTATGAGATATGTGCCATATTAATTTTAAATCTAAAAAATTATATATGTGATATATATTTCATAGATTTTAGATCTAAAACATCATGTATGTGATATATGACATTAGGTTTAGATCTAAAAGTGTTTAGAGATCATAAGCCATTAATTCATGCACTTAAACATAATCTAAAAATCATTTTTAGAATCTAAATTTTTAGGTTATGCATGAGGGTATAGGTGGAATCAATTAGGTCTAGTAATTGGACTACAATTAGGATCTTTGATTAGATTAGGTTAGAACCTAGTCGATTTTGAGCACTTGATCAAACCTAATCAATAGTTAACTAGGCTTAGGTCAAAGGGGCTCAACATCAAGTTTAGTTGTAGTTGGTCATATCGATTCATATTTGATGTAAATTAATTAATTCAAGATCTAATTTGGCTTAGTGGATCGAACTCGAGTAGCTAGACTGATCCATTCAATTTTAATTGACCAATTAGTATCTAAGACAAGTTTCAATCGATGATTTTTAATTGAAAGCATGCTTACCTAACCATCCTGATAGTGTCTAAGACAAGCATCGATAAACCCTCCCACTGATCTCACTTACCTCACTACTTTGGTTGATTAAATTTTGAATAAGATTGTTTAGTCATTCGTGTTCACCCATACTGACTAAGATCGTTAGAGATGAGATGTGCTGACCTAAATCAGATTAATCAGATATGAGATGTACTGATCTGAATCAAATTAGTCAGACATGAGATGTGCTGATCTGAATCAGATGAGTCATTTATATAAGATGTATGTGAGTATGTAGAAGACATCTAAATCAAAATCTTTCCATAAATATTAAATCCTAGGTCTTCTACCATTATAGGACTGCGAGCATCCTATTGGTGTTGATTGTGCTCGACTGGTTATAGTAGTTTAGTTGTATCGAAAAGATATAACCACCCTATTAGCATGAGATGTTATTAGATGATGATGGAGTTTGGCCCAATAATCGAGCACGGTGAGGGACCTAATTGTTGAAATTTTGTAAGGTGCGCATGCATGTGGATTTTAATTTTTTTTTAAAAATAATACAGTGAAATAAAAAATTAATTTTTTTTAATCTAAAATATGCATGCATAAGAACAAAGCACATAGGATCTAGTTCATATGTAGAAATTATTGGGAATAGTATCCCAAAGCCAATCGTCAGTCTGTTGACGGTTGTGCTCCTTTTGTATTAGTACATGAATAAAAGTTATTTTGGTATTTTTTCATCACAAATGTTTCATCTTCTAATGAACTTTTGTGTTGTGGTGAAGTCTTTAGGACTATTTAGACTCGATAAAGGAGGATTTGTCGCTTAGTCCTTAAACCTGTTCGCGACCAAATGATACGTTGTTACCAAGGATGATAACATTGATCGAGCATAGGTCATTGTGTGCCATATGGATTGGTTGTCCTCATAACCAAGGAGTGTGGAGACACTGGTATGGCATACAGGTGAGATGTAATGGTACATCTGCACTGAATGTGACCGACTCCGGAGCTATTTCTGCTGTCAAGATTTGCTCCGATGGGATATGGATATAAATATCCCTCCGACCTGAGACCGCCACGGTGACTTGCAAGCAACTCACTGCACTTAGGCACTGGACTACCTGAATTTCTAATTCAGTGACGGAAGGCTGCTGGGTGTAGTCAAGTACTTGACTTATCAGTGCGTGTGTCAAGATGGGATTGACCACTCCAATTTAGGAGCTGTGTACAGTCGTATTTTAATTTAGTAAAACCTTGGTCAGGGTAGTCCTAGTGAGGAGTCACAGGACTAATTGAGTTGAGCATGATTTGGATGATCTTATCAGGGTTGACAGTTTAACCCTGAGTCATCCTAAACACAGGGGTCAAAAGGGATGAATTATACAGTAACCATATTCACGTAGGTTCTGAGTGTTGCGATTACAACTATTCGACTTATCCGGACGTTGGGTACCATTGCTAGATGGTCACTTCGATTAGTACAGAAATTGGTTCCTGTGCTACCGGCTTAGGTTTGAACCTGCGGGGTCACACACATTAGAGGTTCCTTTCTGATCTGATGGCTGATTATGAGTCTTATGTGTTTGAGACTCTATGATTGAGAATTAGGATTCTCTGATCATGAGTTCCACACATTTTGGGTACCGGGGGCAAAATTTTGAATTTCAAATTTTGAATTTGAAATTTGAACTCTTCGATCAAGGTTTCATATTGATGGACTTTGATACCCGATTGCCCATCGAATTTGGACTCAATAATTATGAGAGATTTTATTAGTGATTTGATCACTAATTAACTCAATTTGATTGAGTAATTATTTTTGGATCAAGTCCAATTGAATTGGATTCAGTTGGGTTTGACCCGATTAGGTTAAGAGTTGACCTAATCGTCGAGATGGTTTGGTCCTTGATTTGATCAAGGGTTGGGCTTAGTCAATTTCTGATTTGATTAGGATTTTATTGAGCCTAATTAAGCCTAATTAAGTTGGGTTTAATTTAGTCTAATTGTGCTTAACCTATTTTGATTAGGTTGGTTCAATTAAGATCAAACCACCATTTGAATTTGAATCCCTGCACCACCTTAAATCTCTGCGCCCATTTGAATTCACGAGAAGAAACTTCTCGTGAATTTTTTCTCATACAAAACCCTTCTCACGCCCACTCTTGTGCGCCAATATTTAGATAAAGATGATTAGTTAGCCATTCAAATTCAAAGCGTGTTTGAATTTGAATGGATAACTTATCTCTTGCGCATACATGACATTATCCACTTTAGCGCCCCACATCTCACACGAGAAAGAGTTTCTCGTGAAACCTTTCCACGCACAAAGCAGACTCGCACCTTCTCTTCTCACGCCCAAGTGGATAGGGATGAGTTGGTTTTAGTTTGAATTCAAATTTGATTTGAATTCAAATGTGTAACCACTTGTCTTTATCCTCTCACGCGGATAAGACACGTTTTGAACTGTTTTAAAAGAGATAGGGAGCTGGGGCGTGCGTAGAAAAATTCTGAGAAAGAAAGTGAGGCGTGAGGAAGCCTTGTGCATGAGGTGAAGGTCCAAAACCTTCCGAGAGAAAAAGAAAGAAAAGAAAGAAAATTGGGTGCAGGATTTTTGGTGTGTACCCTAGGGTTTCTACCTAGGGTTCGGGAAGTGAGATTGGTGTGCCACGAGTGTCGTGAGTCCACCAAATTTTAGGAAGAGATTCATCAACCTCTCAACCAATCATGCAGATGATCCGGAGTATCCGAGGAGTCGGCACACATCGATCGAAGGAGTTCGATCAACATCAACCATCAAAAGGGTGAAATCACGAACTAGCATTCGTGTGGAGCCGATCAGACGGAAGCTTCGTGTGGATGATTCGCAGAGGTCAGACACTAGTGTAGCTGTAATGTGACGATCAGAGTCCCCTGATGGTGATCAGATTATGGTGATCGACTACCCGCAAAAGATGATGTGTTCTGAACACAGTATGGTAAAAAGTTTACTGTTTCAAATTTGAATTTTAAATTTAAATGCATGCTGTTGTATCATATTTAGATCCTAGTGTAGGGTTAATTAGTATTAATTAATAGATTAATTAATAATTCCACTGTAAAATAGTAATTTTGAAAAAGTTTTAAAATTATCATTTTGCCCTTGCACTGAATTTTCACTTCAAATGGTATCAGAGCATGGTTCTAGAATATGATATACATATGCATGTGTAGATTAAGGTATAATCTATAAGTTTAAATTTAAAATTTTAAAATTTTAAATTTAAAATTTAAAATTCAAAATTTAAAAATTCAAAATTTAAAATTTGGTTAAAATCTCAAATTTGAAATTTGAAATTTAAAATTTGAAATTCAAAATTTAAAATTTGAAATTCAAAATTTAAAATTCAAATTTTGAAAATTCAAAATTTGAAATTTGTTTGAAATCTCAAATTTGAAATTTGAAATTTAAATTTGAAATTTGAAATTTGAAATTTGAAATTTGAAATTTAAAATTTGAAATTTAAAATTTAAATTTTGAAATTGGTATATTTAGATATACTTGATCCAAGTAGCAAGTAATCTAATTGGGTTGGTTGCCATGGCCGTCCGATCATAGGAGAAAAGTAGGGTTTAAAGGTCCTCTCTTCCTATTCGACGGGGTCTCCTATGGCAGTAGGGGTGCCGATGCAATTATATCCCATGCCGATGAAGCAGCGAAAGGACTTAATTATAAAATTTATCATGAATGTGTTAGATTAGATCTAAAAGAAAATTCATGATTTATTTTGAGTTATTTTCTGTTATGAAATGAGCAATAGGATTGCTGTTTATGAAATGTGCTGATCCGTTTGTGAAATGAGTCAACACATTTGGTGAACAGAAAATAAAATCTTTCAAAATTTAAAAATTATTTTCGAAATATCAAACCCTGACCCATCAATCCAAGTACTTAATTAAAAGAATTAAGTGTTGTCTAGTAGGTCTAAAATTGTGAATTAAGATCTAAGACAATTGCATAAACTTGTGGGTCAATGGGTTAGATGAATTAGGTCCATAATTGGGTTAGACCTAAGGTTAGCTTAAAAAATAGACTAAATAGAGTAATTGATCAAATCTAATCAAAAGTTGAATTAGATTAGGTCAAGGATACTCTAGACTCAACTTCAATAGTTGTAGTTGAATGGGTCCATATCTTTAACTAGACCAAGATGGACTTAATTCATGGCTATGAGGTGGATCCCTATTTACTAAGTTGATCAAAATTAAAACTAATAAACTGGTTGGTGTCTAAGGTAAGTTTGGCAGTTTTGACCAGTGGTTCTTAAGCGGGAGCTACTCGCATTGATTCGATCATTGATGAGTTAATGGTAAATCCCCACTACTGATCTCACTTACCTGACCAATCTGGTAAGTTAGATTTTGATTAGATCACTTGGTGATTAGAGCTTACCCATGTCATTAGGTAAATCAGTGTGACTGATTTAGGTGCTCCTAATGCCAGCTTTAATTAAATCTTTTTTAATCTGACTTGGTGAAGTCAGTGAGAGGATTGAAATTGGCTGGATGATTTCTTCTCTACTATCCTTTAATAAAATCCTCAAAAATTATTAGGTCCCTAAAATGATTAAGTTATAATGATAACTAAGTCAATGCCTCCCATTAAGTGAGTGATAATGAGTCCATTAGTTCAATGATCATTGGAGGCCCAAAGGCCTGGTGCTCATTGGCTAATGGAATTATCATTCATAATATGATAATTTGCTTGAGTCTTTCTGATGATGGTTAGGTTGGCCGGCCAAAGTCAGACCTGATCATTTATTGGTCTGATTCACTAAATTAAGTCATGTTAATGGTTGGACCTAACCAGATCTTTTCAGTGGAGGCCAAAGCCTACTGATTAGGTTCTGGGGCAAAATCAATTACTAGAAGTTGTTTAGAGAAACAACTAGTTAAGAACCTACCCATAGATGCACATGGGTTGACCAATCAAAGTTGGGCTCGTGTGTAGTCTGTGTGGATTATAGTACCCATTAAGAAATTAAAGTAATTCTTGAATTGGAGGTTGACGCTACCAGTTCATAAAAATATTGGAAAAACTTTAGACTAAAGTCCAAGTCTTTAGTATTAATTTATGTACTAATAGAGGTCTAGTTTTTCTTTATACAGCTATGGCCACTACCCTGTCGCTCCGGTCATTACTAGATAATGATAAGCTCATGGGATCTAATTTCGATAGCTGGTATCGAAAATTAAAAATCGTCCTTGAGCATGAGCGGATCCTTTATGTAGTAACGGATCCAGCACCTGAGGAGCTAGCTCCGAACGCTAGTAAGGCGATCAGAGACACTTACCAGAAGTGGCTCAATGACCGCACCACCATCCGATGTATTATGCTGGCAGCAATGAATGACGAGTTCAGCCACAGGTTTGAGAATGCCCAGCCACAGGAGATGCTTCAAATGTTGAACGACTCCTTTGAACGACTCCTTTGGCACGCCTGATGATGTTAAAAGGCACAAAACTAGTTGTGCCATTTTCAATGCTCGGATGAGGGATGGGGCTTTAGTCACTAATCATGTACTGTACATGATCAAGATGATTGAGCGCCTAAGCAAATTGGGTTTTCCTCTGCACGAGCAGCTCGGTAAGGATGCGATCCTTAATTCTTTACCCAAGTCCTTCCTCCCATTTCCTACTCATTTTCGAATGACAAAGCCTGCAGTAAACTACCACGAGTTGTTGGGGTTGCTGCAGAACTTTGAGAAGGATCACCAGCTTTATAAAGAGTCAGTGAATGTAGTGGGAGGGTCTTCTTCTCGTCGTCGACCCTTTGGGAAAGGGAAGAAGAACAAGAAGAAGAAGAATAAGAAGGTGCAGCCTCATGCTGGGACGGTTGCACAGGGTCAGACTAAGAAGTGCAAGCCCGACCAGAGCCAGGCGGAGTGCTTCTTTTGCAAGAAGCAGGGGCATTGGAAGAGTAACTGTCCTCAATACATTGCCTCCCTGGACCCGAACAGGCCAAAGAAAAAGCAAGATAATTATATGATAACTCCTTGCAACTTTTCCATATGTGATACTACTGCCTGGGTATTGGATACCGGAAGCCCTTATCATATTTGTAATTTGATGCAGGGTCTGTAGGTCAGTAGGAGATTTGATGAAGGCGAGAGGTTCCTGAATATTGGAGATGGAAGCAAAGTTTCAGTTCTAGCTTTAGGAATCATGAGTCTTGTAATCAATTCTCGTAATGTAATTCTGAGTGAATGTCACTATTATCCAAGCTTTTTATTAAATATTATTTTTGTAGGCCTTTTGGCCATGTACGGTTATGATTTTTTAATAAAAAAAATATTTGCAATATCATTTTGAATGGTGTTACAATGTTTGTTGGACAATTAAATAATAGAATTTACTTACTATCACAGCTTGTTAATGTGGTTCAAAACTTCGGTAAACGCCCTAGAATAGATAATGTGTCAGAAGTCTACTTTTGGCACTGTAGGCTAGGTCATATCAATAAGAACAGGATAAACAGGTTGGCTCAAGAAGGAATTCTTGAACTTGGTGATTGTGAATCACTTCCAACCTGTGAGTCTTGTCTTCTTGAAAAAATGACCAAGTCACCTTTTACTGGAAAAGGTGAGTGAGCCAGTGAACTCTTGGGTCTGGTACATTCTGATGTATGTGGACCTATGAGCTCAAGTGCAAGAGGTGGATATTTCTACTTCATAACCTTCACAGACGACCTATCAAGGTATGGGTATGTCTACTTAATGAAGCATAAGTCGGAGTCGTTTGAAATGTTCAAACTATTCCAAAATGAGGTAGAAAAACAAACTAAAAAGTGTATTAAAATTTTTCGATCTGATCGAGAAGGTGAATACCTTTCCAATGAGTTTCTGACATATCTAGGGGAGAATGGGATTCTCCCTCAGTGGACTCCTCCTGGAACACCACAGCATAATGGTGTGTCTGAAAGGAGGAATCGGACCTTATTGAACATGGTTCGATCCTTTATGGGGTTTGCTGGTCTACCGATCTTCTTTTGGTGATATGCGCTTGAATCAGCTTGTTACCTTCTAAATAGAGTTCCGAGTAAGTCTGTAGCCAAAATGCCATATGAGATATGGATAGGACGTAAGCCAGTACTCTCACATCTTAGGGTTTGGGGGTGTCCGGCTTATGTTAAACGTTTAATTACAGACAAGATTGGACCTAGGTCTGACAAGTGTAATTTTATAGGGTACCCAAAAGAGACCAAAGGGTATTAGTTCTACCTTGCTGATGAGCAAAAGGTTTTGTCAGCCTTAAGGCAATCTTTTTAGAAAAGGAGTTCCTTATTGAAGGAACTGTTGCCTCTAAGGTCGAACTTGACGAAGTTCGACAGATGGAAAATCCGACACATGTTACTGAACCTGAACCAGATTTGATTAGATCAGATTCGGAGCCCATTCGTTATGCACCCTTAAGGCGGTCTGATAGAGTACCACATCAACCGGACAGATACTATGATTTCTTGGTCCGGGATGGTGATCCTGTCGAACTTGATGAAAACGATGAGGATCCGATCACCTACATGGATGCAATGCAGAGACCTGACTCTGAGAAATGGCTAGAAGCCATGAAATCCGAAATGGAGTCCATGAAGGTCAACGATATGTGGACATTGGTTGACTCACCCGAAGGAGTGAAACCCATAGGGTGTAAGTGGGTCTTCAAGAGGAAGAGGGGCACAGACGGAAAGGTGGAGACCTATAAAGCCCGTCTGGTTGCCAAGGGATATCGTCAATGTTATGGTATAGACTATGACGAGATATTTTTTTCTGTGGCAATGCTCAAATCCATTCAGATTATGCTTGCGATAGCTGCCCATCTAGACTATGAAATCTGACAGATGGATGTGAAGACAGCCTTCCTAAATGGAGAGCTGGATGAAGAGGTGTATATGATATAACCTGAAGGGTTCACATCCACAGATGAGTCTAAGGTATGCAAGCTACAAAGGTCCATTTATGGACTTAAGCAGGCATCTCGGAGTTGGAACATACATTTTGATAGGACAATCAAAACGTATGGCTTCGTTAAGAACGGAGAAGAGCCCTGCATTTATAAGTGGGCTAATGGTCCAGTAGTAGTATTTTTTGTATTGTATGTGGATGACATTCTTTTAATCGGGAATGATGTTCCTGCATTACAGGGAATAAAGATTTGGCTGTCGTCATAATTCTCCATGAAGGATCTGGGAGAAGCTTCCTACATCCTAGGGATGAGGATCTATAGGGATAGATCCAAAAGGTTGCTTGACTTATCTCAGTCCACGTACATTGATACTATGCTGAAAAGGTTCAGCATGGAGAATTTCAAGAAAGGCTATCTACCGATAGGCCATGGAATTTCTCTCTCGAAAAGGGATTGTCCGACAACACCTCAAGAGAGAGAGCATATGGATAGGATTCCATATGCTTCGATAGTGGGATCTATCATGTACGCCATGACATGTACACGACCAGATGTGACATACTCACTAGGGGTAGTGAGTAGATACCAATCTGATCCAGGAGAGAATCATTGGAAGGTTGTTAAAACCATCCTGAAGTATTTAAGAAATACTAAAGACCAGTGGCTTGTATATGGTGAATCAGACTTGAGACTTATAGGGTTTACAGACTCTAGTTTTCAGTCTGATCGCGATGACAGCAAGAGTGTGTCAGGATTTATTTTTACCCTTAATGGTGGGGCTGTTTGCTGGAAGAGTTCCAAGCACACACTGTGGTTGATTCAGTATGCGAGGCAGAGTATATTGCTGCATCAGATGCTGCCAAAGAAGTGGTGTGGCTAAGGAAATTCATCACCGAGTTCGGAGTAGCACCCTCCCTTGTTGGTCCAGTTTTGCTCTACTGTGACAGCTCTGGAGCTATTGCTCAGAGGAATGAACCGAAGGCACACCAGCAGACGAAGCATATTCTGCACCGCTACCATCTCATCCGAGAGATCGTGGATCGAGGTGACGTCGACCTTCAGAAGATCGACGGAAAGGAGAACCTGGCCGACCCATTCACTAAAGCCATTGCGGTGAAGGAGTTCAACGACTACAAGTCGAAGATGGGTATTATATACTGCACCGATTGGCTTTAGGCCAAGTGGGAGATTGTTGGGAATAGTGTCCCAAAGCCAATCGTCAGCCTGTTGACGGTTGTGCTCCTTTTGTATTAGTACATGAATAAAAGTTATTTTGGCATTTTTTCATCACAAATGTTTCATCTTCTAATGAACTTCTGTGTTGTGGTGAAGTCCTTAGGATTATTTAGACTCGACAAAGGAGGATTTGTCGCTTAGTCTTTAAACCTGTTCGTGATCAAATGATACGTTGTTACCAAGGACGACAACGTTTATCGAGCATAGATCGTTGTGTGCCATATGGGTTGGTTGTCCTCATAACCAAAGAGTGTGGAGACACTGGTATGGCATACAGGTGAGATATAATGGTACATCTACACTGAACGTGATCGACTCCGAAGCTATTTCTGCTGTCAAGATTTGCTCTGATGGGATATGGATATAAATGTCCCTCCGAGCTGAGACCGCCACGGTGACTTGCAAGCAACTCACTACACTTAGGCACTGGACTACCTGAATTTTTAATTCAGTGATGGAAGGCTGCTGGGTGTAGTCAAGTACTTGACTTGTCGGTGCGTGTGTCAAGATGAGATTGACCACTCCAGTTTAGGAGCTGTGTACAGTCGTGTTTCAATTTAGCAAAACCTTGGCCAGGATAGTCCTAGTGAGGAGTCACAGGACTAATTGAGTTGAGCACGATTCGGATGATCTCATCAGGGTTGACAGTTTAACCCTGAGTCATCCTAAACACAGGGGTCAAAAGGGATGAATTATATAGTAACCATATTCATGTAGGTTCTGAGTGTTACGATTGCAACTATTCGACTTATCCGGATGTCGGGTACCATTGCTAGATGGTCACTTTGATTAGTACAGGAATTGATTCCTGTGCTACCGGCTTAGGTTCAAACCTACGGGGTCACACACATTAGAGGTTCCTTTCTGATCTGATGGCTGATTATGAGTCTTATGTGTTTGGGACTCTATGATTGAGAATTAGGATTCTCTGATCATGAGTTCCACACATTTTGGGTACCAGGGTCAAAATTTTGAATTTCAAATTTTGAATTTGAAATTTGAACTCTTCGATCAAGGTTTCATATTGATGGACTTTGATACCCGATTGCCCATCGAATTTGGACTCAATAATTATGAGAGATTTTATTAGTGATTTGATCACTAATTAACTCAACTTGATGGTTTGGTCCTTGATTTGATCAAGGGTTGGGCTTAGTCAATTTCTGATTTGATTAAAATTTTATTGAGTCTAATTAAGTCTAATTAAGTTAGATTTAATTTAGTCTAATTATGCTTAACCTATTTTGATTAGGTTGGTTCAATTAAGATCAAACCACCATTTGAATTTAAATCCCTGCACCACCTTAAATCTCTGCGCCCATTTGAATTCACGAGAAGAAACTTCTCGTGAATTTTTTCTCATGCAAAGCCCTTCTCACGCCCACTCTTGTGTGCAAATATTTGGATAAAGATAATTAGTTAGCCATTCAAATTCAAAGCGTGTTTGAATTTGAATGGATAACTTATCTCTTGCGCATACATGACATTATCCACTTTAGCGCCCCACATCTCACACGAGAAAGAGTTTCTCGTGAAACCTTTTCATGCACAAAGTAGACTCGCACCTTCTCTTCTCACACCCAAGTGGATAGGGATGAGTTGGTTTTAGTTTGAATTCAAATTTGATTTGAATTCAAATGTGTAACCACTTGTCTTTATCTTCTCATGCGGATAAGACACGTTTTGAACTGTTTTAAAAGAGATAGGGAGCTGGGGCGTGCGTAAAAAAATTCTGAGAAAGAAAGTGGGGTGTGAGGAAGCCTTGTGCATGAGGTGAAGGTCCAAAACCTTCTGAGAGAAAAAGAAAGAAAAGAAAGAAAATTGGGCGCAGGGTTTTTGGTGTGTACCCTAGGGTTTCTACCTAGGGTTCGAGAAGTGAGATTGGTGTGCCACGAGTGTCGTGAGTCCTCCAAATTTCAGGGAGAGATTCATCAACCTCTCAACTAATCATGTAGATAATCCGGAGCATCCGAGGAGTTGGCACACATCGATCGAAGGAGTTCGATCAACATCAGCCATCAAAAGGGTGAAATCATGAACTAGCATTCGTGTGGAGCCGATCAGATGGGAGCTTCGTGTGGATGATCCACAGAGGCCAGACACTAGTGTGGCTATGACATGACGATCAGACCCCCTGACGGTGATCAGATTGCGGTGATCGACTACCCGCAAAAGGTGATGTGTTCTGAACACAGTACGGTAAAAAGTTTACTGTTTCAAATTTGAATTTCAAATTTAAATGCATACTGTTGTATCATATTTAGATCATAGTGTAGGATTAATTAGTATTAATTAATGAGATTAATTAATAATTCTGCTGTAAAATAGTAATTTTGAAAAAATTTTAAAATTACCATTTTGCCCCAGCACTGAATTTTCGCTTCAGAAATTAACACATACTAATTTTATTCTGAAATTAAATATGTGATCGAATCACATATCTATTTCGCTAATCCTTTCTTTGAATCTAGATCTGGAAGAAGATGGATTCTTTCTTAGTCACACAAACATCTGGCTTCTATGGGTATCCACTCAGGATCAGTTTGGATTGGTCCTCTTTGGTGTAGATTTTTCTTCTCCAAAAATGATCTTCCTTGGAATTTGAATCAAATCTGAATCTTGATCAACTCTTTGATCCTTGTTTAGATTTTCTTCTTCTTTTCTCTTACTTGATCTCCTTTTCTTAGATCTAAAAGTAATCAAGACCTTGAAACCAGCAAAGAAAAGGGATGCCCAAACCACTTTTGGGCTAAAAGATGGTGGATGTCCAAGAACTTGGATGTGTGATCCAATAGGGAGGAAGAGAGAGGGCATGGGAGGGCTGTTTGGAGGCTTAGAGCAATCTGAAATTCTGATATAAAATACTTTGGAAAGGGCCTCATAAATAGAGGAGCAATTGGAGTCCTAACCAAAATCAAATTAGCCATATAATATGAGCCCTAATCGTATTAGGACTCCTTATTTCCCACATCTTTATGTTAGAAAATGGGTAGGATTGTATGCATAGATTTCACAATCTTTTTGAAGTAGCAACGAAAATGATCTAGGTTAAACCCTTTAACCTCATATGTAATAGATCTAATCTATGTCTACCCGAGCCTTGGATCTAAAACATACATATAATCTAAAAATTAAAATAGAAAATTTGAGATCGGATCTCAACATCTTTCATGGGTTGAAATATACTGCAACTGATGATCCTAGATCTATAGATTCCTAAGTCGTACATATATCCAACCTCTACAGGTACCCATCGGAACTAGTCTTGAACCTTCCTTCTCGTTGTAGATCTATTTTCTATAAGATAAATCTCAGCCTTTTGGATCTTTGATCAACTCTTGATTTTTGACCACGATCTCAACACTTGAATTGTAGCCTTTCTTCCTGTTCCTTGCTGTAGAAGAGATCACCCTCAACTCAGACATGTGGAAAGATGGGACGCCCAACCCTTGGATGTTGAAAAGAGAGGAAAAGAGGAGATGTCATGGAGATGGAGGGAGGATCTGAATTCTCAATTCAATTAATTTTAAAGCCCCAGGAGGTCATCTCTTAAATAGACATTTTCTTAATTTCAAATCAATCTGAAAAGGCTAGTCCTTATCTCATAAGAATTTTTACCTTTTAATCTGATTTTTTCAAGATTTTTTATCAGATCCAATTGGAAAGGTCCTCTCCTCTTTTGACAAGTAGATGGGGTACACCACATCCCATAAGGTAGAAAGAGGGGGTGCCCACATCAAAATAGGTAAGTAGTTGGGGTGCCAACTCTTGATGCCCCTTTAAGATTTTTTTGCACACAAGAGAGGGGGTGTAGGTGGAAGAATTAAGCACAAGCCAATCGCATATAGGATGTAATAGAATATTTTTCTGTATTTTATCTTCCAAACACATGTACTTGATATTATTAATTAATAAAATAGATATTTTGATTCATTTTATGCTGCATCTTATTGTTTAAGATTATAATGAACCCCATAGGTCTGGACAATAGTTTTAGGACCGTGATGAGATCATGTCAGTGAGATCTAAATTCTTACTAGTCTTAATCTAAAATATTTTCAATCATTGATTTATTGAGTCGGAGATCAATAATACCAGTAAGACTGACACATTCTATGTGTGCTCAGTGGTGAGGGTGGTTGATCTCACAATCACTTGTGTAGTGACACTAATACAAGGTGTGGATACTCATTAGAGAATGAGTTCACTGAATTGATCTATGAGAGAACATCTGATGGAGTCTTATTTATATGTCAGCTGGTTGTTCTCTAATGGGAGTTATGCAAGTGATCATTTGATCTGAGATCACCATAGTACTTTGTGTATATGAATCCATATTTTGGTTCACTTTCTAACTTGATTCTTCGATCCTTGTGTGAGGTGTTCTGGATATGATAAAGTTGTATGAAGCTTGTGAGTGGTCAACAAGGAATGGTTACCCCTAATAAGGAGAGCGAACATCTTATATGATCTCATAGATAGATGATTCTGAAAATCTTTGGCCAAAATAGGATGATAATTAAAAAAAAAAATTAATGTATCATCAACTGAATTATCACTTTCTGATTGAGATATATTTAGATAAGTAATTGAGCTTGACATGATTCCATACCTATAGCTTATCTGAGGTGTTGTATGATTGAAGGATTGAATTACATGGTAACTTATCATTGAAGGATATTTTTAGTATTTTTATCAAATTCCATCTCTTCCAGATAGTCATGACATGTTGCTGACGTTAATCTTGAGTTGTGGACTTACAAGAATTAAAAGATTTTAATTTGAGAATTAATTAGGAAGAGTCTTAGTTAATTGATACAATTAGGCTAATCTAGTTTAATCAGATTAGGGTTAGGTCAAGAGCTGAGTCCACTGCTGGTTAGATTTGAAGCCCAATGAATCATACACTTTGAAATTTGATTTTAGTCTGATTTAATTAGAGTTTAATATAAATTTTAGCGGTTAATTTGATATGCTAGCATATTATGTTAATCCAAGTTCTCAATTAGGTTAAGTTCAAAGTATTTGAGCTAAACCAAACCTGTTGCCTCTGACCTAATTGGATTAAATCTAAATTAATTGGTTTCCTACCTAACTTGGAAGTATTTTAAGTGATGAAGGACTCTTTCATGCCATCAAGTTGTCCATGCAAAAATAAATGCCGCCCACCCTTTTTTAGCGTTAAGAAAGATGGAGAGTCCTTCTTTAAGTCTTTTATCTATCTCTTCTTATTCCATTGGTTTTCTTAAATTATCACATGCCAATTTAATATGAAGAATTATGAGGTACAAAAGAGGAGGAGTCCTTTTGTATGAAGGCTCTTTTCTACCATTTATTTTATCAAATAATTAATTCTCGACATGAGGAAGTGGAGCGCCAAGAGTTGACACCTCTTGGGACTCCTTGCCATCCCTTCATTCCCTATTTAAATGGGACACCCCTTATGGGATAAGGGCTAAAAAATTTGAGGCTTACGCATGTGATAAGATAGAAAAAAGCCAAAAAAAAAAAGAGAAAAAAGATAAGAAAATTGAGAAGTAAAAAATAGAAAGAAGAGAGGTGAGAAAAAAAGCAAGTGTGGTGTGCTTATCCTAGGATTTGATTTTTTTATATATTGGAGTATAAATTCAAATCTTAGGTTATGAAATTTTTGGAGAGAATTCTCTTGACATGGTCCTAGTGGAGGAATCGAAGGTAAACAGATGTTGGTGTGATCGTTCCTTGAGAAGGAAACTTGTAGTGTTCTTGTGAAGAAAAGACTGCGGCACTGCACCGGTTGGAAAGGATCTTGATCATCTTTCGTATAGATCATCGTTGGAGGACTTCTACTTTAGAGTCTCATTGAGATCACCTTATTACCATATTACTCATTTTAGAAAGCATGAGTTTCTAACTCTTTGCATGTTTAGTTTTGGTTTGTTCAACATGTGGGAAAAATTCAGTGCAGGGGTAAAATGGTAATTTTAAAACTTTTTCAAAATCACTATTTTATAGTAAAAATTATTAATTAATTTAATTAATTAATAAAAATTTATCCTATACTAGGATCTAAATATGATATATAGCATGCATGCATTTAAATTTGAAATTTAAATTTGAACAGTAAACACTTTACTGTAATGTGTTCAAAACACAATACCTTTGTGCGGATAGTAGATCACCACAATTTGATCACCGTCGGGAGAGTCTGATCATCATGATATAACCACACAGCATGTCTGCCTCTGTGGATCATCCACATGAAGCTTCCGATCTGATCGACTTCACACGAGTGCTAGCTCATTGTAGAGCCCTTTCGACGGCCGATGCTGATCGAACTCCTTCGATCGATGTCTGTCGATTCTTAAGATGCTCCAGATCATCAATAGACATGCTTGAGAGGATGTTGAAGATTTTCTGAAATTTGATGGGCTCACGACACTCGTAGCTCACCTTCTCACTTCCCGAACTCCAGGCTGAAACCCTGAAGAACTCACTGAAACCCTGCGCACACTTTTTCTTTCTTTTCTTTCTTTTTCTCTCGGAAGGATATAGACCTTCACCTTGCACACAAGGATTCCTCATGCCTAGATTTTCTTCCAAAAATTTTCTTGCACACGCCCCACTCTTCTCCTCCTTTTAAAACAACGTCAAACGTCTTATCCACGTGAGAGGATAAAGATGAGTAATTGCACATTTGAATTCAAATCAAATTTTGAATTCAAATGCAAATCAATTTATCCCTATCCACTAAGGGAGTGAGAAGAGGAGGGCGTGGCTTAATTTATGCATGAGTGATTTCATGAGAAATATTTTCTCGTGTAATAAATGGGGCATTAAAAGAGGATAAGGTCAAGGCGCTAAGATTGGTTGCTCATTCAAATTCAAACTTTATTTTGAATTTGAATGGCCAACCAATCATCCTTATCCACTCATATGGTGCATTAAAGTAGGGCGTGAGGAGGACTTTGGTGAGAAAAAATTTATGAGAACTTTCTTCTCATGAATTCAAATGGGCGCAGTTGAAGTGAGGTGGCGCATGGAGAATGGGTCAAGGTTGTTTCATTATTTAAACCAACCTAATTGAACCAAATAAGTTAGGCCCAATTAGACTAATTTAAATCCAACTTAATTAGGCTTAATTAGGCTCAATAAAATTCTAATCAAATCAAGAATTGATTAAGCCCAACCCCTGATCATATCAGGGACCAAACCATCTCGACGATTAGGTCAACTCTTAACCTAATCAGGTCAAACCCAACTGAATCCAATTCAATTGGACTTGATCCAAAAATAATTACTCAATCAAATTGAGTTAATTAGTGATCAAATCACTAATTAAACCTCTCATAAATATTGAGTCCAAATCCGATGGGTAATCGGGCATCAGAATTCATCGATATGTAACCCTGATCGAAGAGTCCTAAACCAGTGGGACTCTTGACCCCAGTACCCAAAATGTGTAGAATTCATGATCAGAGAATCTTGATTCTTGATCACAGAATCCCAGACATGAAGAACTCTTCACCAGCTATTAGATCAGATAGAAACCTCTAGTGTGTGTGACCCCGTAGGTTTGAACCTTAGCCGGTAGCACAGGAACCAATTCCTGTACTAATCGAAGTGATCATCTAGCAATGATACCCGACGACCAGATAGGTCGAATAGTCGCAATAGCAATACTCAGAACCTACGTGAATATGGTTACTGTATAATTCATCCTTTTGACCTCTGTGTTTAGGATGACTCAGGGTTAAACTGTCAACCTGATTAGATCATCCGAATCGTGCTCAACTCAAACAGTCCTGTGACTCCTCACAAAGACTACCCTGGCCAAGATTTTGCTAAATTGAAACATGACTGTACACAGCTCCTAAACTGGAGTGGTCAATCTCATCTTGACACACACACCGACAAGTCAAGTACTTGACTACACCCAGTAGCCTTCCGTCACTGAATTAGAAATTCAGATAGTCCAGTGCCTAAGTGCAGTGAGTTGCTTGCAAGTCACGATGACGGTCTCAGGTCGGAGGGATATTTATACCCATATTTCATCGGAGCAAATTTTGACAGCAGAAATAGCTCTGAAGTTGGTCATGTTTATTGGAGCAAGATCTCGGCTCCTCCCACAGACCTTGGGTACAGCGGAACCAGCAACGAATAGATCTGGAGTCGTCTGGACACGATTCAAGGCCCTTGACGAAATCAGCCTGGTTGCTGTCTTCTTTGTCAGCCTTTCGTTCTAGATGTAGAACGCATCTGAAACTACCTCTAAAAAATCCAAGATCTGGTACCCAACCAGATCAGACCTGGATCGAGGTCTCCAAATCATAGATCTCAAATCGGGATGTTCTAGATGGAAAGAAGATAGATGGAGACAGACCTCGCAGATCTGTCCTGCTGTAGCCTTTCCTGTAGACCTGTTGATGGAGATCTCACCCGTGCCTCAAACGACCTCAGATCAACTCCAGATCTGAGAGAGACTTGTACCAACCTCTTCTCAAGAGATTCCAGGTCTTGGACCTAGTGTTTGGATGATTGCAAGAGAGGGGAGAGCAGATCTGGTAGGTGGCTGCAAGGGGGAAGGGGGCTAGCACCTCCCTTCCTTTCTTTCCTTTTATGGACTGGCGGCAAGAAACCCTAGGGTTTCTAGCTCCTGGGGCATGAAAGATGGCTGGAGAGAGAGGAAGGAGAGAGAGAGAGAACTTGGAAGAAAGAGTTGTCTATTTTTTGGCTTCATCAAACCTATACACAGTACATGTATATATAAACACCGGGTCAAGTGACCCAAACCCAAAACTCTCTTGACCAACTCTATGGGAGATTAGGTTAACCCAAACCCATGTACACCCATGACTCGACCTAATCTCACCTATCCTGGGCCTAGACTTGGCCCATAAAGAGTTGGTCCCTTGAGGCCCACATAACCTAGACCTCAAGAATCCGAAAGGCCCACAGTCTTTCAACCTAGGGCCCAACTAGCCCTAGAGCCTCCATGAAGCCCTCATGAATGATGGACCTTGGCCTTAGCTTTGGTCCCCTGGGCCTTGGGCACACCACCTGGATCATAACAATCTCCACCTTGGTGTCCCGAGGCCTCAACCAGCTCCGCTCTGTCCTTGTGACTGTAGACCCATTTGCAGCCAATGGGCCTCTTCCCCTGTGGCAACTGCACCAATTGCCACGTCTGGTTCTGGTGGAGAGACTGCATCTCCTCGAACATCGTCTGGACCCACCGCTCTCTGTCCTGACTCTCAATAGCCTCTTGATACATATATTGGTCTCCATTCACTGTCACCAGGGCATATGACAGCGTCTCCTCGAAGCCATATCGGTCCGGTTGCCTGATGTCCTCTTGGGCTTGTGTAGGCAACACCGATATCAGTCCTCGATCCAGTTCGCTCCTGCTGGACCTCTCCACCTCGATCATCCATCCGAGTCCTCTCCACCTGTGGAGACACCTTAGGTAGGTTCTCCACCTGAATGTCATGTCCTCCCGTAGTACCTGCAAGAGGCAAAATAAAAGAGGTAAGCTGTCCAGCAGCGCCCTGCTGGACCTCCTCCTGCTCCTGCTGCTCCTCCATGCCTGCTCACCTCCGTAGGACTGACTCCTCATAAAAAATCACATTCTGACTAATGATGACCTTCTTTTCCAAGGGATCCCACAGCCTTTATCCCTTGACTCCTCGCGGATAGCCTAGAAACACTGCCTTGCGTGATCTGGCGTCTAGCTTGCTCCGCTCACCAGTTCCAATGTGCACATAGGCCGTGCACCCAAATACCCGTAGATGGCCTAGCCCAACTATCTTTCCAGACCACACCTCCTCTGGAAGCCTGCCATCCAACCTAGTGTGAGGTGACCGATTGACCAAGTAACCCGCTGCGTCAACTGTGTCAACCCAGAACTTCTTTGGAAGCCCTATCTGTAGCCTCATGCATCGTACCTTTTTCAAAAGTGTTCTGTTCATCCTCTCAGCCACCCCATTATGCTGTGGAGTCTCCCTAACTGAGAAGTGTCTCCTGATCCCACACTCCTCACAGTAGTCTTGGAACTCTGTGCTAGTGTACTCCCCGCTATTGTTTGACCTCAGACACTTCACGCTCCTCCCCTGCTCCTTCTCCACCTCTGCTCTCTAGATCTTAAACTTGGTGAAGACCTCTGACTTCTCTCTCATGAAGTAAATCCAAAGTTTTCTTGAGAAATCATCAATCAGGGTCATAAAGTATCTGGCCCCATTCCTAGCTAAAACTAGGGCTGGTCCCCACACATCCGTATGTACTAACTCCAGAGGGGCTGCACTGCGGGCTGTACTGATGGTGAACTGAACTCTCCTCTGCTTTCCCATCTGGCAAGGCTCACAGATCTCTCCTGTAGCACCATCCTCCAGATCAAAGATGAGTCCTCTCCTGCTCAACTCCCTCAGCCCCCTGTCACCCATGTGGCCTAGGCGGTAGTGCCACATCCTGTAAGTCCCCTCCTGGTCCTGTGCTGCAGCTGCAGCATCAGACTCTCCGATCACCACAGATCCCTCCATGCGATAGAGGTTATTGTCCAACCTCCTGCCTCTCATCACTACCATAGCTCATTGGAGATGTTCAGTACTCCGCTTCTAGCCCTACTGCTGAAGCTGTATCCACTGCGCTCCAAGTAGCCTAGTGACACCAGATTCTTTTCCAGCTCTGGGATGTGCTTTACATTTATCAATGTCCTCACAATCCCATCAAACATCCTCACCCTGACTGTCCCTATCCCAGCCACCTTGCAAGGATGATTGTCGCCTAGAGTCACTGATCCCTCATCTGTCTTGGTGTATGTAGCAAACCAAGACCTGTGTGGTGTGTAGTGATGTGAGCACGCAGAGTCTAATGTCCACTCCTCTGTGTACTGCCTGTGACCATCTGATACCACGAGTAGATCATCCTCCACCTGCTGCCCAGCAACTGCACTCACTGATTCTGAGCCACTTCTTTCTCCCTTCTTGCTCTTCCATAGTGGACATTCTCGCTTGAAGTGCCCGAACTCGTTGCACTTGAAGCATTTCACCTCTTTCTTTCCCTTCCTGGACTTGGACTGCCCCCTGGACTTGCTTCTGCCTCTGCCTCTACCTGTCCTCTCCCCTACTGCCAAACCCTCCTGGGGAGCCCAATCTCTGGTCAGCTTTTTCCTCTGCTCATTCGACCTCAGTACCGAGACCATGTCCTCATACTCTAGAGTCTCCTTACCGTAGAGCAGTGTAGTCACCAAAGAATCATATGATCCGGGCAGCGAACATAGAAGCAATAGAGACTTGTCCTCCTCATCCAGCTTCACCCCGATATTCACCAACTCCGTGCACAAATTGTCGAACCTCTGAATGTGGCCAATCACATCAGATCCCTCCTGCATCCGAAGACTGTACAACCTCTTCTTCAGCATCAGCTTGTTGCACATTCTTTCCCATGTACATGGTGTGCAACTTCGACCAAAGGCCCTTCGGGGTCTTTTCTTCCAGCATCGAATACAATGCCGCATCCGCCAAACATCCTCTGATCACCGAGCATGCTTTATTCTCCAACGATGCCCACTATCTATCTGTCATTCCCTCAGGCTTCTCATCTAAAGCCTGATCCAGATCTGCTTGCACCAGAAGATCCTCCACCCAGATTTTCCACATGAAAAAATTTCCTTGCCATCAAACTTCTCGAAATCGACCTTCATATTGCTGCCCATGACTAGATCCAAGCCAAACAAGCAATATAAAATCAAAAAATGTAGAATATACCTTGATGGTACCTTGCTGAAAATTTTCAGCACTTGGGATCTTCAACTTCTCGCACTTGGAACCGCTTCCTCACCATCGTGGCTCTGATACCAACTATTGGAGCATGATCCTGGCTCCTCTCACGGACCTTGGGTGCAGTGAAACCAGCAACGAATAGATCTGGAGTCGTCTGGACACGATTCAAGGCCCTTGACAAAATCAGCCTGGTTGCTGTCTTCTTCGTCAGCCTATCGTTCTAGATGAAGAATGCCTCTGAAACTACCTCTAAAAAATCCAAGATCTGGTACCCAACTAGATCAGGCCTGGACCGAGGTTTTTCAATTTGTAGATCTTAAATCGGGTATTTTAGATAGGGAAGAAGGTAGATGGAACCAGATCTTGTAGATCTGTCCTGCTGCAGCCTTTCCTGTAGACCTGTTGATGGAGATCTCACCCGCACCTCAAACGACCTCAGATCAACTCCAGATCTGAGAGGCACTTGTACCAACCTCTTCTCAAGAGATTCCAGGTCCTGGACCTGGTGTTTGGATGACTGCAAGAGAGGGGAGAGCAGATCTGGTAGGCGGCTACAAGGGGGAAGGGGGCTAGCGCCTCCCTTCCTTTCTTTCCTTTTATGGACTGGCGGCAAGAAACCCTAGGGTTTCTTGCTCCTGGGGTGTGAAAGATAGCTGGAGAGAGAGGGAGGAGAGAGAGAGAGACTTGGGAGAAAGAGTTATCTATTTTCTTGGCTTCATCAAACCTATACACAGTACATGTATATATAAACACCGGGTCAAGTGACCCAAACCCAAAACTCTCTTGACCAACTCTGTGGGAGATTAGGTTAACCCAAGCCCATGTACACCCATGACTCGACCTAATCTCACCTATCCTGGGCCCAGACCTGGCCCATAAAGAGTTGGTCCCTTGAGGCCCATATAACCTAGACCTCAAGAACCCGAAAGGCCCACAACCTTTCAACCTAGGGCCCAACTAGCCCTAGAGCCTCCATGAAGCCCTCATGAATGATGGACCTTGGCCTTAGCCTTGGTCCCCTGGGCCTTGGGCACACCACTTGGATCATAATAATGTTCAGTGCAGATGTACCCTTACATCTCACCTGTATGCTATACCAGTGTCTCCACACTCATTGGTTAAGAGGACAACCAACCTATATGGCACACAATGACCTATGCTTGATAAACGTTGTCGTCCTTGATAACAATGTATCATTTGATCGTGAATAGATTTAAAGACTAAATGATAAATCCTCCTTTGTCGAGTCTAAATAGTCCTAAGGACTTCACCACAACATAGGAGTTCATTAGAAGATGAAATATTTTGTGATGAAAAATATCAAAATAATTTTTATTAATTCATAATTCATGTACATATACAAAAATGAGCACAACCGTCAACAGGCTGACGATTGGCTTTGGGACACTATTCCCAATAATCTTCCACTTGGCCTAAAGCCAATCGGTGCAGTATCTAATACCCATCTTCGACTTGTAGTCATCGAACTTTTTCACCGCAATGGCTTTAGTGAATGGGTCGGCCAGATTCTTCTTTCTGTCGATCTTCTGAAGGTCGACGTCACCTCGATCCATAATTTCCTGGATGAGATGGTAGCGGCGCAGAATATGCTTCGTCCGCTAGTGTGCCTTCGGTTCCATCGCCTGAGCAATGGCTCCAGAGCTGTCACAGTAGAGCAGAACTGGACCAACAAGGGAGGGTGCTACTTCGAGCTCGGTGATGAACTTCCTCAGCCACACCGCTTCTTTGGCAGTATCTGATGCAGCGACATACTTTGCCTCGCAAACTGAATTAGTCACAGTGTGTTGCTTGGAACTCTTCCAGCAGATAGCCCCACCATTAAGGGTAAAAATAAATCCCGACATATTTTTGCTGTCATCGGGATCAGACTGGAGACTAGAGTCTGTAAACCCTATAAGTCTCAAGTCTGATTCACCATAAACTAGCCACTGGTCCTTAGTATTTCTTAAATACTTCAGGATGGTTTTAACAACCTTCCAGTGATTCTCCCCTGGATCAGATTGGTATCTACTCACTACCCCTAGTGAGTATGCCACATCTGGTCGTGTACATGTCATGGCGTACATGATAGATCCCACTGCCGAAGCATATGAAATCCTATCCATACGCTCTCTCTCTTGAGGTGTTGTCGGACAATCTCTCTTCGAGAGAGAAATTCTATAGCCTATCGGTAGATAGCCTTTCTTGGAATTCTCCATGCTGAACCTCTTCAGCATAGTATCTATATACGTAGACTGGGATAAACCAAGCAACCTTTTAGATCTATCCCTATAGATCCTCATCCCTAGGATGTAGGAAGCTTCTCCTAGATCTTTCATGGAGAACTGTGACGATAGCCAAATCTTTATTCCTTGTAATGCAGGGATATCATTCCCCGTTAAGAGAATGTCATCCACATACAATACAAGAAATATCACTACTGGTCCATTAGCCCACTTATAAATGCAGGGTTCTTCTCCATTCTTAACGAAGCCATACGTCTTGATCGTCCTATCAAAACGTATGTTCCAACTCCGGGATGCCTGCTTAAGTCCATAAATGGACCTTTATAGCCTGCACACCTTAGACTCATCTGTGGATATGAACCCTTCATGTTGTATCATATACACCTCTTCGTCCAGCTCTCCATTTAGAAAAGCTGCCTTCACATCCATCTGCCAGATTTCATAGTCCAGATGGGCAGCTATCGCAAGTATAATCCGAATGGATTTGAGCATTGCCACAGGAGAAAACGTCTCATCATAGTCTATACCATAACGTTGACGATATCCCTTGGCAACCAGACGGGCTTTATAGGTTTTCACCTTTCTGTCTGCGTCTCTCTTCCTCTTGAAGACCCACTTACACCCTATGGGTTTTACTCCTTCTGGTGGGTCAACCATTGTCCACACATCGTTGACCTTCATGGACTCCATTTCAGATTTCATGGCCTCTAGCCATTTCTCAGAGTTGGGTCTTTGCATTGCATCCATGTAGGTGATCGGATCCTCATCGTTTTCATCAAGTTCGATAGGATCATCATCCCAGACCAAAAAATCATAGTATTTGTCCGGTTGATGTGGTACTCTACTAGATCGCCTTAAGGGTGCTTGAACAATGGGCTCCGGATCTGATCTAATCAAATTCGATTCAGGTTCAGCAACTTGTGTCGATTTTTCCACCGTCGAACTGTTAGGATTTGATTCCTCAAGATTCAGCCCACATTGAGCCCACAACGAGGTTTGCGGCAAAAAACGAAGTCCAACGAGACCAAGATCACCTGAAACGGAGCTCGGATGGAGGAGATATGAGCTTTTGAAGTCAGCACGAGATTCGAGGCAGTGGAGGATCGCTGGCGGCCGGTAGCGGCGTGCGGGACGCGCGACCCAGGCCTGCGTGAGATGCATGACCCAGGCCCGCGTGGAATGCACGACCCATGCGGGCGGGCGGCCCAGGCGGGCATGCAGCCCAGGCGGGTGCACGGCCCAGTCGGGCATGCGGCCCAGGCACGCACAGGCCCGCATGCGAGAGCGGGCCGGCCCAGGCCCAACGGCCTACTGGGCCTTTGCCCCGGTCCACCGTGGATCGGGCGGTCCACGGCTGGGCCTGTGGACCGCGCGGGCATTTCCCACGCGTTTCGCACGGTCTACAGCACTATTCTGTGGACCGATCACAATCGGAGGGCATGGGTTGATCTGTTTCTTGATCCAACAGTTCAGACACTTGATTGGGTTGATTAAGGACTCCTAAACCTAATCTAATTAGGTTTAAACCTCTGTTTAACCCTTTAAAAGGGCCCTGTGACGAACAGTGAAGCGGTGTGGTTGGTTTTTGCGCCGTACGAGAACCCGAGAGAAGAGAGAGGCATAAGCGTTGCTGTGAGAGAAGGAGCAGGGCTCCTGGACAGTGGTCGCCAGGCACTTCAGGGGTTCAGGGGGTCTTCCAAGAGAGAGAGAGCTTTTGTGAGGGGAACTTCTAGTGAGAGAGAATTGGGTGTACAAGGGTTGAGGGTGAGGTCTCCTCTTGTAAAATTTCTTTTTCATAGTGAAGTTTGCATACCCCGTGGAGGCGAGCCCTTTTGTGGCTGATCTACGTATTTTGATTATTTTTCTTTTGTTTTATTTCTTCTTTCTTCTTGCTGCATCGTGTGGTACTGAAAGGATCTTAGGAGGTGGTATCCTGGCCAGACATCCACCCAACAAGTGGTATCAGAGTAAGGCGGTACAAAGACACAGATTGCAGTGGTGGTGAGCATGACTGAAGATGGAGAAGACAGGAACAATCAAGATGGAGATCAACAAGTTCGATGGTAAGAGCAATTTCTCCTTGTGGCAGGCAAGGGTGAAGGATGTGCTCATCCAACAGGGGTTGATCGAAGCTCTCTTGTGTGATGAGAAGCCGACCACCATGGAGGTGCAGGATTGGAAATGGCTACAGATGTAGGTGGTGAGTACCATCCGCATGTACCTAGCGGATGAGGTGGTGATCCATGTGCTGAGCGAGACTTTCTCGATGGTGCTGTGGTCGAAGCTCGAGGAGTTGTACATGGTGAAGTCTCTCACCAACACTCTTTTTCTCTGGAGGCAGTTTTACCAACTGCGGATGACTGAGGGACAGAGCGTGCAGGAGCATCTCAGCCACTTTCAGAAGATCCTCACCGACCTCCTTAGCATTGGCGAGAACGTTGAGGAGAAGACCAGGGTGCTGGTTTTGCTGGCGTCGCTTCCCCCTTCGTACGAGTCCTTGGTGACTGCTCTTCTAGTGGGGAAGAGCACCATCAAGATGGATGAGGTTACCACGGCGATACTCCAGAACGAGGTTCTTAGGAGGGAGAACCCAGCTTCGAGCTCAGATGGCGGTAGCTCAGCTTTGGTGGCTTCTGGAGGAGCAGGAGGCGGTAGATAGAGTGACAGGAGATCACAACGAGGGTGGTCTAAGTCCAGGAGGGACTTGAGCAAAACCAGATGTTATCGGTGTGAGGAGTTGGGGCATCTAGCCAGAGATTGCCCTCAACTTAAAAATCGGACGGTGGCTGCTGTAGCGATGGCCGGCAGCGATTCAGATGGAGATATCCTGGAGATATCCGATGAGGTATCTACTTCTTCGCAGTAGTGGATATTAGATTCTGCATGCCCCTATCATGTATGTTGCAGAGAGGAGCAGTTTGACTCCCTAGAGAACAGTGAGGGCACTGTATATCTGTCGGATGGATCGAGCTGTGCTATCAGAGGCATTGGGACAGTCAGCTGGAGGATACATGATGGTGCAGTGAGGAGATTGGGGGAGGTCCGATACATACCCAATTTCAGGCAAAATCTTATCTCACTTAGTAGACCGGATTCGAGAGGCTACAGGATGGTAGCTGGTGGAGGAATCCTGAGGGTGTTACGCGGTGATAGGATTGTGCTGGAGGGGAAGAAGGGGAGCAGAGGACATTATTACCTGGCAAGGAGTCCAGTGCGAGGTGGAGCTTCGGGAGCCAGGAGGAGCCCAGAGCGAGGTGGAGCTCCAGGAGGTGGATCGGGCACGAGACAGGAGACTCGGGAGGATGAGAGGCGACGTCGCAAGATGAGATTCCTATTGCCGCAGGATGATGCCCCGAGCAGGTCTTAGGTCAGGAGGAGCACAGCATACGACGGAGATGGGATCGAGTAGCCTGGATCGACTCCCATATTTGTCCATCCATAATCAGTAGGCAATTACCCCAGGACATGGGGGCGAGGAGATCCAGAAGCTCTCAGAGTTTGGAGGAGGTCGAATATCGAGTCGAGGTAAAGATTGTTTAGATGTGATACTTTGAGATTCAGCCCATATTGAGCCCACAGCGAGGTTTGCGGTAAAAAATGAAGTCCAACGAGATCAAGATCACCTGAAACGGTGCTCGGATGGAGGAGATACGAGCTTTTGAAGTCGGCATGAGATTTGAGGTGATGGAGGATCGCCGGCGGCCGGCGACGGGCGACAGCGGCGCAGCCGCAGGCGGCGGCGCGCGGGACGCACGACCCAAGCCCATGCGGGATGCGCGACCCACGCGGGCGGGCGGCCCAGGCGGGCGCGTAGCCCAGTCGGGCACGCGGCCCAGGCGTGCGCAGGCCCGCATGCGGGAGCGGGCCGCCCCAGGCCCAGCGGCCTGCTGGCCCTTTGCCCCAGTCCACCGTGGACTGGACGGTCCACGGCTGGGCCTATGGACTACGCGGGCATTTCCCACGCATTTTGTGCGGTCCATGACACTATTCCGTGGACCGATCGTGATCGGAGGGCGTGGGTTGATCTGTTTTTTGATCCGACGGTTCAGACACTTGATTGGGTTGATTAAGAACTCCTAAACCTAATCTAATTAGGTTTAAACCTCTGTTTAATCCTTTAAAAGGGCCCTGTGATGATAGTGAAGCGGTGTGGTTGGTTTTTGCGCCGTACGAGGACCCGAGAGAAGAGAGAGGTGGAAGCGTTGCTGTGAGAGAAGGAGCAGGGCTCCTGGACAGCGGTCGCCAGGCACTTCAGGGGTTCAGGGGGTCTTCCAAGAGAGAGAGAGCTTTTGTGAGGAGAACTTCTAGTGAGAAAGAATTGGGTGTACAAGGGTTGAGGGTGAGGTCTCCTCTTGTAAAATTTCTTTTTCATAGTAAAGTTTGCATGCCCCGTGGAGGCGAGCCCTTTTGTGGCTGATCCACGTATTTTGATTATTTTTTTTTATTTTGTTTCTTCTTTCTTCCTGCTGCATCGTGTGGTACTGAAAGGATCTTGGGAGGTGGTGTCCTGGTCAGACATCCACCCAATACGAACTTCGTCAAGTTCGACCTTAGAGGCAACAGTCCCTTCATCAAGAAACTCTTTTTCCAAAAAGATTGCCTTAAGTCTGACAAACACCTTTTGCTCATCAGTCAGGTAGAAATAATATCTTTTGGTCTCTTTTAGGTATCCTATAAAATTACACTTGTCAGACCTAGGTCCTAGCTTGTCCGTAATTAAACCTTTAACATAAGCCGGACACCCCCAAATCCTAAGGTGTGAGAGTAGTGGCTTACGTCTTATCCATATCTCATATGGCATTTTGGTTACAGACTTACTCGAAACTCTATTTAGTAGGTAACAAGCTGATTCGAGCATATATCCCCAAAGGAAGATCGGCAGACCAGCAAACCCCATCATGGATCGAACCATGTCCAACAAGGTTCGATTTCTCCTTTCAGACACACCATTATGCTGTGTGTTCCAGGAGGTGTCCACTGAGAGAGAATCCCATTCTCTCCAAGATATGTCAGAAAATTATTGGAAAGGTATTCACCTCCTCGATTAGATCGAAGTATTTTAATACACTTTTAGTTTGTTTTTCTACCTCATTTCGGAATAGTTTGAACATTTCAAACGACTCTGACTTATGCTTCATTAAATAGACATACCCATACCTCGATTGGTCATCTGTGAAGGTTATGAAGTAGAAATATCCACCTCTTACACTTGAGCTCATGGGTCCACATACATCAGAATGTACTAGAGCCAAGAGTTCACTGGCTCGCTCACCTTTTCTAGTAAAAGGTGACTTGATCATTTTACCAAGAAGACAGGACTCACAGGTTGTAAGTGATTCACAATCACCTACTTCAAGAATTCCTTCTTGAGCCAACCTGTTTATCCTGTTCTTATTGATATGACCTAGCCTACAGTGCCAAAGGTAGACTTCTGACATATTATCTATTCTAGGGTGTTTACCGGAGGTTTGAACCACATTAACAGGTTGTGATAGAATGTAAATTTTATTATTAAGTTGTCCAACAAACATTGTAATGCCATTCAAAATGATATTGCAAACATTTCTTTTTATTAAAAATTGATAACCGTACATGGCCAAAAGGCCTATAGAAATAATATTTAATAAAAAGTTTGGACAATAGTGACATTCACTCAGAATTATATTTCGAGAATTGATTACAAGGTTCATGATTTCTAATGCTAGAACTGAAATTTTGCTTCCATCTCCAACATTCAGGAACCTCTCGCCTTCATCAAATCTCCTACTGACCTACAGACCCTGCATCGAATTGCAAATATGATAAGGGCTTCCGATATCCAATATCCAGGCAGTAGTATCATAAATGAAAAAGTTGCAAGGTGTTATCATATAAGTACCTTGCTTCTTCTTTGGCTTGTTTGGATCCAGTGAGGCAATGTATAGAGGACAGTTCCTCTTCCAGTGCCCCTGCTTCTTGCAAAAGAAGCACTCCGCCTGGCTCTGGTCAGGCTTGCGCTTCTTGGTCTGACTCTGTGCAGACATCCCAGCATGCAGCTGCACCTTCTTATTCTTCTTCTTCTTGTTCTTCTTCCCTTTCTTAAAGGGTCGACGACCAGAAGAAGACCCTCCCACAACATTCACTGACTCCTTTTGGAGCTGGTGGTCCTTCTCAAAGTTCTGTAGCAACCCCAACAAGCTGTGGTAGTTCACTGTAGGCTTTGTCATTCAAAAATGAGTAAGAAAGGGAAGGAAGGACTTGCGCAGAGAATTAAGGATCGCATTCTTATCGAGCTACTCGTGCAGGAGAAAACCTAGTTTACTTAGGTGCTCAATCATTTCGATCATGTATAGTACATGATCAATGACTGAGGCTCCATCCCTCATCCGAGCATTGAAAATGGCATAACTAGTTTTGTGCCTTTCAACGTCGTCAGGCATGCCAAAAGAGTCGTTCAACATTTGAAGCATCTCCTGTGGCTGGGCATTCTCAAACCTGCGGCTGAACTCATCATTCATTGCCGCCAGCATTATGCATCAGACGGTGGTGCGGTCGTTGAGCCACTTCTGGTAAGTATCTCGGACCGTCCCTCTAGCGTTCAAGGCTGGCTCCTCAGGTGCCGGATCCATTACTACATAAAGGATCCACTCATGCTCAAAGATGATTTTTAATTTTTGATACCAGCTATTGAAATTAGGTCCCATGAGCTTGTCATTATCTAATAATGATCGGAGCGATAGGGTAGTGGCCATAGCTGCATAAAGAAAATCAGACCTATATTAGTACATAAATTATTAATACTAAAGACTTGACTTTAGTCTAAAGTTTCTCCCAGTATTTTTATGAACTGGTAGCCTCAACCTCCAATTCGAGGAATTACTTTAATTCCTTAGTGGGTACTAGAATCCACACAGACTACACACGAGCCCAACTTTGGTTGGTCAACCCATGTGCATCTATGGGTAGGTTCATAACCAGTTGTTTCTCTAAACAACTTCTAGTAATTGATTTTGCCCAGAACCTAATCAGTAGGCTTTGGCCTCCACTGAAAAGATCTGTTAGGTCCAACCATTAACATGATTGATTTGGTGAATCGGACCAATAAATGATCAGGCCCGACTTTGGCCGGCCAACCTGACCACCATCAGAAAGACTCAAACCAAATTATCATATTATGAATGATAATTCATTAGTCAAAAGCACCAGGCTTTGGGCCTCCAATGATTATTAAATAATGGACTCATTATCACTCACTTAATGGGAGGCTATGACTTAGTTATCAATGTAACTTAATCATTTTTAGGACCTAATAATTTTTGAAGATTTTATTAAAGAATAATAGAAGAAAATATCCAGCCAATTTCAATCCTCCCATTGACTTCACCAAGTCAGATTAAAAAGGATTTACTTAAAGCTGCATTAGGAGCACCTAAATCAGTCCAACTGATTTACCTAATGACATGGGTGAGCCCTAATCACAAGTGATCTAATCAAAACTAATTCACCAGGTTGGCCAGGTAAGTGAGATAGTGGTGGGATAAGCCATTAACTCGTCAGAGATCGAATCACTGCAGTAGCTCCCACTTAAAAACCACTGGTCAAACTGCCAAACTTATCTTAGACACCAACCGGTTCATTAGTTTTAATTTGATCAACTTAGTAAATAGGGTTCCACCACGTAGCCATGAATTAAGTCCATCTTGGTCTAGTTAAAGACATGGACCCATTCAACTACAACTATTGGAGTTGAGTCTAGAGTATCCTTGACCTAATCTAATTCAACTTTTGATTAGATTTGATCAATTACTCTAATTTAGTCCATTTCTTTAAGCTAATCTTAGGTCTAACCCAATTATGGACCTAATCCATCTAACCCATTGACCCACAAGTTTATGCAATTATCTTAGATCTTAATTCACAATTCTAGACCTACTAGACAACACTTAATTCTTTTAATTAAGTATTTGGATGATAGGTCAGGGTTTGGCATTTCGAAAATAATTTTCAAATTTGAAAGGTTTTATTTTCTGTTCGCCAAATATGTTGATTCATTTCACAAATAGATCAGACATTTCATAAATAGCAATCCTATTGCTAATTACATAACAGAAAATAACTTAATCAAAAAAAAATCATGAATATTCTTTAGATCTAATCTAACACATTCATGATAAATTTTAAATTGAACCTTTACAATAATTTCTTTGCTGTTTCATCTGCATGGGATATAATTGCAGCGGCACCCCTATCGCTATAGGAGACCCCATGAATGGGAGGAGAGGGCCTTTAAACCCTACTTTTCTCCCATGACCGGACAGCCATGGCAACCAATCCAATTCGATTACTTGCTACTTGGATCAAGTATATCTAAATATATCAATTTCAAAATTTAAATTTCAAATTTTAAATTTCAAATTTTAAATTTTAAAATTCAAATTTCAAATTTTAAATTTTAAATTTTAAATTTCAAATTTTGAATTTTGAATTTCAAATTTGAAAATTTAAATTTTAAATTTTTAAATTTTGAATTTCAAACAACTTTCAAAATTCAAATTTTAAATTTTGAATTTCAAATTTTAAATTGTAAACTTTTAGATTACAACTTATCTACGCATGCAAATATATATATCATATCTAAAAACTCGCTCTGATACTATTTGTGGGAAAAATCAGTGCAGAGGTAAAATGTAATTTTAAAACTTTTTCAAAATTACTATTTTACAGTAAAAATTATTAATTAATCTAATTAATTAATAAAAATTTACCCTACACTAAGATCTAAATATGATATATAGCATACATGTATTTATATTTGAAATTCAAATTTGAACTGTAAATACTTTACTGTAATGTGTTCAGAACACAATACCTTTGTGCGGGTAGTAGATCACCGCAATCTGATCACCATCGGGAGAGTCTGATCATCGTGATACAGCCACACAGTATGTCTGGCCTCTGCAGATCATCCACACGAAGCTCCCGGTCTGATCGACTCCTCACGAGTGCTAGCTCGTTGTAGAACCCTTTCGATGGTCGATGCTGATCGAACTCCTTCGATCGATGTCTGTCAATTTTTGGATACTCTGGACCATCAGCAAACATGCTTGAGAGGATGATGAAGATCTCTCTGAAATTTGGTGGGCTCACGACACTTATAGCTCACCTTCTCACTTTCCGAACCCCAGGCGAAACCCTGGGGAACTTACTGAAACCCTGCGCACTTTTTTTCTTTCTTTTCTTTCTTTTTCTCTCGAAAGGATATGGACCTTCACCTCATGCACAAGGATTCCTCACACCTAGATTTTCTCTCTAAAATTTTTCTTGCACATGCCCCACTCTTCTCCTCCTTTTAAAACAATGTCAAACGTCTCATCCACGAGAGAGGATAAAGATGAGTAATTGCACATTTGAATTCAAATCAAATTTTGAATTCAAATGGAAACCAATTTATCCCTATCCACTAAGGGCATGAGAAGAGGAGGGCGTGGCTTAATTTGTGTGTGAGTAATTTCATGAGAAATATTTTCTCGTATAATAAATGGGGCATTAAAAGAGGATAAGGTCAAGGCGCTAAGATTGGTTGCTCATTCAAATTCAAAATTTGTTTTGAATTTGAATGGCCAACCAATCATCCTTATCCACTCATATGGCACATTAAAGTAGGGTGTGAAGAGGGCTTTGCATGAGAAAAATTCATGAGAACTTCCTTCTCGTGAATTCAAATGGACGCAGTGGAAGTGAGGTGGCGTAGGGAGAATGGGTCAAGGTGGTTTCATTATTTAAACCAACCAAATTGAACCAAATAAGTTAGGCCCAATTAGACTAATTTAAACCCAACTTAATTAGGCTTAATTAGGCTCAATAAAATCTTAATCAAATCAGGAATTGATTAAGCCCAACCCCTAATCATATCAGGGACCAAACCATCTCGACGATTAGGTCAACTCTTAACCTAATCGGGTCAAACCCAACTGAATCCAATTCAATTGGACTTGATCCAAAATTAATTACTCAATCAAATTGAATTAATTAGCGATCAAATCACTAACTAAAGCTCTCATAAATATTGAGTCCAAATTCGATGGGTAATCGGGCATCAGAATTCATCGATATGTAACCCTGATTGAAGAGTCCTAAACCAGTGGGACTCTTGACCTCGGTACCCAAAATGTGTGAAATTCATGATCAGAGAATCCTGATTCTCGATCACAGAATCTCAGACATGAAAGACTCTTCACTAGCTATCAGATCAGATAAGAACCTCTAATGTGTGTGACCCCACAAGTTCGAACCTAAGCCGGTAGCATAAGAACCAATTCCTGTACTAATCGAAGTGACCATCTAGCAATGGTACCCGACGATCAGATAGATCGAATGATTGCAATCGCAACACTCAAAACCTACGTGAATATGGTTACTGTATAATTCATCTTTTTGACCTCTGTGTTTAGAATGACTCAGGGTTAAACTGTCAACCCTGATTAGATCATCTGAATCGTGCTCAACTCAAATAGTTCTGTGACTCCTCACAAAGACTACCCTGGCCAAGGTTTTGCTAAATTGAAACACGACTATACACAGCTCCTAAACTGGAGTGGTCAATCCCATCTTGACACACGCACCGACAAGTCAAGTACTTGACTACACCCAGCAACCTTCCATCACTGAATTAGAAATTCAGGTAGTCCAATGTCTAAGTGCAGTGAGTTGCTTGCAAGTCAACGTGGCGGTCTCAGGTCGGAGGAATATTTATACCCATATTCCATCAGAGCAAATCTTGACAGCAGAAATAGCTCCAGAGTCGGTCACGTTCAGTGCAGATGTACCCTTACATCTCACCTGTATGCCATACCAGTGTCTCCATACTCATTGGTTAAGAGGACAACCAACCTAGATGGCACACAACGCCTATGCTTGATAAACATTGTCGTCCTTGGTAACAACGTATTATTTGGTCGCGAACAGATTTAAAGACTAAACGACAAATCCTCCTTTGTCGAGTCTAAATAGTCCTAAGGACTTCACCACAACATAGGAGTTCATTAGAAGATGAAACATTTTGTGATGAAAAATATCAAAATAATTTTTATTAATTCATAATTCATGTACATATACAAAAATGAGCACAACCGTCAACAGGCTGACGATTGGCTTTGGGACACTATTCCCAACAGTCATTGTAGAGCAGAACTGGACCAACAAGGGAGGGTGCTACTCTGAGTTCGGTGATGAACTTCCTCTGCCACACCGCTTCTTTGGCAGCATCTGATGCAGTGACATACTCCACCTCGCAAACTGAATCAGCCACAGTGTGTTGCTTGAAACTCTTCCAGCAGATAGTCCCATATTAAGGGTAAAAATAAATCCCGACATACTTTTGCTGTCATCATGATCAGACTGGAAACTAGAGTCTGTAAACCCTATAAGTCTCAAGTCCGATTCACCATAAACAAGTCACTGATCCTTAGTATTTTTTAAATACTTCAGGATGGTTTTAACAACTTTCCAATGATTCTTCCCTGGATCAGATTGGTATCTACTCACTACCCCTAGTGAGTATGCCACATCTGATCGTGTACATGTCATGGCGTACATGATAGATCCCACTGTCGAAGCATATGGAATCCTACCCATACGCTCTCTCTCTTGAGGTGTTATCGGACAATCCCACTTCGAGAGAGAAATTTCATGGCCTATCGATAGATAGTCTTTCTTGAAATTCTCCATGCTGAACCTCTTCAGCATAGTATCTATATACGTCGACTGGGATAAATCAAGCAACCTTTTAGATCTATCCCTATAGATCCTCATCCCTAGGATGTAGGAAGCTTCTCCCAAATCCTTCATGGAGAACTGTGACGATAGCTAAATCTTTATTCCCTGTAATGTAGGGACATCGTTCTCGATTAAGAGAATATCATCCACATACAATACAAGAAATATCACTACTGGACCATTAGCCCACTTATAAATGCAGGGCTCTTCTCCGTTCTTAACGAAGCCATATGTCTTGATCGTCCTATCAAAATGTATGTTCCAACTCTGGGATGCCTGCTTAAGTCCATAAATGGATCTCTGTAGTCTGTACACCTTAGACTCATCTATCGATGTGAATCCTTCAGGTTGTATCATATACACCTCTTCATCCAGCTCTCCATTTAGGAAAGCTGTCTTCACATCCATCTGTCAGATTTCATAGTCCAGATGGACAGCTATCGCAAGCATAATCCTAATGAATTTGAGCATTGCCACAGGAGAAAATATCTCATCATAGTCTATACCATAACGTTGACGATATTCCTTGGCAACCAGACGGGCTTTATAGGTTTTCACCTTTCCGTCTGCGCCCCTCTTCCTCTTGAAGACCCACTTACACCCTATGGGTTTTATTCCTTCAGATGGGTCAACCAATATCCACACATCGTTGACCTTCATGGACTCCATTTCGGATTTCATGGCCTCTAGCCATTTCTCAGAGTCGGGTCTCTGTATTGCATCCATGTAGGTGATCGGATCCTCATCATTTTCATCAAGTTCGATAGGATCGTCGTCCCGGACCAAGAAACCATAGTATCTGTCTGGTTGACATGGTACTCTACCAGATCGCCTTAAGGGTGCTTGAACAATGGGCTCCGGATCTGATCTAATCAAATTCGGTTTAGGTTTAGCAACTTGCGTCAGATTTTCCACCTGTCGAATTTTGTCAAGTTCAACTTTAGAGGCAACAGTCCCTTCACCAAGGAACTTCCTTCCAAAAAGATTGCCTTAAGGCTGACAAATACTTTTTGCTCATCAGCTAGGTAGAAGTAATATCCTTTGGTCTCTTTTGGGTACCCTATAAAATTACACTTGTCAGACCTAGGTCCAAGCTTGTCCGTAATTAAACGTTTAACATAAGCCGGATACCCCCAAACCCTAAGGTGCGAGAGTACTGGCTTACGTCCTATCCATATCTCATATGGCGTTTTGGTTACAGACTTACTCAGAACCCTATTTAAAAGGTAACAAGCCGATTCGAGCGCATATCCCCAAAGGGAGATTGGCAGACCAGCAAACCCCATCATGGATCGAACCATGTCCAACAAGATCCGATTCCTCCTTTCAGACACACCATTATGCTGTGGTGTTCCAGGAGGTGTCCACTGAGAGAGAATCCCATTCTCTCCAAGATATGTCAGAAAATCATTGAAAAGGTATTCACCTCCTCGATCAGATCTAAAAATTTTAATACACTTTCCAGTTTATTTTTCTACCTCATTTCAGAATAGTTTGAATATTTCAAACGACTCCGACTTATGCTTCATTAAATAGACATACCCATACCTTGATAGGTCCTCTGTGAAGGTTATGAAGTAGAAATATCCACCTCTTGCACTTGAGCTCATGGGTCCACATACATCAGAATGTATCAGAGCCAAGAGTTCACTGGCTCGCTCACCTTTTCCAGTAAAAGGTAACTTGATCATTTTATCAAGAAGACAGGACTCACAGGTTGGAAGTGATTCACAATCACCTACTTCAAGAATTCCTTCTTGAGCCAACCTGTTTATCCTGTTCTTATTGATATGACCTAGCTTACAGTACCAAACATAGACTTCTGACACATTATCTATTCTTGGACATTTACTGGAGGTTTGAACCACATTAACAGGTTGTGATAGAAAGTAAATTCCATTATTAAGTTGTCCAACAAACATTGTAACACCATTCAAAATGATATTACAAATATTTTTTTTTATTAAAAATTGATAACCGTTCATTTCCAAAAGGCCTACAGAAATAATATTTAATAAAAAGCTTGGACAATAGTGACATTCACTCAGAATTATATTTCGAGAATTGATTACAAGGTTCATGATTTCTAATGCTGGAACTGGAACTTTGCTTCCATCTCCAACATTCAGGAATCTCTCACCTTCATCAAATCTCCTACTGACCTGCAGACCCTGCATCGAATTGCAAATATGATAAGGGCTTCCGGTATCCAATACCCAGGCAGTAGTATCACAAATAGAAAAGTTGCAAGGTGTTATCATATAAGTACCTTGCTTCTTCTTCGGTCTGTTCGGATCCAGTGAGGCAATGTATAGAGGACAGTTCCTCTTCCAGTGCCCCTGCTTCTTGCAAAAGAAGCACTCTGCCTGGTTCTGGTCGGGCTTGCGCTTCTTGGTCTAACCCTGTGCAGACATCCCAACATGCGGCTGTACCTTCTTATTCTTCTTCTTCTTGTTCTTCTTCCATTTCTTAAAGGGTCAACGACCAGAAGAAGACCCTCCCACAATATTTACCGACTCCTTATGGAGCTGGTGGTCATTCTCAAAGTTCTACAGCAACCCCAACAAGCCGTGGTAGTTCACTGCAGGCTTTGTCATGTGAAAATGAGTTAGGAAGGGAAGGTAGGACTTGGACAGAGAATCAAGGATCGCATCCTTACCGAGCTGCTCGTGCAGGAGAAAGTCCAGTTTACTTAGGCGCTCAATCATTTCGATCATGTACAGTACATAATCAATGATTGAGGCTCCATCCCTTATCTAAGCATTGAAAATGGCACAACTAGTTTTGTGCCTTTCAACGTCGTCAGGCGTGCCAAAAGAGTCGTTCAACATTTGAAGCATCTCCTATGGTTGGGTATTCTCGAACCTGTAGCTGAACTCATCATTCATTACTGCCAGCATAATGCACCGGACGGTGGTGCGGTCGTTGAGCCACTTTTGGTAAGTGTCTTGGACTGTCCCTCTAGCGTTCAGGGCTGGCTCCTCAGGTGCCGGATCCGTTACTACATAAAGGATCCACTCATGCTCAGGATGATTTTTAATTTTGATACCAGTTATCGAAATTAGGTCCCATGAGCTTGTCATTATCTAATAATGATCGGAGCGACAGAGTAGTGGCCATAGCTGCATAAAGGAAAATCAGACCTATATTAGTACATAAATTATTAATACTAAAGACTTGGACTTTAGTCTAAAGTTTCTCCTAGTATTTTTATGAATTGGTAGCCTCAACCTCCAATTCGAGGAATTATTTTAATTTCTTAGTGGATACTAGAATCCACACAGACTACACATGAGCCCAACTTTGGTTGGTCAACCCATGTGCATCTATGGGTAGGTTCATAACCAGTTGTTTCTCTAAACAACTTCTAATAATTGATTTTGCCCCAGAACCTAATCAGTAGGCTTTGGTCGCCACTGAAAAGATCTGGTTAGGTCCAACCATTAACATGATTTAATTTGGTGAATCAGACCAATAAATAATCAGGCCCAACTTTGGTCGGCCAACCTGACCACCATCAGAAGACTCAAACCAAATTATCATATTATGAATGATAATTCCATTAGTCAATAAGCACCAGGCCTTTGGGCCTCCAATGATTATTAAACTAATAGACTCATTATCACTCACTTAATGGGAGGCTATGATTTAGTTATCAATATAACTTAATCATTTTTAGGACCTAATAATTTTTTTTTGAAGATTTTATTAAAGAATAGATGAGAAAATAAATATCCAGCCAATTTCAATCCTCCCACTGACTTCACCAAGTCAGATTAAAAAGAAATTGCTTAAAGCTAGCATTAGGAGCACCTAAATCAGTCAAACTGATTTACCTAATGACATGGGTGAGCCATAATCACCAAGTGATCTAATCAAAACCTAATTCATCAGGTTGGCCAGGTAAGTGAGATCAGTGGTGGGGATAAGCCATTAACTCGTTAGAGATTGAATCACTGCGAGTAGCTCCTGCTTAAAAACCACTGGTCAAACTGCCAAACTTACCTTAGACACCAACCGGTTCATTAGTTTTAATTTGATCAACTTAGTAAATAGGATTTCACCGCGTAGCCATGAATTAAGTCCATCTTGGTCTAGTTAAAGACATGGACCCATTCAACTACAACTATTGGAGTTGAGTTTAGAGTATCCTTGACCTAATCTAATTCAACTTTTGATTAGATTTGACCAATTACTCTAATTTAGTCCATTTCTTTAAGCTAACCTTAGGTCTAACCCAATTATGGACCTAATCCATCTAACCCATTGACCCACAAGTTTATGCAATTGTCTTAGGTCTTAATTCACAATTCTAGACCTATTAGACAACACTTAATTCTTTTAATTAAGTATTTGGGCTGATAGGTTAGGGTTTGGTATTTTAAAAATAATTTTTAAATTTGAAAGATTTTATTTTCTGTTCACCAAATATGTTGACTCATTTCATAAATAGATCAGCACATTTCATAAATAGCAATCCTATTGCTAATTATATAACAGAAAATAACTTAATCAAAAAAAATCATGAATATTCCTTTAGATCTAATCTAACACATTCATGATAAATTTTACAATTGAACTTTTACAATTAATTCCTTTCGCTTCTTCATCTGTATGGGATATAGTTGCAGTGGCACCCCTACCGCCATAGGAGATCCCATCGAATGGGAGAAGAGGGCCTTTAAACCCTACTTTTCTCCTATGATCGGATGGCCATGGCAACCAACCCAATTCGATTACTTACTACTTGGATCAAGTATATCTAAATATACCAATTTCAAAATTTAAATTTCAAATTTCAAATTTTAAATTTTTGAATTTCAAATTTCAAATTTTAAATTTTGAATTTTAAATTTTGAATTTCAAATTTAAAATTTCAACCAAATTTTAAATTTCAAATTTTGAATTTCAAATTTTTGAATTTTCAATTTTGAATTTTAAATTTTAAAAATTCAAAATTCAAATTTTGAATTTCAAATTTTGAATTTTGAATTTCGAACAACTTTAAAATTCAAATTTTAAATTTTAAATTTCAAATTTTAAATTATAAACTTTTAGATTACAACTTAATCTACACATGCAAATATACATATCATATCTAAGAACCCGCTCTGATACCATTTATGGAAAAATTCAGTGTAGGGGTAAAATGATAATTTTAAAATTTTTTCAAAATCACTATTTTACAGTAAAATTATTAATTAATCTAATTAATTAATAAAAATTTATCCTACACTAGGATCTAAATATAATATAGTATGCATGCATTTAAATTTGAAATTTAAATTTGAACAGTAAACACTTACTGTAATGTGTTCAGAACACAATATCTTTGTGTAGGTAGTAGATCACCGTAATCTGATCACCGTCGGAGAGTTTGATCATCGTGATGTAGTCACACAGTGTGTCTGGCCTTTACAGATCATCCACACAAAGCTTCCGGTCTGATCGACTTCACACGAGTGCTAGCTCGTTGTATAGCCCTTTCGACGGACGATGCTGATCGAACTCCTTCGATCGATGTTTGTTGATTATTTGAATGCTCCAAATCATCAGCAGACATGCTTGAGAGGATGTTGAAGATCTTCCTAAAATTTGGTGGGGTCACGACACTCGTAGCTCACCTTCTCACTTTCCGAACTCCAGGCTGAAACCTGAAGAACTCACTGAAACCCTGCACATACTTTTTCTTTCTTTTCTTTCTTTTTCTCTCGAAAGGATATAGACCTTTCCTTATACACAAGGATTCTTACGCCCAGATTTTCTCTCCAAAAATTTTCTTGCACACGCCCTACTCTTCTCCTCCTTTTAAACAACATCAAACATCTTATCCACGTGAGAGGATAAAGATGAGTAATTGCACATTTGAATTCAAATCAAATTTTAAATTCAAATGGAAATCAATTTATCCCTATCCACTAAGGCATGAGAAGAGGAGGGCGTGGCTTAATTGTGTGTGAGTGATTTCATGAGAAACATTTTCTCGTATAATAAATGGGGTGTTAAAAGAGGATAAGGTCAAGGCGCTAAGATTGGTTGCTCATCAAATTCAAACTTTGTTTTGAATTTGAATGGCCAACCAATCATCCTTATCCACTCATATGGTGCATTAAGTAGGGCATGAGGAGGACTTTGCGTGAGGAAAAAATTCATGAGAACTACCTTCTCGTGAATTCAAATGGGCGCAGTGGAAGTGAGGTGGCGCAGGGAGAATGGGTCAAGGTGGTTTCATTATTTAAACCAACCTAATTGAACCAAATAAGTTAGGCCCAATTAGACTAATTTAAACCTAACTTAATTAGACTTAATTAGGCTCAATAAAATTCTAATCAAATCAGAAATTGATTAAGCCCAACCCCTGATCATATCAGGGACCAAACCATCTCGACGATTAGGTCAACTCTTAACCTAATCAGGTCAAACCCAACTGAATCCAATTCAATTAGACTTGATCCAAAAATAATTACTAATCAAATTGAGTTAATTAGTGATCAAATCACTAATTAAACCTCTCATAAATATGAGTCCAATCTGATGGGTAATCGAGCATCAGAATTCATCGATATGTAACCCTGATCGAAAAGTCCTAAACCAGTGGGACTCTTGACCCCGGTACCCAAAATGTGTGAAATTCATGATCAGAGAATCTTGATTCTCGATCACAGTCTCAACATGAGGACTCTTCACAGCCATCAGATCAGATAGGAACCTCTAATGTGTGTGACCCCAGGTTCGAACCTAAGCCGGTAGCACAGGAACCAATTCCTGTACTAATCGAAGTGACCATCTAGCAATGGTACCCGACGATCGGATAGGTCGAATAGTCGCAATCGCAACACTCAGAACCTACGTGAATATGGTTACTGTATAATTCATCCTTTTGACCTCTGTGTTTAGGATGACTCAGGGTTAAACTGTCAACCCTGATTAGATCATCCGAATCGTGCTCAACTCAAACAGTCCTGTGACTCCTCACAAGACTACCTGGCCAAGGTTTTGCTAAATTGAAACATGACTGTACACAGCTCCTAAACTGGAGTGGTCAATCCCATCTTGACACACGCACCGACAAGTCAAGTACTTGACTACACCCAGCAGCCTTCCGTCACTGAATTAGAAATTCAA
>NC_025994.2:33518342-33559677 GCF_000442705.2 Elaeis guineensis
CCTTTAAACCCTACTTTTCTCCTATGATCGGATGGCCATGGCAACCAACCCAATTCGATTACTTACTACTTGGATCAAGTATATCTAAATATACCAATTTCAAAATTTAAATTTCAAATTTCAAATTTTAAATTTTTGAATTTCAAATTTCAAATTTTAAATTTTGAATTTTAAATTTTGAATTTCAAATTTAAAATTTCAACCAAATTTTAAATTTCAAATTTTGAATTTCAAATTTTTGAATTTTTAATTTTGAATTTTAAATTTTTAAAAATTCAAAATTCAAATTTTGAATTTCAAATTTTGAATTTTGAATTTCGAACAACTTTAAAAATTCAAATTTTAAATTTTAAATTTCAAATTTTAAATTTTAAATTTCAAATTTTAAATTATAAACTTTTAGATTACAACTTAATCTACACATGCAAATATACATATCATATCTAAGAACCCGCTCTGATACCATTTATGGAAAAAATTCAGTGTAGGGGTAAAATGATAATTTTAAAATTTTTTCAAAATCACTATTTTACAGTGAAAATTATTAATTAATCTAATTAATTAATAAAAATTTATCCTACACTAGGATCTAAATATAATATATAGTATGCATGCATTTAAATTTGAAATTCAAATTTGAACAGTAAACACTTTACTGTAATGTGTTCAGAACACAATACCTTTGTGTAGGTAGTAGATCACCGTAATCTGATCACCGTCGGGAGAGTTTGATCATCGTGATGTAGCACACAGTGTGTCTGGCCTTTACAGATCATCCACACAAAGCTTCCGGTCTGATCGACTTCACACGAGTGCTAGCTCGTTGTATAGCCCTTTCGACGGTCGATGCTGATCGAACTCCTTCGATCGATGTTTGTTGATTCTTTGAATGCTCCAAATCATCAGCAGACATGCTTGAGAGGATGTTGAAGATCTTCCTAAAATTTGGTGGGGTCACGACACTCGTAGCTCACCTTCTCACTTTCCGAACTCCAGGCTGAAACCTTGAAGAACTCACTGAAACCCTGCACATACTTTTTCTTTCTTTTCTTTCTTTTTCTCTCGAAAGGATATAGACCTTTACCTTATACACAAGGATTTCTTACGCCCATATTTTCTCTCCAAAAATTTTCTTGCACACGCCCTACTCTTCTCCTCCTTTTAAAACAACGTCAAACATCTTATCCACGTGAGAGGATAAAGATGAGTAATTGCACATTTGAATTCAAATCAAATTTTAAATTCAAATGGAAATCAATTTATCCCTATCCACTAAGGGCATGAGAAGAGGAGGGCGTGGCTTAATTTGTGTGTGAGTGATTTCATGAGAAACATTTTCTCGTATAATAAATGGGGTGTTAAAAGAGGATAAGGTCAAGGCGCTAAGATTGGTTGCTCATTCAAATTCAAACTTTGTTTTGAATTTGAATGGCCAACCAATCATCCTTATCCACTCATATGGTGCATTAAAGTAGGGCATGAGGAGGACTTTACGTGAGGAAAAATTCATGAGAACTACCTTCTCGTGAATTCAAATGGGCGCAGTGGAAGTGAGGTGGCGCAGGGAGAATGGGTCAAGGTGGTTTCATTATTTAAACCAACCTAATTGAACCAAATAAGTTAGGCCCAATTAGACTAATTTAAACCTAACTTAATTAGACTTAATTAGGCTCAATAAAATTCTAATCAAATCAGGAATTGATTAAGCCCAACCCCTGATCATATCAGGGACCAAACCATCTCGACGATTAGGTCAACTCTTAACCTAATCAGGTCAAACCCAACTGAATCCAATTCAATTAGACTTGATCCAAAAATAATTACTTAATTAAATTGAGTTAATTAGTGATCAAATCACTAATTAAACCTCTCATAAATATTGAGTCCAAATCTGATGGGTAATCGAGCATCAGAATTCATCGATATGTAACCCTGATCGAAAAGTCCTAAACCAGTGGGACTCTTGACCCCGGTACCCAAAATGTGTGAAATTCATGATCAGAGAATCTTGATTCTCGATCACAGAATCTCAGACATGAAGAACTCTTCACCAGCTATTAGATCGGATAGGAACCTCTAATGTGTGTGACCCCACAGGTTCGAACCTAAGCCGGTAGCACAGGAACCAATTCCTGTACTAATCGAAGTGACCATCTAGCAATGGTACCCGACGATCGGATAGGTCAAATAGTCGCAATCGCAATACTCAAAACCTACGTGAATATGGTTACTGTATAATTCATCCTTTTGACCTCTGTGTTTAGGATGACTCAGGGTTAAACTATCAACCCTGATTAGATCATCTGAATCGTGCTTAACTCAAACAGTCCTGTGACTCCTCACAAAGACCACCCTGGCCAAGATTTTGCTAAATTGAAACATGACTGTACACAGCTCCTAAATTGGAGTGGTCAATCCCATCTTGATACACGGACCGACAAGTCAAGTACTTGACTACACCCAACAACCTTCCGTCACTGAATTAGAAATTCAGGTAGTCCAGTGCCTAAGTGCAATGAGTTGCTTGCAAGTCACTATGGCGGTCTCAGGTCAGAGGGATATTTATACCTATATTCCATCAGAGCAAATCTTGATAGCAGAAATAGCTCCGGAGTTGGTCACGTTCAGTATAGATGTACCCTTATATCTCACCTGTATGCCATACCAGTATCTCCACACTCATTGGTTAAGAGGACAACCAACCTATATGGCACACAATGATCTATGCTTGATAAATATTGTCATCCTTGGTAACAATGTATCATTTGGTCATGAACAGATTTAAGGACTAAACGACAAATTTTCCTTTGTTGAGTCTAAATAGTCCTAAGGACTTCACCACAACATAGGAGTTCAATAGAAGATGAAATATTTTGTGATGAAAAATACCAGAATAATTTTTATTAATTCATAATTCATGTATATATACAAAAATGAGCACAACCATCAACAGACTGACGATTGGCTTTGGGACACTATTCCCAACACAACATCTCAAATTGATTCTAGGGTTTGAGCTCCGGTTGGATAGTTTTAATTATTAAAGCTTTTAATATACATGTTAAAATTTTTAAAAATTTATATTTCACTATGTGACTAGAATCTAATAATGGTATTAGAGCCACTCTTGTTAGATTTGATCAAATAAGTACCTAAGTTGTAGTATAGATTTAATCTGATTCATATAATGCCAATATGCTGTATCGATTCCTAGCATCGATCTTAAAATCAAAAATTATTTTTGACTTTATTTGAACCATAAATTTAAATTTTAGTTATTAAATTTAGAATTTATTATAATATAAAATTTAATGATTCATGGTTGTTTGATGCTTAAATCATTTTGATTAAGGGTGTATTGTATTTACATGCCTAATTTGATTATGGTTTTGTAAGTTAACTGAACTTATTATATGTTAAGTCAAAATTATTTGTACACCCTTTGTGATTATAGTAATCATTTTGGCATAATAATATGAATGATATTATAACTTGAAAAGCATGTTCTATAGCATGAATTGTTATATGTATCTTACATATTATGTAGAAGTTAGGATGTGCTAAGACCAGTCTAAGACCCTCTATAAAAATTAAATTAAGTTGTAGTATTGGGATTCACTTACAAAATTGAATGTCAAATTCATTTGATCAATTAGTGTCTAGATAAGTGTTATAGATGATTTTCTAATTAAGTCCGTATCCTGGCCTGGCCTACTATGTTAGTGTCTAAGAAAAGCTACGAAGAGCCTCCCACCTACTTACCTGATCAATTTGATTTAATTGAGTTTTGAACTTTGATTGATTAGTGATGTCGACACTATAAAGGCCTTCCTTTATGCTTAGTCAATAGAGTATGTGATCTTAGTGAGCTTGTTGTGCTATCCACAAAGCTTACTATAGAAATTGATATGATATTGACTAAGTGCATAATGATGCTTATGGCATATTTGAATAGTGTTGTCTTGTTGTGCTATCCACAAGGATAATATTATTTGAGTATAATTATATGGGAATGAAGGGTTAACTTAACTAGATCACTATAGTTTGTTGTGCTATCCACAAGACTATGAGTGATTTAGAGGCAAAAAAAATATTGAGAATTGTATGAAGTATAATTAGTAAAGAGTTACCTATTTTTGAACTTATGAATGCTTGTTATGCTATCCACAAAATATTTGTAAGAAATAAGGATCTCAACCCCACTTAAAAATATGATGATATTTTTTATTTTTATATTTGAGAGCTATGAAATTTATTAAAATAGTGAAAAATACAATTAGATAAAAGTTCTTATCTAGTTGTGCATGTCATCATGAGTTGTTCGCTTATAGTATTCTTGTTATTGTAGATTAACTGCATAATGGCATCCTCACTATCACTATGTGGCATACTAGATGCAAACAAATTGATCAGACCAAATTATGTGGACTGATTGAGAAACTTCAGAATAGTTCTCATATAGGAAAAAATCTCTTATATACTGGATACCCCTACATCCAATATGATCGGAGAAGATACATCCAAGGAGGAAAAGGCCACATATAAAATATGAAAGGATGACAGTGTAACTTTCAAATGTATCGTGCTTGCCTCCATGAACAATAAGCTTCAAAGGCAGCATGAAGGCATGGATGTTCCTTCTATACTCTTTAATCTAAAGGAGTTATATAAAGAATGAAGCCGAACTGCTAGATATAAGATATCTAAGTAGTTGTTCCACACCAAGATGAGTGAAGGCACATCCGTACAAACTTATATCCTTAAGATGATTGATCTGATCACTCATCTGGGATAATTAGGTTTCACCATAGATGGTGAGCTTAGTCAGGATTTGATCTTACAGTTACTCTCCGATTCCTTCTCACAGTTTGTCATTAACTTTCATTTGAACAAACTGAATATTAGCCTGTCTGAACTGCTAAATATGCTTAAAATAGTAGAGAGTCATTTCAAGAGTGAAGAGATTCTAGTTCTTCTCATAGATAAGATCTTTAAAAAAAAAGGCAAGAAGGATTTTAAGAAAAAGATGAACCCTAAGACTAGCATCTTAAAGATGAAGGTGAAGAAGGTCTCCACCAAAGGTACTTGCTATCATTGCGGCAAGGATGAGCACTGGAAGAGAAATTATAAGAAATATCTTGCAATTTTAAAGTACAAAGAAGCAAACATTGCTAAAAGTTTGTATATGATACAAACAAACTTATCATTAAGTACTTCAATTTTAGATTCTTGGGTATTGGATACTGTCTATGGCTCATATCTTTGCAAATCGTTGCAGGGTCTATAGAAAATAAGAAATCTAAATGAAGGTGACTTTATGCTGTTCAACACTAGTGGAGAGTCTATCCAGATCGAAGCCGTAGTCACCAGGATGTTGAAGTTACCTTCAAGCAAAGTTTTAAAACTAAAGATCTGTTATTATATTTTTAAAATTATTAGAAATATTATTTTTGTACTTTTGTTATTAGAATAAGATTTTGAAATAAAAGCTAAGAACAATGGTTATTCTATTTATCTTTCTAATAAATTTTATAAAAATACTTACATTGATAATGGTCTTTGTTGGGTTTTAGAGGCACAGTGAAAGGGTTAGGTGTTTAAAATTTTCATTCAAAATATCTGATGCTCTAAAAATCGTAATGTCCAAAAATCCTTGATTATATCAATCAAAGTACAATAAATATAAACTAGGATAAGAAGAACACCTGTAGCACTAATCTAATTTTCATAAGGTATCCAAGTGTCCACCCTCCAATGATGATCCACACAGAAATTAGATCAAAGACAGCACTCCTCTTTGACCTTGCTTTAAGAGTTCTAGCCCTTAGAACTCGATTAGCCCTGTATCGGTCAGGCTTCTCCAAGAACCTGACTCGACTCTCTTAGATCTTTTTTTAGACTTTTATTCTCTTTCTTTAGGACCTTCTTGATCTATTTTTGGATCAGATAAGGCTTTGTCTTAAATCCCAAAGTCTTGTCCTAAAACTAAGATAGGTTTGTAAGAAAGAAGGGAGAGTAACAGAGAGAAATTGGAAAGCTTTCTGAATTCATCAGGTACCCAGTGCCCAGGCCTTTTTATAGCCATCAGAGGGGCACCAAAATGAAGGGATATGCCTCACTCAAAAGTCATATCTGATATGAATATCAGAGATAAGAGTTTGTTCAAGCAGAAGGACTCTTATCAATGATACGTCGATCAGCACCTTCACCTGAGTGTGCATCCAGAGAAGGGATGTTTTTGTTGGGAATAGTGTCCCAAAGCCAATCGTCAGTCTGTTGACGGTTGTGCTCATTTTTATATTTGTACATGAATTATGAATTAATAAAAATTATTTTAGTATTTTTCATCACAAAATGTTTCATCTTCTAATGAACTTCTATGTTGTGGTGAAGTCCTTAGGACTATTTAGACTCGACAAAGGAGGATTTATCGTTTAGTCCTTAAATTTGTTCACAACCAAATGATACGTTGTTACCAAGGATGACAACGTTTATCAAGAATAGGTCATTGTGTGCAATATAGGTTGGTTGTCCTCTTAACCAATGAGTGTGGAGATACTGGTACGGCATACAGGTGAGATGTAAGGGTACATCTGCACTGAACGTGACCAACTCCGGAGCTATTTCTGTTGTCAAGATTTGCTCCGATGGAATATGGGTATAAATGTCCCTCCGACCTGAGACCACCACAGTGACTTGCAAGCAACTCACTGCACTTAGACACTGGACTACCTGAATTTCTAATTTAGTGATGGAAGGCTGCTGGGTGTAGTTAAGTACTTGACTTGTCGGTGCGTGTGTCAAGATGGGATTGACCACTCCAGTTTAGGAGCTGTGTACAGTCATATTTTAATTTAGCAAAATCTTGGCCAGGGTAGTCCTTGTGAGGAGTCACAGGACTGTTTGAGTTGAGCACGATTCGGATGATTTGATCAGGGTTGACAGTTTAACCTTGAGTCGTCCTAAACACAGGGGTCAAAAGGATAAATTATACAGTAACCATATTCATGTAGGTTCTGAGTGTTGCGATTGTGACTTTTCGATCTATCCGGACGTCGGGTACCATTGCTAGATAGTCACTTCGATTAGTACAAGAATTGATTCCTATGCTACCGGCTTAGGTTCGAACCTGCGGGGTCACACACATTAGAGGTTCCTATCTGATCTGATGGCTGATGTAGAATCCTACATATTTGGGACTCAATGATCGAGAATCAAAATTTTTTGATCACGAGTTCCACACATTATGGGTACCGGGGTCAAGAGTCCCACTGGTTGGGACTTTTCGATCAGGATTACATATCGATGAATTCTGATGCCCGATTGCCCATCAGATTTGGACTCAATATTTATGAGAAGTTTAATTAGTGATTTGATTGCTAATTAACTCAATTTGATTGAGTAATTATTTTTAGATCAAGTCCAATTGAATTGGATTCAGTTGGGTTTGACCCGATTAGGTTAAGAGTTGACCTAATCATCAAGATGGTTTGGTCCCTGATTTGATCAGGGGTTGGGCTTAGTCAATTTTTGATTTGATTAAGATTTTATTGAGCCTAATTAAGCCTAATTAAGTTGGGTTTAAATTAGTCTAATTGGACCTAACTTATTTGGTTCAATTAGGTTGGTTTAAATAATTAAACCACCTTGACCCAATCTCCATGCGCCACCTCACTTCCATTGCACCCATTTGAATTCATGAGAAGGAACTTCTCATGAATTATTTTCTCACGCCAAGCCCTCTCCATACCCCATTTTAATGTGCCATATGAATGGATAAGGATGATTGGTTGGCCATTCAAATTCAAAATAAAGTTTGAATTTGAATGGGCAATCAATCTTTGCACCTTATCCCTTTTTTTACGCTCCATTTATTACATGAGAAAAGGTTTCTCATGAAATCACTCCATGCATAATTTAAGCCACGCCTCATGCCTTTAGTGGATAAGGGATGAGTTGGTGTCCATTTGAATTCAAAATTTGATTTGAATTCAAATGTGCAATTACTCATCTTTATTCTTTCTTTTGGATAAGACGTTTGACGTTGTTATAAAAGGAGGAGAAGAGTGGGGCGTGCAAGAAGAAGATTTTTGAAGAAAATTTTGAGGCATGAGAAGTCTTGTGCATGAGAAAGAAGTCCATATCCTTCCAAGAGAAAAAGAAAGAAAAGAAAGAAAAGTGGATGCAAGGTTTTCGATGAGTTTCCTAGAGTTTTAGCCTGGGGTTCGGAAAGTAAAAAAATGAGCTACGAGTGTCGTGAGCCCACAAAATCTCAAAAAGATCTTCAACATCCTCTCAAGCATGTCTGTTGATGATCTGGTGCATCCAAAGAATCGACAGACATCGATCAAAGGAGTTCGATCAGCATCGACCGTCAAAAGGGCTCTACAATGAGCTAGCACTCGTGAGGAGTCGATCAGATCGAGAACTTCATGTGGACGATCCGCAGAGGCCAGACACACTGTGTGGCTACATCATGATGATTAGACTCTCCCAACGGTGATCAGATTGCGGCGATCTACTACCCGCACAAAGGTATTATGTTCTGAACACATTACAGTAAAGTGTTTACTGTTTGAATTTGAATTTCAAATTTAAATGAATGCATGATATATATCATATTTAGATCTTAGTGTAGGATAAATTTATATTAATTAATTAGATTAATTAATATTTTTCCACTATAAAATCATAATTTTAAAAAAATTTTAAAATTATCATTTTACCCCTACACTGAATTTTCCCACATATGGTATCAGAGCAGGTTCTTAGATATGATATATATATTTGCATGCATAGATTAAGTTGTAATCTAAAAGTTTAAATTTGAAATTTGAAATTCAAAATTTAAAATTTGAATTTTGAATGTTGTTCGAAATTCAAAATTCAAAAATTTGAAATTCAAAATTTAAAATTTGAAATTTGAAATTCAAAATTTGAAATTCAAAATTTAAAATTTGAATTTTGAAAGTTGTTCAAAATTCAAAATTCAAAAATTTAAAATTTAAAATTTAAAATTTGAATTTTGAAATTTGAAATTTGAAATTCAAAATTCAAAAATTTGAAATTCAAAATTTAAAATTCAAAATTGAAATTCAAAATTTTGAAATTTAAAATTTAAAATTTGTTTGAAATTTAAAATTCAAAATTTAAAATTTGAAATTTAAAATTTGAAATTTAAATTTTGAAATTGGTATATTTAGATATACTTGATCCAAGTAGCAAGTAATCGAATTGGGTTGGTTGCCATGGCCGTCCGGTCATAGGAGAAAAGTAAGGTTTAAAGGCCCTCTCCTCCCATTCGATGGGGTCTCCTATGGCGGTAGAAGGTAGGGGTGCCGCTGCAATTATATCCAACGCAGATGAAGCAGCAAAAGAATTAATTGTAAAGGTTCAATTGTAAAATTTATCATGAATGTGTTAGATTAGATCTAAAGGAATATTCATGATTTATTTTGATTGAGTTATTTTTTGTTATGTAATTAGCAATGGGACTGCTATTTATGAAATGTGCTGATCTATTTGTGAAATGAGTCAACATATTTGATGAACAGAAAATAAAACTTTTCAAATTTAAAAATTATTTTCAAAATGCCAAACCCTGACCCATCAGCCCAAATACTTAATTAAAAGAATTAAGTATTGTCTAGTAGGTCTAAAATTGTGAATTAAGACCTAAGACAATTGCATAAACTTGTGGGTCAATGGGTTAGATGGATTAGGTCCATAATTGGGTTAGACCTAAGGTTAGCTTAAAGAAATGGACTAAATTAGAGTAATTGGTCAAATCTAATCAAAAGTTGAATTAGATTAGGTCAAGGATACTCTAGACTCAACTTCAATAGTTGTAGTTGAATGGGTCCATGTCTTTAACTAGACCAAGATGGACTTAATTCATGGCTACGCGGTGGAACCCTATTTACTAAGTTGATCAAATTAAAACTAATGAACCGGTTGGTGTCTAAGGTAAGTTTGGCAGTTTGACCAGTGGTTTTTAAGCGGGAGCTACTCGCAGTGATTCGATCTCTGACGAGTTAATGGCTTATCCCCACCACTGATCTCACTTACCTGGCCAACCTGGTGAATTAGATTTTGATTAGATCACTTGGTGATGAGGGCTCACCCATGTCATTAGGTAAATCAGTTTGACTAATTTAGGTGCTCCTAATGCCAGCTTTAATTAAATTTTTTTTTAATCTGACTTGGTGAAGTCAGTGGGAGGATTGAAATTGGCTGGATATTTTTTTTATTCATCTATCCTTTAATAAAATTCTCAAAAATTATTAGGTCCCTAAAAATGATTAAGTTATATTGATAACTAAGTCATAGCCTCCCATTAAGTGAGTGATAATGAGTCCATTAGTTTAATAATCATTGGAGGCCCAAAGGCCTGGTGCTTATTAACTAATGGAATTATCATTCATAATATGATAATTTGGTTTGAGTCTTTCTGATGGTGGTCAGGTTGGCCGGCCAAAGTTGGGCCTGATCATTTATTGGTCCGATTCACCAAATCAAATCATGTTAATGGTTGGACCTAACCAGAGCTTTTCAGTAGAGGCCAAAGCCTACTGATTAGGTTCTGGGGCAAAATCAATTACTAAAAGTTGTTTAGAGAAACAACTGGTTATGAACCTACCCATAGATGCACATGAGTTGACCAACCAAAGTTGGGCTCGTGTGTAGTCTGTGTGGATTCTAGTACCCACTAAGGAATTAAAGTAATTCTTCGAATTGGAGGTTGAGGCTACCAGTTCGTAAAAATACTAGAAAAAACTTTAGACTAAAGTCCAAGTCTTTAGTATTTATAATTTATGTACTAATAGAGGTCTGATTTTCTTTTATGCAGCTATGGCCACTAGCCTGACGCTCCGGTCATTATTAGATAATGACAAGCTCATGGGACCTAATTTGATAGCTGGTATCGAAAATTAAAAATTGTCCTTGAGCATGAGCGGACCCTTTATGTAGTAATGGATCTGGCACCTGAGGAGCCAGCCCCGAACGTTAGAGGGATGGTCCGAGATACTTATCAGAAGTGGCTCAACGACCACACTACCGTTCGGTGCATTATGCTGGCGGCAATGAATGATGAGTTCAGCCACAGGTTCGAGAACGCCCAGCCACAGGAGATGCTTCAAATGTTGAACGACTCCTTTGGCATTCCTGACGATGTTGAAAGGCACAAAACTAGTTATGCCATTTTCAATGCTCGGATGAGGGATGGAGCCTCAGTCACTGATCATGTACTGTACATGATCGAAATGATTGAGCGCCTAAGTAAACTAGGCTTTCCCCTGCACGAGCAGCTTGGTAAGGATGCGATCCTTAATTCATTTCCCAAGTCCTTCCTCCCCTTCCTTACTCATTTTCGGATGACAAAGCCTGCTGTGAACTACCATGGTTTGTTGGGGTTGCTGCAGAACTTTGAGAAGGATCACCAGCTCCATAAGGAGTCGGTGAATGTTGTGGGAGGGTCTTCTTCTGGTCGTCGACCCTTTAAGAAAGGGAAGAAGAAGAACAAGAAGAAGAAGAATAAGAAGGTATAGCTGCATGCTGGGACGTCTGCACAGGGTCAGACCAAGAAGCGCAAGCCCGACCAGAGCCAAGCAGAGTGCTTCTTTTGCAAGAAGCAGGGGCACTGGAAGAGGATCTGTCCTCTATACATTGCCTCCCTAGATCCGAACAGGCCGAAGAAGAAGCAAGGTACTTATATGATAACACCTTGCAACTTTTTCATTTGTGATACTACTGTCTGGGTATTGGATACCGGAAGCTCTTATCATATTTGCAATTCGATACAGGGTCTGTAGGTTAGTAGGAGATTTGATGAAGGCGAGAGATTCTTGAACGTTGGAGATGGAAGCAAAGTTTCAGTTCTAGCATTAGGAATCATGAACCTTGTAATCAATTCTCGAAACGTAATTCTGAGTGAATGTCACTATTGTCCAAGCTTTTTATTAAATATTATTTCTGTAGGCCTTTTGACCATGAACGGTTATCAATTTTTAATAAAAAAAAATATTTGCAATATCATTTTGAATGGTATTACAATGTTTGTTGGATAACTTAATAATGGAATTTACTTTCTATCACAACTTGTTAATGTGGTTCAAACCTCTGGTAAACGTCCTAGAATAGATAATGTGTCAGAAGTCTACCTTTGGCACTATAGGCTAGGTCATATCAATAAGAACAGGATAAACAGGTTGGCTCAAGAAGGAATTCTTGAAGTAGGTGATTGTGAATCACTTCCAACTTGTGAGTCCTGTCTTCCTGGTAAAATGACCAAATCACCTTTTATTGGAAAAGGTGAGTGAGCCAGTGAACTCTTGGGTCTGGTACATTCTGATGTATGTGGACCTATGAGCTCAAGTGCAAGAGGTGGATATTTCTACTTCATAACCTTCACAGACGACCTATCGAGGTATGGGTATGTCTATTTAATGAAGCATAAATCGGAGTCGTTTGAAATGTTCAAACTATTCCGAAATGAAGTAGAAAAATAAACTGGGAAGTGTATTAAAACTCTTCGATCTGATCGAGGAGGTGAATACCTCTCCAATAATTTTCTGATATATCTTGGGAAGAATGGGATTCTCTCTCAGTGGACTTCTCCTGGAACACCACAACATAATGGTGTATCTGAAAGGAGGAATCGGACCTTGTTGGATATGGTTCGATCCATGATGGGGTTTCCTGATCTGTCGATCTTCCTCTGGAGATATGCACTCGAATCGGCTTGTTACCTTCTAAATAGAGTTTTGAGTAAATCTGTAACTAAAATGTCATATGAGATATGGATAGGACATAAGCCAGTACTCTCGCACCTTAGGGTTTGGGGGTGTCCAATTTATGTAAAACGTTTAATTACGGACAAGCTTGGACCTAGGTCTGACAAGTGTAATTTTATAGGATTCCCAAATGAGACCAAAGGGTATTACTTCTACCTAGCTGATGAGTAAAAAGTATTTGTCAGCCTTAAGGCAATCTTTTTGGAAAAAGAGTTTCTTGGTGAAGAGACTATTGCCTCTAAGGTCAAACTTGACGAAGTTCGACAGGTGGAAAAATCGATACAAGTTGCTGAACCTAAATCGGATTTGGTTAGATTAGATTCGGAGCCCATTGTTCAAGCACCCTTAAGACGATCTGGTAGAGTACCTCGTCAACCGGACAGATGCTATGGTTTCTTGGTCCAGAATGGCGATCCTATCGAACTTGATGAAAATGATGAGGATCCGATCACCTACATAGATGCAATGTAGAGACCTGACTCTGAGAAATGGCTAGAGGCCATAAAATCCAAAATGGAGTCCATGAAGGTCAACGATGTGTGGACATTGGTTGACCCACCCGAAGGAGTAAAACCCATAGGGTGTAAATGGGTTTTCAAAAGGAAGAGAGGCACAGACGGAAAGGTGAAAATCTATAAAGCCCATCTGGTTGCCAAGGGATATCGTCAACGTTATGGTATAGACTATGATGAGACATTTTCTCCTGTGGCAATGCTCAAATACATTCGGATTATGCTTGCGATAGCTGCCCATCTGGACTATAAAATCTGGCAGATGGATGTGAAGACAGCTTTCCTAAATGGAGAGCTGGATGAAGAGGTGTATATGATACAACCTGAAGGATTCACATCCACAGATGAGTCTAAGGTGTGCAGGCTACAGAGGTCCATTTATGGATTTAAGCAGGCATCACGGAGTTGGAACATACGTTTTGATAAGACGATCAAGACATATGGCTTCATTAAGAACGGAGAAGAGCCATGCATTTATAAGTGGGCTAATGATCCAGTAGTAGTATTTCTTGTATTGTATGTGGATGACATTCTCTTAATCGAGAATGATGTCCCTGCATTACAGGGAATAAAGATTTGGCTGTCATCACAGTTCTCCATGAAGGATCTGGGAGAAGCTTCCTACGTCCTAGGGATGAGGATCTATTGGGATAGATCTAAAAGGTTGCTTGGTTTATCTCAGTCCACGTACATTGATACTATGCTGAAGAGGTTCAGCATGGAGAATTCCAAGAAAGGCTATCTTCCGATAGACCATGAAATTTCTCTCTCGAAGAGGGATTGTCCGACAACACCTCAAGAGAGAGAGCGTATGGGTAGGATTCCATATGCTTCGGTAGTGGGATCTATCATGTACGCCATGACATGTACACGATCAGATGTGGCATACTCACTAGGGGTAGTGAGTAGATACCAATCTGATCTAGGGGAGAATCACTGGAAGGTTGTTAAAATCATCTGAAGTATTTAAGAAATACTATGGACCAGTGGCTTGTTTATGGTGAATCGGACTTGAGACTTATAGGGTTTACAGACTCTAGTTTCCAGTCTGATCACGATGATAGCAAAAGTGTGTCGGGAGTTATTTTTACCCTTAATGGTGGGGTTATCTGCTGAAAAAGTTTCAAGCAGCACATAGTGGCTGAAGCATATTTTGCGCCGCTACCATCTCATCCGAAAAATTATAGATCGAGGTGACATCGATCTTCAGAAGATCGACGGAAAGGAGAACCTAGCTGACTCATTCACTAAAGCCATTGCGGTGAAGGAGTTCGACAACTACAAGTCGAAGATGGATATTAGATACTGCACCGATTGGCTTTAGGCTAAGTGAAAGATTGTTGGAAATAGTATCCCAAAGCCAATCGTCAGTCTGTTGACGGTTGTGCTCATTTTTGTATTTGTACATGAATTATGAACTAATAAAAATTATTTTGGTATTTTTCATCCCAAAATGTTTCATCTTCTAATGAACTCCTATGTTGTGGTGAAGTCCTTAGGACTATTTAGACTCGACAAAGGAGGATTTATCGTTTAGTTCTTAAATCTGTTCACGACCAAATGATACGTTGTTACTAAGGACGATAACGTTTATCAAGAATAGGTCATTGTGTGCCATATAGGTTGGTTGTCCTCTTAACCAATGAGTGTGGAGACACTGGTATGGCATACAGGTGAGATGTAAGGGTACATCTGTACTGAACGTGACCGACTCCGGAGCTATTTCTACTGTCAAAATTTGCTCCGATGGAATATGGGTATAAATGTCCCTCCGACCTGAGACCACCACAGTGACTTGCAAGCAACTCACTGCACTTAGGCACTGGACTACCTGAATTTCTAATTCAGTGATGGAAGGCTGCTGGGTGTAGTCAAGTACTTGACTTGTTGGTGCGTGTGTCAAGATGGGATTGACCACTCCAGTTTAGGAGTTGTGTACAGTCGTGTTTCAATTTAACAAAACTTTGGCCAGGGTAGTCCTTGTGAGGAGTCACAGGACTGTTTGAGTTGAGCACGATTCGGATGATCTGATCAGGGTTGACAGTTTAACCTTGAGTCATCCTAAACACAGGGGTCAAAAGGATGAATTATACAGTAACCATATTCATGTAGGTTCTGAGTGTTGCGATTGTGACTTTTCGACCTATCCAAACATCGGGTACCATTGCTAGATGGTCACTTCGATTAGTATAGGAATTGGTTCCTGTGCTACGGCTTAGGTTCGAACTTGCGGGGTCACACACATTAGAAGTTTCTATCTGATCTGATGGCTGATGTAGAATCATACATATTTGGGACTCAGTGATCAAAAATCAGGATTCTCTCATCATGAGTTCCATACATTATGGGTACCAGGGTCAAGAGTCCCACTGGTTGGGATTTTTCGATCAGGGTTACATATCGATGAATTCTGATGTCCGATTGCCCATCGAATTTGGACTCAATATTTATGAGAGATTTAATTAGTGATTTAATCACTAATTAACTTAATTTGATTGAGTAATTATTTTTGGATCAAGTTCAATTGAATTGGATTCAGTTGGGTTTGACCCGATTAAGTTAAGATTTGACCTAATCGTCAAGATGGTTTGGTCCCTGATTTGATCAGGGGTTGGGCTTAGTCAATTCCTGATTTGATTAGAATTTTACTGAGCTTAATTAAGCCTAATTAAGTTGGGTTTAAATTAGTTAAATTGGATCTAACTTATTTGGTTTAATTAGGTTGGTTTAAATAATTATACCACCTTGACCCAATCTCCATGCGCCACCTCACTTCCATTGCACCCATTTGAATTCATGAGAAGGAACTTCTCATGAATTATTTCCTCACGCCAAGCCCTCTCCATGCCCCATTTTAATGTGCCATATGAATGGATAAGGATGATTGGTTGGCCATTCAAATTCAAAATAAAGTTTGAATTTGAATGGGCAATCAATCTTTGCACCTTATCCCTCTTTTTACGCCCCATTTATTATATGAGAAAAGGTTTCTCATGAAATCACTCCATGCACAATTTAAGCCACACCTCATGCCTTTAGTGGATAAGGGATGAGTTGGTGTCCATTTGAATTCAAAATTTGATTTGAATTCAAATGTGCAATTACTCATCTTTATCCTTTCTTTTGGATAAGATGTTTGACATTGTTATAAAAGGAGGAGAAGAGTGGGGCGTGCAAGAAGAAGATTTTTGGAGAAAAATTTTGGGTTGTGAGAAGTCTTGTGCATGAGAAAAAGTTCATATCCTTCCAAGAGAAAAAGAAAGAAAAGAAAGAAAAGTGGGTGCAAGGTTTTCGGTGAGTTCTCTAGAGTTTTAGCCTGGAGTTCGGGAAGTGAGAAAATGAGCTATGAGTGTCGTGACCCCACAAAATATCAGAGAGATCTTCAATATCCTCTCAAGCATATCTATTGATGATCTGGAGCATCCAAAGAATCGACAGACATCGATCGAAGGAGTTCGATCAGCATCGGCCGTCAAAAGGGCTTTACAACGAGCTAGCACTCGTGAGGAGTCAATTAGATCGAAAACTTCATGTGGATGATCTGCAGAGGCTAGACACGCTGTGTGACTGCATCATAATGATCAGACTCTCCCAACGGTGATCAGATTGCGATGATCTACTACCCGCATAAAGGTATTGTGTTCTGAACACATTACAGTAAAGTGTTTACTGTTTGAATTTGAATTTCAAATTTAAATGAATGCATGATATATATCATATTTAGATTCTAGTGTAGGGTAAATTTATGTTAATTAATTAGATTAATTAATATTTTTTCACTGTAAAATCATAATTTTGAAAAAGTTTTAAAATTATCATTTTACCCCTGCACTGAATTTCCCCACAGTTTTTGCATCCCTTCTCAAATCAAAAAAATCCATAAATTTCTATGTGGATAGAGAATTCAATGTTGATCTCTATTCATCTAACAAGGTGAGCAAATAATCCACAAAAGGATGTGCTTTCGCATCCTTTCTTGTGAAGGCTAATCATCACACACACGCACACGTAAAGGTGCTTTTGGCATCCAATACACCTCTAGATAAGTCTGAAAAAATTTTAAAAAATTATTCATAAAAAAATTTATTAAAAGTGAAACATTATCTGATAGGTGGCATTCCATTTTAATTGAGTTTGATCTATAGAAAGACTCTCTGAAATGCAAAGAGATGCGACGCTTCGACGCACATGTGTGAGAGAACCTTCTTGTTTTTAATTTTTCTCCACTATATTTAATCCAAAAAAATTCCATCTCATGCTTTGAGATGTGCACCAGAGGATGGAGGGTGATTAGGGCTACCACACACATCTAAATCCTATGCTAGAAGGACTCTTCCTTCTGCTCATGCCAACATGCACATGCTAAGAGGTGTTTTGCACCAAGAGTCCTCTGCAATTTGGACACTTCATATATGGCGTTAAAATGAGATGTGATGCCCCAATTTGGGCTGCTTCCAGGTGGCATGACTAGGCCTAAATGTCTATCAAATTGAGCTAGCTAATTAGTAAGGGATGAGACCAAATTGATCTCCCAAAGAGCAAGGATTTCCACATGTGCTAGCATGCTTATCGAAAATCCTGATTGAATCCATAATTTCAATCAACCTTATTAAAAGAATTTTTGGTCAATTTTTTTATGTGTATGACTCATTGGATTCCACATCTGACTAGCAATAGGTCTAAGTGCAAGTTGACTAATTTTGATTAGATTTCAATCTAACCGATTTAGGTCCAATCGAGCTAATCCGAGTTCAACAATTAGAATCCTTTCTAATTGACGATTGAATTAAACTCTTTAATTTGATCAAATCTACAAGTCAAGATTGACATCTAACAATATATCATAACTATCCAAAGATATGAAATTTGATAAAAATACTAAATATATCCTTCAGTGGCAAATTATCATACAATTCAATCCTTCGATCATCCCTGCATCTTGTATATGTTCATGAGTATAAAATTATGTCAAACTCAAATATATATTCATATCGATTCTCAATTATCCAATGATGACTTCAATAATGAAGCATTAGAAACTCTTTCTAATCTCCTTTCTATTTTTGGTCAAAATTTTTTTCTGAATCATCTAGGGATGAGAATACATAGAAAGCGATCTCCTCTTACTAGGAGTGATCGATTTCATGTTGATCGACTCATAATCTTCATACACACTCCATCATATCTAGAACAACCTATACATATCTTAAAGCCATGTCTGAGTATAAATCAAAATATGAGTTCATGTGCATAAGATTTCATAGTGATCTCAGGTCTAATGATCACTTGCACAACTTTCACTTAGAGAATGATCTTTGACATGTAAGTAAGACTTCCATAAGATATTCTTTTTCATCGAGTCAATTCAGTGGACTTATTTCTAAATGTGCACCCACATTCTTGTATTAGTGTCCTATACATAAGTGGCTAGTGAGATCTACCATCCTCTTCATCGAGCATACATAGGATGTGCCAGTCTATCTAGAATATTGATCTCTGACTCAATACTCCTACGATTAAAAATATTTAAGATTAGCATTTTAGAATTTTAGATCTCACTAGATGACCCATTCATGTCTCCTAAAACTATTGTCCTAATCTTTGAAGTTCATCATAATCTTAGATATAATAAGATGTAGCTAAAATGATGAATCAAGGCCTCATTTTATAATCAAATAATAAATATCATTATATGAGTTGAAAAATTATAAAAAAAAATTTCATCACAACATATTTGCAATTGGCTTATAGGACACTCTTCTTTCAATCTCTCATTTGCACTAAAGTCAATCACCTTTGTATTTAAATCCCATACAATCAAGATGGCGATCAAATAGCTGCTATGATATGGTCTTAGTGAATAAGTCTGCTATATTTTTCTTTGTGTCTACTCTTTCAAGGATAATATTTTCTCTCTATAATTTTTCAAACAAGGTGGAAGCATCTGAGGATGTGCTTGGATCTTTGATTAGATCTAGTTTCTTAGCTTGAATAATGACCTCAGTGTTATCAGAATAGAGTGGCACCGATCCTTCAATCTCAGGAATGATTCCTAATTCCATGATGAACCTCTTTATCCAGACAGCTTCCTTAGTAGCGATGTACTCTGTCTTAGTGGTTGAGTCAGCTACTGTCTGCTACTTGAAACTCTTCTAACTCACTGTCCCACCATTTAGGGTAAATACGTATTCTGATATTGACTTGCTATCATTTGGATTAGATTAAAAACTAAAATCTGTATACCCTCTAGTTTCAACTCTGATCCTCCTCCATATATAAGAAAAATATTTTTAGTCCTTCTTAGATACTTCAGAATATTTTTCATAGCTTTTGAATGATCCTCTCCTGGATTAGCCTGAAATCTACTAGCTATGCCTAAAGCATAGACTACATCAGGCCTGGTACATAGCATGACATACATAATTGATCCCATAGCCGAAGAATAAGAAATTTTGTCCATCCTCTTCCTCTCCTCTAGTGTCTTAGGATATAATTTCTTAGAGAGATGTATATCATAACTTGCAGGCAGGTAACCTCTCTTACTTGACTCCATATTAAATCTGTTTAATATGAGATCTATGTACTATGATTAGGATAAGTCTAATATCCTTTTAGATCTATCTCTATAGATCTTTATATCCAATATATAGGATGCTTCACCCAAGTCTTTCATAAAAAACTTATTCAATAGTCAAGTCTTGACCGATTACATCATTGGGATATCATTCCCAATGAGCAGTATGTCATCAATATACAGAACCAAGAAGATAATAGCACTCTCACTTGTCTTCTTATACACATATGGTTCATCCTTATTTTTGATAAAGTCAAACTCTTTGACTGTCATATCAAATCGGATGTTCTAGCTCCTCAAAGTCTGCTTCAATCCATAGATGGATCTCTTTAGCTTGCATATTTGATTTGTCCTCCCATTTGAGATAAATCCCTCTGACTGAGTCTATAGACTTCTTCCTCTAAATTATCATTGAGGAAAGCGATCTTGACATCCATCTGTCAGATCTTATAGTCGTAGTATGTTGCTATAGCAAGCAAAATCTGGATGGACTTGAGCATAGCCATTGGTGAGAAAGTTTCATCATAGTCAATTCTTTGCCTTTGTTTGAAATCCTTTGCCACCAGCCTAGCTTTGTAGGTTTCTACTTGGCCATCTACTCCTATCTTTTTCTTGAAGACCCACTTGCACCCTATTGGGGTCACACCCTCAGGTGCATCAATCAAAGTCCATACTTGATTAGTGTACATCGAGTCCATCTCTAATTTCATGACTTTCAGCCATCTGTCTGAGTCTCTACTCATGATAGCTTCCGAATAGATCAGTAGATCATCATCTTGAATGATGTTGATCGAATTATCATTTTCAATGATAAAATCATATCTCAGAAGTGCTTAATGCACTCTATCTGACTTTCGGAGAGGAGGTGTGTATTGTACATGAACCTCATCCTTGGGTACTTTTGATTGAAGATCTTCTTGTGGTTCAACCACAAGTATTTTTAGATCAGTTTATAAATTTTGAACTTCCATAAGTTTAATAATTCTCCCACTACCTCCTTGGATGAATTTATTTTTTAAGAAAATGATGTGCCTACTAACAAATACTTTTTGTTTAGTAGGATAGTAGAAACAATATTTGTTAGTTTTCTTAGAATACTCTACAAACCTATACCTATCTGATCTAGCACTAAGCTTATGTCCAAAAATATTTTTGACATAAGTAGGACAGTTTTAAATCTTAAGATATTTAAGATTAGGCTTTCTTTCCTTCCATATCTCATATAGTGTACTTGCAATAGACTTTGAAGGTACCCTATTTAATATGTATGCGGCAGTCTCTAGGGCATATCCTCAGAAAGATATTGAAAGATCAGTGAAGCACATCATGGACCGCATCATAACCATAAAAGTGTGATTCCTCTTTTCTGCTACACTATTTAACTGGAGTGTATAAAGAGGGATCCATTCAGAGAGAATACCTTTACTTTTAAGATGATCAAGAAATTCACTGGATAAGTATTCTCCTCCTCAATCAGATCAAAGAACCTAGATATTTTTTTTAGTTTGTTTCTTGGACCATACTTTGATACTTCTTGAACTTATCAAAGACTTCAAATTTATATTTTATAAGATACACATATCCAAACCTTAATAGATCATCTATGAAGGTGATAAAATAAGAGTATCATCCTTTGGCCTGAGTTGTCATCGGTCCACATATATCTGTATGTACTAGGGCTAACAACTCATTTGTCCTCTCTCCATGTCTAGAGAATGGAGTCTTGGTTATCTTACCCATGAGATAAAAGATTCACAAGTTTTCAATGATTCATAATCATATGGATCAAAGAATTTTTTTTTGTATAACTTGTTTATCCTTGACTCACTAATATGACCAAGATGGTAATACCAGAGATATGTGATATTCATATCTTTTCTCTTTCTTTTCATATTTTTTTTAATATAAAAAATATTTTCATTAAGTGCAAAAATTAAAAGGTTGTTATTAATATAACCACTTTCATCAAATTTATTAGAAAAGAAAATGGAGCATCCATTTCTCATTAGCCTTATTTCATAATCTTATTTTAATAATAAAGATATAGAAATAATATTTTTAATGATCTTTGGCATGTAATAACGGTCCTTTAATTCTAAAATTTTATCTGAAGGTAAATCAAGCATACTGGTTTTCATAGCTTCTGGGTGCTAATGGACTCTCCACTTGCACCATAAAGCTCAAGGTCACCTCTTTTCAGACCTTTGATATTCTGTAGTCGCTGTAATGAATTACAAATATACGATCCACAGACGGTATCCAATATCCAAGTATCAGAGTTTGAGCCACTCAATAAAAAATAGGTCGGTATCATACACACACCTTTTGGTACTGTACTTGCACCCTGCTTCAATCTTGCAAGATAATTCTTGCAATTATTTTTTCAATATCCAAATTTATCATAAAATAAATACATAATATCTAAGTGGACATCCTTTGCCTTCTCATTATTGCTGACCAATCCAGGGTCAGAAATATCTAGAACATCAAAGTTCATCTTCGATACGAAACTAATTTGCAAGTCAACCAATCCATATAGTTTGGATCGGTCAGCATATTATTATTTATGATTTTATGCAATGAAAATAAAGAAGCCATAATGCAGATTTAAATCTACATAAATAAAAAATAATAGTATAAGCAGACCACTCATATTTGACATGCATAACTAGATGAGGTCTTTTAACTAATCATGTCTTCCACTATTTTATCGGATACCATAGCCCTCTCTTATGGTAAATGAGAAATCTTAATCTGATTTCTAAATGGGGTTGAGATCTTAATCCCTCAATGAAGCCTTATAGATATCACAACAAATCTTAATGAGTTCAAAGGTAGAAAAATCTATCCAATTGCATCTCATACAATTCTCAACATAAATCTTATCTCTAAAAATACTCATAACCTTGTGGATATCATAACAAACTATAATATTTTTAGTTAAATCAGACCTTTCATTTTCATACAGTCATATCTAAAAAATACTATCTTTGTGGATATCACAACAAAGCAACATATCTAAATATGTCATAAAGCATCTAATATGCATCAAGACAAACCCACATCAATCCCGATAGCAAGCCTTGTGGATATCACAACAAACCTACGATGATTTTTGACAGGATATTGACTAGGCATGAAGGAAGGCATATGTAGTATTTAAAATACTGAGTGTTGCTCCTTAGATTGATTTTGATGATTACAAAGCAGTTGAAGGGGTACTAATATTTCTCACTTGAAAAAGTCTTATTGCTCTTTAGGGGCAAAATTATAATTTTACCAAAACCCTGATTTGATAGTATCAAATGATAGAACAAAAAAATTTATGATCCAATGGTGAAAATTTTATTGATTTTGGACTTGTATTTTGAAAGATATGCATGATTGAAAATCATGAGTCAACTCATGGCACATGAGATGACTGGCACGCTGAAATTTCTGGCCGGCACAGACTTGGCACACCCTGTGAGTCGACCAATGAGTCGACCCCCAAGGCATGAGTCGACTCATGAGTCAACCTCTGTGGGTCTTTTTGTCAGTTTTACAGAACCTCGGATCCCGTTCACTTCTGTGATGATTTTCCACAGAGGTCGACCCATGAGTCGACCTCCAGACATGAGTCGACTCATGAGTCGACCCCTGTGATGGGATTTTTCTACAACGACTAGTTTTTAACCCATTTTAAATGGTTTTAATGCTCATTTAATGCAGTCTAACGGCTCTTTTTCAGCCTAGAATATTTTTCACTATTTCTTAAAGCTATAAAAGGGACAAAAATATGAAAATCAACAAGAAGAACAAAAGAAGAAAAAGAGAGGATTCAAATAGAGAGATTTTGAAAAAGAGATTTCAAGCCAACGTTTCAGCCCTAAGCAAGAGCTCATTCAAAGCTTTCAAGAAGCCTTTAATCCAAGCTCATCAACTCCTCAAGTGCACTTTCAAGTCTCCATCCACCTTGAGGAAATCCAAAAAGGGTCTTCTTCTCTTAAGTAAAGCGTATTTAAAGTTATATTCGCTCATTGAAGGAGCTTTCTTTGTGCTTATTTGTGCTATAAATTATTATACTCAGTTTGAGTGATTGGTTTTATTTTGGAAGGATTCCAAAACAAGGGAAGGTTGATCCGAACCTTGAATCGGAGTGTATAGGGTTGGCTTGTACCCGAAAAATAAGTGGACTAGCTTGGGATAGCTAGAGTCGGAGTTTCTGACGTTTGTATTCGGGTTGAATACAAGATTAGTGGATTGAAATTCTCAAGTAGGAGCTTGGGGAGTGGATGTAGGTGCAAGGTTGGCACCGAACCACTATAAATCCTTTTATTTGGTGTGTGTCTAATTGCTTTTCTTTATCTCTTCATTATTCTCTTGCATTCTTGCTCTTGCTATTAGCCTTGAATTAATTCTACTCTCCCTATTTATTTAGCATTGTTAAACACTTCTCATAAGTCATAAGTTAAGACTAAAATTTTTAGAAACCCAATTCAACCCCCCCTCTTGGGTTGCATAGCTGGGCAACAAGTGGTATCAGAGCTCGGTGCTCTAGCCCTACTTTGATCTAAACAATCAAAGAGCCAAAGATCTATGGCAACTCAAGTCGGCACTTCTCTAGCTGAGGGGCAATCTACCAACCGACCTTCACTTTTCAATGGGTCTAATTACACCTATTGGAAAGCTTGGATAAAAATATTCATTCAAGCACTCGACTATAATATGTGGAGTATCATAGTGAACTGTCCTCACACACTCACTAAATTTATAGATGGTGTGGAATCAGCCAAACCCGAGAAAGAATGGGATGAGGTTGATAAGAAGATGACCCAATTAAATGCTAAATCAATGAATGTTCTTTATTGTGCTCTTGATGCTAACAAATTTAATCGCATTTCTACTTGCTCATCTGCTAAAAAAATATGGGATAGGTTAGAAGTAACCCATGAGGGAACCAATCAAGTAAAGGAGTCTAAAATCAACATGCTTGTGCATAAATATGAATTGTTTAAAATGGAGCATGATGAGTCCATAACTGGAATGTTTACTCGCTTTACTGATATTATTAATGGTTTAAAGAGTCTTGGCAAGTCCTATACTAACAGTGAGCTTGTAAGAAAGATTCTCAGGTCCTTACCAAGAACTTGGGAAGCCAAAGTGACTGCCATTCAAGAAGCTAAGGACTTGAACATTCTACCCTTGGAAGAGCTTCTTGGATCATTGATGACTCATGAGCTGAGCATGAAGCAACATCAAGAGGAAGAAGTCAAAAAGAAAAGAATAATTGCCCTTAAATCCACAGCTCCACCAGATGAAGAAACTGATGACATTGAAGATGAAGAACAGGATGAAGAGATGGCACTCATTACCCGAAGATTCAAGAAATTTTTGAGAAAAAGGAAATAGGGGATGAGGAAGAGGCCATTCACAAAAGGAGAACAGAGCAAAGAAAAAGAGAAAGACCAACCCCTTATCTGCTACGAATGCAAGAAGTCGGGACACTTCAAATCTGAATGCCCTCAGCTGAAGAAAGGTCCTAAGAAGTACAAGAAGAAGGCCATGATGGCCACTTGGAGTGCGAGTGATGACTCAAGCTCTGATGAGAAAAACTCAACCGAACAAGCCAACCTGTGCCTTATGGCACACGAAAATGAGGTAATTTCTGAAACTCCTAGTGACTTTACATTTGAAGAATTACATGAAGTATTCTATAATTTAGTTGATGAATTAAAGAAACTAGGGATGAAGAACAAAGATCTAAAATTGAAAAATTAATCTTTATTGAAACAAATTGAAAATATTTCAATTGAAAAATCCACCCTGCTTCAAGAAAATCAAAGCTTAAAGAATGAAATTGTCAAGCTAAAACCAATAGTAGAAAAATTCACCTTGAGTTCAAATAAACTTAATAAGATTCTTGATAATTAAAAAGTCGTGTATGATAAGGCTGGACTTGGCTATAACCCCTTGAAGAAACAAAAATATCTGAAAAATATTTATGTAAACTCTTTAAGTAACAAGTCTTCTAATATTACTTGCTTCAAATGTGGTAGAGTAGGACATAAGTCATACACTTGCTTCTCTAACAAGTCTGCAAACTCAACTGTAAAAAAATATGAGTTCCAAAAGGAACCATTATGACTAACCAAAAAGGACCCAAGAAAGCTTGGGTACCTAAAACAAAAACTTGACTTTTGCTTGCAGGTGTGTCTAGCATCCCAAGGAGGAAACAGGAAATGATATCTTGACAGTGGATGCTCGAGACACATGACTGGTGATGAATCCCAATTCATCACTCTTGATGCTAAGGATGGAGGGATGGTCACCTTTGGAGACAATGGCAAAGGAAAGATCATCGGTATAGGTAACATTGGTATCACTCCCTCCAAATACATAGAAAATATTTTGTTAGTAGATGGTTTAAAGCATAATTTACTAAGCATTAGTCAATTTTGTGATAAAGGATATAAAGTTATTTTTGAATCGTCTGTTTGCATTGTAACTAGTCCTATTAATGATGGCATTAAATTTATTGGACATAGACATGGTAATGTTTATATGGTAGATTTAAATAATTTAGCCAAAATAAACATGCAATGCCTAGTATCCTTGAATGCTAAAATTAATGAGACTAGTTAGCTTTGGCATCGCAGACTTGCACACATTAGCATGCATTCTCTTTCAAAATTAATTAAGAAAGAATTAGTTCTTGGATTGCCAAAATTGAATTTTGAAAAGGATAGAATTTGTGATGCATGCCAACTAGGTAAACAAACAAGAGTTTCATTTAAATCCAAAAATATTGTTTCAACCTCTAGACCTTTAGAGCTTTTGCATATGGATTTATTTGGACCTACTAGAATCACAAGTCTAGGAGGAAAATAATATGGTTTTGTAATTATAGATGATTACTTTCGTTTTACTTGGGTTTTCTTTTTAGCACACAAAGATGAAACTTTTCATGTTTTTACTAAATTTTATCGAAAAGTCACTAATGAGAAAAGATTTTCAATTCAAAATATTCGAAGCGATCATGGAACTGAATTTGAAAATCAAGACTTTGAAAACTTTTGTGATGAAAAGGAAATTGACCATAACTTCTCTGCTCCTAGGACACCCCAACAAAATGGGGTAGTAGAAAGGAAAAATAGAACCTTAGAAGAAATAGCCCGTACCATGCTATGTGAAAGCAACCTTCCAAATATTTTTGGGCGGAAGCAATTAACACAGCATATTACATTTTAAATCATGCTTTGATTAGACAAATTTTAAAGAAAACCCCCTATGAGCTTTGAAAAGAAAGAAAACCTAATATTGCATATTTTTATATTTTTGGTTGCCGATGTTTTGTATTAAATAATGGTAAAGAAAGACTTGGAAAATTTGATGCAAAATCAGATGAAGCAATCTTTCTTGGTTACTCCTCCACTAGTAAAGCTTTTAGAGTTTTTAACAAAAGAACCTTAGTAGTAGAGGAGTCCATACATGTTGTCTTTGATGAATCTAACGATCTTCCTTCAAGGAAGAATGAAGGTGTTGATGATGCAGATCCTCTTATAGAAGGAATGAAGGAGATCACTCTAAAAGATTCAACAATTCAAGAGGATAAGGAACATGAAGACAAACAGGATGAGGAAGGTGAAAAACATTAAGAACAACCTCAAGGTACAAATGACCTACCCAAAGAATGGAGGTATGTTCATAATCACCCTAAGGAGCTAATTATTGGTGATCCTATGCATGGGGTAAAAACTCGTTCTTCTCTTAGAGAAGTATTTAATCATTGTGCTTTTGTATCTCATCTTGAACCAAAAACTATTGAAGAAGCTGAAAATGATTATAATTGGATTAATGCAATGCAAGAGGAACTTAATCAATTTGAAAGAAATAATGTATGGACCTTAGTATCAAGACCTAAAAATTATTCAATAATTGGCATAAAATGGGTCTTTAGGAACAAATTAGATGAACATGGAAATGTAATAAGAAATAAAGCAAGATTGGTTGCTAAAGGTTATAATCAAGAAGAAGAAATTGATTTTGATGAGACATTTGCACCTGTTGCTAGATTAGAGGCCATTAGACTTCTACTTGCATATGCTTGCTTTATGAAATTTAAATTATTTCAAATGGATGTCAAAAGTATATTTTTGAATGGATATATTGCTGAAGAAGTCTATGTAGAACAACCCCCAGGATTTGAAAATCATACTTTTCCTAATCATGTTTTTAAATTAAATAAAGCTCTATATGGATTAAAACAAGTACCTAGGGCTTGGTACGATAGGCTAAACAAATTTTTACTAAATAATAGTTTTTCAAGAGGTAATGTAGACACAACACTTTTTATTAAAAGGAATCAAAATGATATGTTAGTTATACAAATTTATGTCGATGACATTATCTTTGGGTCTACTAATGAATCCCTTTGTCAAGACTTTGCTAAGCTCATGTAGGGGAGTTCGAGATGAGCATGATGGGAGAACTTACTTTTTCCTCGGACTCCAAATCAAACAAACAAAGGAAGGAATCTCCATCACCCAAAGCAAGTACACCAAGAAATTACTCAAAAGATTTGGAATGGAGAACTCCAAACCAATTGGCACACCCATGAGCCCCTCATGTAAGCTTGACAAGGATGGAGAAGGTAAATGTGTAGACTTAAAATATTATAGAGGTATAATTGACTCTCTATTATATTTAACTACAAGTAGGCCTGATATCATGTTTAGTGTTTGTTTATGTGCTAGATTTCAATCTAATCCTAAAGAGTCTCACTTGAATACTGTTAAAAGAATCCTTAGATATTTAAATGGTACTCAAACTCTAGGATTATGGTACTCTAAGGACTCATTAATTGACTTAATAGGATATTCAGATGCTGATTTTGCTGGATGTAGATTAGACAAAAAAAGCACTAGTGAAACTTGCCAATTTTTTGGAGTTAATCTAATCTCCTGGTTTAGCAAGAAACAAAATTTGGTAGCACTGTCTACGGCTGAGGTCGAATATATTGCAGTCGGAAGTTGTTGTGCTCAAATTTTGTGGATTAAGCAATAACTCGAAGACTTTGGTATCAAACTTAATGAAACACCCATAAGATGTGACAACACAAGTGCCATAAACCTTACTAAAAATCCAATTCAACATTCAAGGTCTAAACATATTGAAATAAGACATCATTTTATAAGAGAACATGTTCAAAACAAAAATATAATTCTTGAATATGTTTGTACTGAAAATCAATTAGCTGATATCTTTACAAAGGCCCTTAGTGAGGATAGATTCTGTGAAATTAGGAGAAATCTAGGAATTCTTGATCCTTTTGCCTAAATGTTTCTCCAATTCCAAGAAATCGATGTCAAAATTTTTTTGAGCTCAATTTTCATCATCTCTCTTGGACCTAAAAGCTCAAGATTATCATTCTCACAACTTGTCATTGAGCAAAATTTCTTCTCCCAAAATTTTGAATTTTTTTGGAATTTATTCATATTTTTTCTGAAATTTTGTGAATCATGAGTCGACCCCCTAGGGTCGACTCAATGGCATACTTGAAATTCTTGGCCAACTTCCCACGGGTTCTTTTCTTTTTAACTTAAAGCCCGTTCATGAGCCGACTCCTTCTTCTTCTTCGTCATCCTCCCTCCAAGACTCATCGTCCTCATCTTCGTTCTCTCCAAAACTAAGGATTTAGCCCAAGATCATTCTTCCTTCACATCTCCACCTCAAATCACCCCTTGGGAAAGGAGCTTCTCGCATCTTTCTCCCTTGATTGAAGCGGTTGGAGCGTGCCCTAGCTTCTATCGTTCTTCTCAAAATCATCATCTCTCCCCGCCAAAATCTCTTTCCATCCTCTAGTAACCTTCCTTCTCCTCACCCATTTGATCTTCCGAGTCTCCCTGCCTGCTTTTGTGGTGAGAATGGCCCCAAAGATGAAACTCCCTCAAAGAAGGAAATCAGTCCGTGCGCTGGAAGAAGGCATCCGCAGAAAAAGGCAAGCTTCTCAGACCACCTCTGCTCCCATTCCAGCTTCAGCGTCTGCACCAGGTCCCTCTCAGTCTCCTCTTAGCCCTAGCAAAATTTCTCTCTCTGACAGAAAGGTAGAAACCGGCAAGAATGTGGACTTTAGATTCTTTGAAAAAGAAGGTTTCTCCTTTGGGTCAAAGATCAAAAACCAAGGTTGGGAATTTTACTGTTCTCTCAAGGAAGTTACATATGTAGACTTGGTTAGAGAGTTTTATCTGAATCTGCACTATGGTAATGGAACAGTAACTTCTACTGTTAAGGAAATTGATATCTGCTTAGATCCTATTATTTTGGGAGAGATTCTGTATTTGCCCTGTGAGGGATATTCTAACATGGAACTCCCAGTGAAGGAAGAAGGGATCAATGTAATTTTAGGAGGAACCTACTCGGGAAGTCTAAATAAATTAGAAGCCAAAATCTTGTCAATTGAAATGAGAATTCTACATCAATTAGTGACAAAGCTTTTCTTTCCGAGGAGTGGTAGGCATGACCTCCTTTCTAGTCGAGATATATGCATAATGTTTCATGTGATCACCCAAACCCCCTTAAACCTCCCTGCTTTAATGATTGAGGCCATGAGAGAAACACTGAATAGATCCAAGGCACATCTGCCTTTTGGTATGGCCCTCACACTGGTTTTCAGGAGGTTTGGAGTCAGTTTTGAGGGGGAGGCATCTGCTAAGCTTTCTCACGCAGACACCATCAACCAACACACTCTGCACCGCATGGGATTCACTAGGATTGATAGTGGTTGGATCAAGGGTACAGAAAAAAGAGCTGAGGAGAGAGCTGAGGACAGAATTGAGGACAGAGCTGAGGAAGAAGGTCCCTCATCACCTCTCCATGACTTCAGGGTAGCATCTCCAGATATCCAGTTTATTTCAGATCCAGAGGCTGGCCCTTCAGAGTCCACCAAGAGGCACACACCAGTTCAGCAGCCAGACAGCAGAGCACCTCTCTTAGAGTTCAGATTGGCTGATGATCAGATTGAGCAGATTTCTCAGCGTGTGGCTTCCTTGCTTTCTCGTCAGTGGAGCACTTCTGCGTTTGCACCGGGATCAACATCATTAGATGCATCTGATCAGACCTTGATCCTCCATATCTCCACTGTATTTCAGATGATCACAGATCAGTCAGTTCGGATTCAGCAGCTTGAGGATTATATTTTGAGACTGACTGGGAGAGTACTTGACTTGCAGGTGCAAGTCTTAGCTTTGGCCCATCCTCAGCCACAGGAGAGCACTATTGAGGTCACAGACCTAACTGCAGAGGCTGGCAGACTCAGAGGTGTTTTGGAGGGTGGTTTTGATTTCTTGAGGAGAGAGATCAGAGGCTCAAGTGAGCATGCTTCTACACAGTTCACTGCACTGCTTCAGTCTGTTTCGAGAGCTCTGAACATTCTTGATTCCATCAGGCTCTCTCTTGCAGTCCAGTCTTTGGCCTCTGAACGTTCTCAGCCTTTAGGATCATCTCGCCCACCTACTCATGCCAGCACCTCCACTCGTGGCAGAGGCAGACGGGGTAGAGGACGAGTCCCTGGTCGTGATCCATTATCTCCCCACCCCATCTCTGATACATCTGATTCTGATCCATAGAGTCATGAGCTCTACTAGATCCTTGTTGTTTAGTCATGTCTGTTGTTCTTTCTAGGATCTGTCATTTGGGCCATGTAATGATGTTAACTAGTTGACTTTTATATTATGAAATATGTATTGAAACAACTATGGTTTTAATCATCTTTTAATTATATATCTACTCTTTGTAATGGTATCAATCATCTTTTGATTATATATCCTCTCTTTGTTGCTAATTCATATCTATGGTACTCAATGGCATATTTTGTTTTATGATTGCTGTATTCAGGGGGAGTAAACATTAATGATTAGCACAAGAAGTTTGAAGAAACACTAAAGAGAAAATGTATTCAAAAAAGAGGGAGAGTTAACAATGTTTGATGATGTCAAAAAGGGAGAGAAATTAAAGAAAAATATCAAAAGCAAGATTATTAAATGACTTAAAAATACAATAAGTGAATTGCTAAGCAAAAGTATCAAAAGAAAGATAAATAAAAGACTTAAAAATAAAATAAGTGAATTGGGAGAAATTAAAATATCAAAAACACGATTGATAACAAAATGAGTGAATTGCTAAGCACAAAGCAATTGAGCAACCTTTAAAATTACTTCTAAGACATGCTCTGATATGCTTTAAAATTAGACATGCTCTGATACATCTTAAAATTTGATATACTCTGACATGCTTTAAAATTAATTCTTAGACATGCATTGATACACTTAATTGTTAAACATGCTCTGATACTAAAACTAAATAATCAAATGAGAATGAGCGAATTTTCAAGATGCTAAAAAATTTAAAAAACAAGCAAATGAGCAAATAAAATATTTTCAAACATGCAATTTTCAAATCTTAATGTAAATTCTGCTTTGCTCTGATAACAAAAACAAATTTTCTATTCTAATACCAAAATCACATAATCAAATGAGCAAATTTTCAAATCATTAAGCAATGGGCAAATTATTTATGCAAATGGGCACATGTATCACATGCCAAAAGAATCAATCTTTTTTTCATGCAAATGCACTTATAAGTTGGTAGTAAATTTTTTATTTATCTTCAAACTACCTGTAATGCATTTCATCCCTTTGAAATTCATGATCATTGATTCATATAAATGCTTTTGTTCAAATATTTTGTCATCATCAAAAAGGGGAGATTGTTGCTCCTTAGATTGATTTTGATGATTACAAAGTAGTTGAAGGGGTACTAATATTTCTCACTTGAAAAAGTCTTATTGCTCTTCAGGGGTAAAATTATAATTTTATCAAAACCTTGATTTGATAGTATCAAATGATAGAACAAAAAAATTTGTGATCCAATGGTAAAAATTTTATTGATTTTGGACTTGTATTTTGAAAGATATGTTGGGAATAGTGTCCCAAAGCCAATCGTCAGCCTGTTGACAGTTGTGCTCCTTTTGTATTAGTACATGAATTATAAATAAATAAAAATTATTTTGATATTTTTTCATCACAAATGTTTCATCTTCTAATGAACTCCTGTGTTGTGGTGAAGTCCTTAGGACTATTTAGACTCGACAAAGGAGGATTTGTCGCTTAGTCCTTAAACATGTTCGCGACCAAATGATACGTTGTTACCAAGGACGACAACGTTTATCGAGCATAGGTCATTGTGTGCCATATGGGTTGGTTGTCCTCATAACCAAAAAATATGGAGACACTGGTATGGCATACAGGTGAGATGTAATGGTACATCTGCACTGAACGTGACCAACTCCGGAGCTATTTCTGCTGTCAAGATTTGCTCTGATGGGATATGGATATAAATGTCCCTCCGACATGAGACCGCCACGGTGACTTGCAAGCAACTCACTGCACTTAGGCACTAGACTACCTGAATTTCTAATTCAGTGACGGAAGGTTGCTGGGTGTAGTCAAGTACTTGACTTGTCGGTGCGTGTGTCAAGATGGGATTGACCACTCCAGTTTAGAAGCTGTGTACAGTCGTGTTTCAATTTAGCAAAACCTTGGCCAGGGTAGTCCTAGTGAGGAGTCACAGGACTAATTGAGTTGAGCACGATTCGGATGATATCATCAGGGTTGACAGTTTAACCCTGAGTCGTCCTAAACACAGGGGTCAAAAGGGATGAATTATACGGTAACCATATTCACGTAGGTTCTGAATGTTGCGATTGCGATTATTCGACCTATCCGATCGTCGGGTACCATTGCTAGATGGTCACTTCGATTAGTACAGGAATTGGTTCCTGTGCTACCGGTTTAGGTTCGAACCTATGGGGTCACACACATTAGAGGTTCCTTTCTGATCTGATGGCTGATTATGAGTCTTATCTATCTGGGACTCTATGATTGAGAATTAGGATTCTCTAATCATGAGTTCCACACATTTTGGGTATCGGGATCAAAATTTTGAATTTTAAATTTGAATTTGAAATTTGAACTCTTTGATCAGGGTTTCATATCGATGGTCTCTGATGCCTGATTGCCCATCGAATTTGGACTCATATTTATGAGAGGTTTAATTAGTGATTTAATTACTAATTAACTCAATTTGATTGAGTAATTATTTTTGGATCAAGTCCAATTGAATTGGATTCAGTTTGGATTGACCCGATTAGGTTAAATGTTGATCTAATCGCTAAGGTGGTTTAGTCCCTGATTTGATCAGGGGTTAGGTTTAGTTAATTCTTGATTTGATTAGAATTTTATTGAGCTAATTAAGCCTAATTATATTGGGTTTAATCTGGTCTAATTGTGCTTGACCTATTTTAAACTAGGTTGGCTCAATTTGAATCAAACCACCTTGTTTTAAATTCCCTGCGACACCCAACTTCCTTGCACCCATTTGAATTCACGAGAAGAAACTTCTCATGAAATTTTTCTCATGCAAAACCCTTCCCCACGCCCTCATTTGTGCGCCATATGGATGGATAAAATAATTAGTTAGCCATTCAAATTCAAAGCATGTTTGAATTTGAATGGATAATTATCACTTGCCCTTTCATCCTTATCCATTTTGTGCACCACATTACTTACATGAGAAAAGGTTTCTCATGAAACATTTTCCATGCACAAAGAGCCACGCCCCTTCTCTTCTCACGCCCAAAAGGATAGGGATAAGTTGGTTTTCGTTTGAATTCAAATTTGATTTGAATTCAAATGTGTAACCTCTTGTCTTTATCCTCTCACGCGGATAAGACACGTTCGATGTTGTTTTAAAAAGAGGAGAAAGGTGGGACGTGCGTAAAAATTTTAGGAGAGAAACTTTGGGGCATGAGGAAGGCTTCTGCACAAGGTGAAGGTCCAAAACCTTCCGAGAGAAAAAGAAAGAAAAGAGAGAAAATTGGGCGCAGGGTTTTTGGTGTGTACCCTAGGGTTTCTACCTAGGGTTCGGGAAGTGAGATTGGTGTGCCACGAGTGTCGTGAGTCTACCAAATTTTAGAGAGAGATCCATCAGCCTCTCAAGCAACTGTGCAGATGATCCAGAGCATCCGAGAAGTTGGCACACATCGATCGAAGGAGTTCGATCAACATCTGCCATCAAAAGGGTGAAATCACGAACTAGCATTCGTGAGGAGCTGATCAGACGGGAGCTTCGTGTGGACGATCCGCAGAGGCCAAATATTTGTGTGGCTGTGACATGACAATCAGAGCCCCCCAACGGTGATCAGATTGCGGTGATCGACTATCCGCAAAAGGTGATGTGTTCTGAACACAGTACTGTAAAACGTTTACTGATTCAAATTTGAATTTCAAATTTAAATGCATGATGTTGTATCATATTTAGATCCTAGTGTAGGGTTAATTAATATTAATTAATGAGATTAATTAATAATTCTGCTGTAAAATAGTAATTTTGAAAAAGTTTTAAAATTACCATTTTGCCCCTGCACTAAATTTTTGCTTCAAATGGTATCAGAGCCAGGTTCTAGAATATGATATACATATGCATGCATAGATTAAGGTGTAATCTATAAGTTTAAATTTGAAATTCAAAATTCAAAATTTGAAATTCAAAAAGATTTGAAATTTGAAATTTGTTAGAAGTTTTAAATTTGAAATTCAAAATTTGAAATTTGGTTGAAATCTCAAATTTGAAATTTGAAATTTGAAATTTAAAATTCAAAATTTGAAATTTGAAATTTGAAATTTGGTTGAAATCTCAAATTTGAAATTTGAAATTTGAAATTTAAAATTCAAAATTCAAAATTTAAAATTCAAAGATTGGAAATTCAAAATTTGAAATTTGGTTGAAATCTCAAATTTAAAATTTAAAATTTGAAATTTGAAATTCAAAATTTAAATTTTGAAATTGGTATATTTAGATATACTTGATCCAAGTAGCAAGTAATCTAATTGGGTTGGTTGCCATGGCCGTCCGGTCATAGGAGAAAAGTAGGATTTAAAGGCCCTCTCTTCCCATTCAATGGGGTCTCCTATGGCGGTAGGGGTGCCGATGCAATTATATCCCATGCCGATGAAGCAGCGAAAGGACTTAATTAAGAAATTTATCATGAATGTATTAGATTAGATCTAAAAAAAATTTATGATTTATTTTGAGTTATTTTCTGTTATGAAATGAGCAATAGAATTGCTGTTTATGAAATGTGCTGATCCGTTTGTGAAATGAGTTAACACATTTGGTGAACAGAAAATAAAATCTTTCAAATTTGAAAATTATTTTCAAAATGCCAAACCCTGACCCATCAGCCCAAGTACTTAATTAAAAGAATTAAGTGTTGTCTAGTAGGTCTAGAATTATGAATTAAGACCTAAGACAATTGCATAAACTTGTGGGTCAATGGGTTAGATGAATTAGGTCCATAATTGGGTTAGACCTAAGGTTATTTTAAAAAATGGACTAAATGGAGTAATTGGTCAAATCTAATCAAAAGTTGAATTAGATTAGGTCAAGGATACTCTAGACTCAACTTCAATAGTTGTAGTTGAATGGGTCCATGTCTTTAACTAGACCAAGATGGACTTAATTCATGGCTACGCGGTGGAGCCCTATTTACTAAGTTGATCAAAATTAAAACTAATGAACCGGTTGGTGTCTAAGGTAAGTTCGGCAGTTTTGACCAGTGGTTCTTAAGCGGGAGCTACTCACATTGATTCGATCATTGACGAGTTAATGGCAAATCCCCACCACTGATCTCACTTACCTGGCCAATCTGGTAAGTTAGATTTTGATTAGATCACTTGGTGATTAGAGTTCACCCATGTCATTAGGTAAATCAGTGTGACTGATTTAGGTGCTCCTAATGCCAGCTTTAATTAAATTTTTTTTTTAATCTGACTTGGTGAAGTCAGTGGGAGGATTGAAATTGGCTGGATGATTTCTTCTCTACTATTCTTTAATAAAATCCTCAAAATTATTAGGTCTCTAAAATGATTAAGTTATAATGATAACTAAGTCATAGCCTCCCATTAAGTGAGTGATAATGAGTCCATTAGTTCAATGATCATTGGAGGCCCAAAGGCCTGGTGCTCATTGGCTAATGGAATTATTATTCATAATATGATAATTTGATTGAGTCTTTCTGATGGTGGTTAGGTTGGCCGGCCAAAGTCGGGCCTGATCATTTATTGGTCCGATTCACTAAATTAAGTCATGTTAATGGTTGGACCTAACCAGATCTTTTCAGTGGAGGCCAAAGCCTACTGATTAGGTTCTGGGACAAAATCAATTACTAGAAGTTGTTTAGAGAAACAACTGGTTAAGAACCTACCCATAGATGCACATGGGTTGACCAACCAAAGTTGGGCTCGTGTGTAGTCTGTGTGGATTCTAGTACCCATTAAGGAATTAAAGTAATTTCTCGAATTGGAGGATGAGGCTACCAATTCGTAAAAATATTGGAAAAAACTTTAGACTAAAATCCAAGTCTTTAGTATTAATTTATGTACTAATAGAGGTCTCGTTTTCCTTTAAGCAGCTATGGCCACTACCCTGTCGCTCCGATCGTTATTAGATAATGACAAGCTCATGGGACTCAATTTCGATAGCTGGTATTGAAAATTGAAAATCGTCCTTGAGCATGAGCGGATCCTTTATGTAGTAACGGATCCAGCACCTGAGGAGCCAGCTCCGAACGCTAGTAAGGCGATCCGAGACACTTACTTGAAGTGGCTCAATGACCGCACCACCATTCGATGTATTATGCTGGCAGCAATGAATGACGAGTTCAGCCGAAGGTTTGAGAATGCCCAGCCACAGGAGATGCTTCAAATGTTGAATGACTCCTTTGGCACGCCTGACGACGTTGAAAGGCACAAAACTAGTTGTGCCATTTTCAATGCTCGGATGAGGGATGGGGCCTCAGTCACTGATCATGTACTGTACATGATCGAGATGATTGAGCGCCTAAGCAAATTGGGCTTTCCTCTGCACGAGCAGCTCAGTAAGGATGCGATCCTTAATTCCTTGCCCAAGTCCTTCCTCCCATTCCTTACTCATTTTCGAATGACAAAGCCTGCAGTAAACTACCACGGATTGTGGGGTTGCTGCAGAACTTTGAGAAGGATCACCAACTCCATAAGGAGTCGGTGAATGTAGTGGGAGGGTCTTCTTCTCGTCGTCAACCCTTTGGGAAGGGGAAGAAGAACAAGAAGAAGAAAAATAAGAAGGTGCAATCTCATGCTGGGACAGTAGCACGGGGTTAGACCAAGAAGCGCAAGCACGACCAGAGCCAGGTGGAGTGCTTCTTTTGCAAGAAGCACGGGCATTGGAAGAGGAACTGTCCTCAATACATTGCCTCTCTGGACCCGAACAGGCCAAAGAAGAAGCAAGGTAATTATATGATAACTCCTTGCAACTTTTCGATTTGTGATACTACTACCTGGGTATTGGATACCGGAAGCCCTTATCATATTTGTAATTCGATGCAGGGTCTGCAGGTCAGTAGGAGATTTGATGAAGGCGAGAGGTTCCTGAATGTTGGAGATGGAAGCAAAGTTCCAGTTCTAGCTTTAGGAATCATGAGTCTTGTAATCAATTCTCGTAATGTAATTCTGAGTGAATGTCACTATTGTCCAAGTTTTTTATTAAATATTATTTTTGTAGGCCTTTTGGCCATGTACGGTTATAATTTTTTAATAAAAGGAAATATTTGCAATATCATTTTGAATGGTGTTATAATATTTGTTGGATAATTAAATAATAGAATTTACTTACTATCACAGCCTGTTAATGTGGTTCAAAAATTCGGTAAACGCTCTAGAATAGATAATGTGTCAGAAGTCTACCTTTGGCACTGTAGGCTAGGTCATATCAATAAGAACAAGATAAACAGGTTGGCTCAAGAAAAAATTTTTGAAGTTAGTGATTGTGAATCACTTCCAACCTGTGAGTCCTGTCTTCTTGGGAAGATGACCAAGTCACCTTTTACTGGAAAAGGTGAGCGAGCCAGTGAACTCTTAGGTCTGGTACATTCTGATGTATGTGGACCCATGAGCTCAAGTGCAAGAGGTGGATTTTTCTACTTCATAACCTTCACAGACGACCTATCAAGGTATGGGTATGTCTATTTAATGAAGCATAAGTCAGAATCATTTGAAATGTTCAAACTATTCCGAAATGAGGTAGAAAAATAAACTGGGAAGTGTATTAAAACTCTTCGATCTGATCGAGGAGGTGAATACCTTTCCAATGAGTTTCTGACGTATCTAGGGGAGAATGGGATTCTCTCTCAGTGGACTCCTCCTGGAACACCACAGCATAATGGTGTGTCTGAAAGGAGGAATCGGACCCTGTTAGACATGGTTCGATCCATGATGGGGTTTGCTGGTCTGCCGATCTCCCTCTGGGGATATGCGCTCGAATCGGCTTGTTACCTTCTAAATAGAGTTTCGAGTAAGTCTGTAGCCAAAACGCCATATGAGATATGGATAGGACGTAAGCCAGTACTCTCGCACCTTAGGGTTTGGGGGTGTCCGGCTTATGTTAAACGTTTAATTACAGACAAGCTTGGACCTAGGTCTGACAAGTGTAATTTTATAGGGTACCCAAAAGAGACCAAAGGGTATTATTTCTACCTTGCTGATGAGCAAAAGGTGTTTGTCAGCCTTAAGGCAATCTTTTTAGAAAAGGAGTTCCTTAGTGAAGGAACTGTTGCCTCTAAAGTCGAACTTTCCGAAGTTCGACAGGTGGAAAAACCAACACATATTACTGAACCTGAACCGAATTTGATTAGATCAGATCTAGAGCCCATTGATTATGCACCCTTAAGGCGGTCTGATAGAGTACCACATCAACCGGACAGATACTATGGTTTCTTGGTCCGGGATGGTGATCCTGTCGAACTTGATGAAAACGATGAGGATCCGATCACCTACATGGATGCAATGCAGAGACCTGACTTTGAGAAATGGCTAGAGGCCATGAAATCTGAAATGGAGTCCATGAAGGTCAACGATGTGTGGACATTGGTTGACCCACCCGAAGGAGTAAAACCCATAGGGTGTAAGTGGGTCTTCAAAAGGAAGAGGGGCGCAGACGGAAAGGTGGAGACCTATAAAGCCCATCTGGTTGCCAAGGGATATCGTCAACGTTATGGTATAGACTATGACGAGACGTTTTCTCCTGTGGCAATGCTCAAATTCATTCAGATTATGCTTGCGATAGCTGTCCATCTGGACTATGAAATCTGACAGATGGATGTGAAGACAGCTTTCCTAAACGGAGAGCTGGACGAAGAGGTGTATATGATACAACCTGAAGGGTTCACATCCACAGATGAGTCTAAGGTGTGCAAGCTACAGAGGTCCATTTATGGACTTAAGCAGGCATCTCGGAGTTGGAACATACATTTTGATAGGACGATCAAAACGTATGGCTTCGTTAAGAACGGAGAAGAGCCCTGCATTTATAAGTGGGCTAATGGTCCAGTAGTAGTATTTCTTGTATTGTATGTGGATGACATTCTCTTAATCGGGAATGATGTCCCTGCATTACAGGGAATAAAGATTTGGCTATCGTCACAGTTCTCCATGAAGGATCTAGGAGAAGCTTCCTACATCCTAGGGATGAGGATCTATAGGGATAGATCCAAAAAGTTGCTTGGCTTATCCCAGTCCACGTATATTGATACTATGCTGAAAAGGTTCAGCATGGAAAATTTCAAGAAAGGCTATCTACCGATAGGTCATGAAATTTCTCTCTCGAAGAGGGATTGTCCGACAACACCTCAAGAGAGAGAGCGTATGGGCAGGATTCCATATGCTTCGACAGTGGGATCTATCATGTACGCCATGACATGTACACGACCAGATGTGGCATACTCACTAGGGGTAGTGAGTAGATACCAATCTGATCTAGGAGAGAATCACTGGAAGGTTGTTAAAACCATCCTGAAGTATTTAAGAAATACTAAGTACCAGTGGCTTATATATGGTGAATCGGACTTGATACTTATAGGGTTTACAGACTCTAGTTTCCAGTCTGATCGTGATGATAGCAAGAGTGTGTCAGGATTTATTTTTACCCTTAATGGTGGGGCTGTCTGCTGGAAGAGTTCCAAGCAGCACACTGTGGCTGATTTAGTATGCGAGGTGGAGTATATTGCTGCATCAGATGCTGCCAAAGAAGCGGTGTGGCTGAGGAAATTCATCACCGAGCTCGGAGTAGCACCCTCCCTTGTTGGTCCAGTTCTGCTCTACTGCGACAGCTCTGGAGCCATTGCTCAGGCGAAGGAACCAAAGGCACACCAGCGGACGAAGCATATTCTGCGCCGCTACCATCTCATCCGGGAGATCGTGGATCGAGGTGACGTCGACCTTCAGAAGATCGACGGAAAGGAGAACCTGATTGACCCATTGACTAAAGCCATTGCGGTGAAGGAGTTCAACGACTACAAGTCGAAGATGGGTATTAGATACTGCACC
>NC_025994.2:33559777-33662850 GCF_000442705.2 Elaeis guineensis
CTCTGATCAGGTTGTCCATATTATATTTCAAAATATCAAATCCATCTGATGGATTATCCTAGCCAAGATTTTGCTAAATTGAAATACAGTGACTCATTCTTCTCCAACTCTTGGAGTGATCAATCCCATCTTGATCACACTCTGACTTTGCAAGTACTTGACTGTGCCCAGAAGCCTTCCGTCACTGAATTAAAAATTTAGTTAGTCCAGTACCAAAGCACAGTGAGTTGCTTGCAAGTCACTGAGACGATCTCAGGTCTAAGGGACAGTTATACCTATATCCCATTAGAGACATTCTTGACAGCAGAATGCTCTGGAGTTGATCACTTTCAATGATGATGTACCTTTATATCTCACTTGTATGCCATACCAGTGTCTCTACATTCTTTGGTTAAGAGGACAACCAACCCATATGGCCTACAGCGATCTATGCTCGATAGAAGCTGTCGTCCTTATTAACAGCCTATCATTTGGTCGTGAACAGTTTTAAGGACAATCGATAAATTCTCTCTTTATCGAACCTAAATAGTCCTAAGGACTTCATCACAATAATGGAGTTCATTAGAAGATGAAAACTTATGATGAAAATATCAAAAAATATTTTATTTATTAATAAATCAATTACTAATACAAAGATTGCTCAACCGTCAACAGATTGACGATTGACTTTTGGGACATATTTTTCAACAACTCTCACTTGTCCTAAAGCACTCGGCACAGTATCTAATACCATCTTCAACTTGTGGTTGTCGAACTCCTTAATTGTCAGGGCTTTAGTGAAGAGATCGGTCAGGTTCTCCTTTCCGTCGATCTTCTGAAGGTCGACGTCATCTCGATCCACGATCTCCGGACTAGGTGGAAGCAGTGTAAAATATGCTTCGTCGTTGGTGTGCTTTGGGTTCCTTCGCCCGAGCTATGGCACCAGTGCTGTCCAGCAGTAGAGCAGGACTAAAACATCGAGGGAGGGTGTTACTCTAAGCTCGGTGATGAATTTTCTCAGTCACACAGCTTTCCTTCGTGGCATCTGATGCTGCGATGTACTCTACCTCATAAACAGAGTCTGCCACAGTATGCTGCTTGGAACTCTTCCAGCAGTGGCTCTACCATTCAGAGTAAAGATATAACCTGACACGCTTTTGCTGTCATTATGATCAGATTGAAAGTTGGAGTTTGTGAACCCCACAAGTTTCAGATTTGACTCATCATAAACCAACCATTGGTCCTTAGTATTTCTCAAATACTTAAGGATGGCTTTAACCACTTTTCAGTGATTTTCTCCAGGATCAGATTGGTATCTACTCACTACTCCTAGTGAGTATGCCATATCTGGCCTTGTACATGTCATGGCGTACATGATAAATTTTATGACCGAAGCATATGGGACTCTACTCATATGCTCTCTCTCTTTAGAAGTTGTCGGACAATCCTTCTTAGAGAGAGAAATTTTCTGGCATATCGGTAGATAGTCCTTCTTAGAATTCTCCATGCTGAATCTCTTCAGCACAGTGTCTATGTATGTAGACTGGGATAATCCAAGTATCCTTTTAGATCTATCCCTATAGATCTTCATTTCTAGGATATAGGATGCTTCACCCAATTCTTTCATGGAAAATTGCGATGACAACCAAATTTTTATTCCCTGTAGTGCGGGGATGTCATTCTTGATTAAGAGAATGTCATCCACGTATAAGACAAGAAATACCACAACTGCATCATTTGCCCATTTATAGATATAGGGCTCTTCTCCATTCTTAACGAAGCCATATATTTTGATCACCTTATCAAAATGCATGTTCCAACTTCGAGAAGCTTGCTTCAATCCATAAATGGATCTCTAAAGCTTGCACATCTTGGACTCATCTATGGATGTAAATCCCTCAGATTGTATCATATACACCTCTTCGGTTAGCTCTCTATTCAGAAAAGCTGTCTTTACATCCATCTACCAGATCTCATAATCCAGATGGGCAGCTATTGCAAGCATTATCCAAATGGATTTGAGCATTGCCACAGGGGAGAAATCTCGTTATAGTCAATACCATATTGTTGACGATACCCCTTGACAACCAGACAGGCTTTATAGGTCTCCACCTTTCCGTCTGCACCCCTCTTCCTTTTGAAGATCCATTTACACCCAATGGACTTAATCCCTTCAGGTGGATCAACCAATGTCCATACATCATTGACCTTCATAGACTCCATTTCGGATTTCATAGCTTCAAGCCATTTCTCAGAATCAGATCTCTGCATTGCATCCATATAGGTGATCGGATCCTCATCGTTCTCATCGAGTTCGATGGGATCACCATCCTGGATTAAGAAAACCATAGTATCTGTCCGACTGATGCGGTACTCTACTGGATCGCCTTAATGGTGCAGGTACATTAGGCTCTGGATCTGATCTAATCAAATCCGACTCAGGTTCAGCTATTGGTGTCGGTCCTTCTACTTGTTGAACTTTATCAAGTTCAACCTTAGAGGCAACGGTTCCTTCACCAAGAAACTCCTTTTCTAAAAAGATTGCCTTAAGACTGACGAACACCTTTTGTTCATCAGCATGGTAGAAAAAATATCCTTTGGTCTCTTTGGGGTACCCTATGAATGTGCATTTGTCAGACCTAGATTCAAGTTTATCTGTAACTAACCGTTTGATATAGGTCAGGCACCTCCAGATCCTAAGATGTGAAAGTGCTGGCTTACGTCCTGTCCATATTTCATATGGAGTCTTAATTACAAATTTACTTGGAACCCTATTTAACAGATAACAGGCTGATTCGAGTGCATATCCCCAAAAGGATATCGGCAAGTTGGTAAAATCCATCATGGATCGGACCATGTCTAATAGAGTCCGATTTGTCCTTTCAGACACACCATTATGCTGTAGTGTTCCTGGAGGAGTCTATTAGGAGAAAATCTCATTCTCTCCTAGATATGTGAGAAACTCACCAGAAAGGTATTCCTCTCCTCAGTCAGATCGAAAAATTTTAATACTCTTTTCAGTTTATTTTTCTACTTCACTTCGGAATCATTTAAACATTTCAAATGAATCTGACTTATGTTTCATCAGATAGACATATTCATATCTGGATAGATCATCTGTGAAAGTGATGAAGTAGAAATATCTACCTCTTGCACTTGTGCTCATGGGCCCACATACATCAGTATGTACTAGGCCCAAGAGCCCAGTAGCTCTCTCACCTTTTCTAGTAAAAGGTGACTTGATCATTTTACCAAGAAAATAGGACTCATAGATTGAAAGTGATTCACAATCACTGACTTCGAGAATTCTCTCTTGAGCCAACCTGTTTATCCTATACTTGTTTATATGACCTAGCCTATAGTGCCATAAGTAGATATCTGATACACTATCTAATCTAGGGTGCTTGCCAGTAGAATAGATTACGTTAACAGATTGTGATAATATATACACACCATTGTTCAAATGTCCACAAAAAATAGTAACACCATTCATAATGATATTACAAATTTGTTTCTTTATTGAAATTTTATAATCATTTTTGGCCAGAAGGCCTACAGAAATAATATTTAAAAAGAAACTGGGATAGAAATGACAATCATTAAGAACAACGGTATGGGACTCAAATACAAGTTTCAAGATTCCTAATGCTAGAACTGGAACTGGTCTTCCATCTCCAACATTCAGGAACCTCTCGTCTTGCTCGAATCTCCTACTGACTTGCAACCCCTGCAATGAATTACAAATATGGTAAGGGCTACCGGTATCCAATATCCAGTCAGTTATATCACAAATAGAAAAATTGTAAGGAGTTATCATATAAATAACTTATCCAGCAACAGCTTGCTTCTTTCTCTATCTGTTTGGGTCTAGGGAGATAATATTCTTAGGATAGTTCCTTTTTCACTGCCCCCACTTCTTGCAAAAGAAGTATTCAACTCGACTCATATCGGGCTTGATCTTTCTGGTCTGGCCCTGCACTGATATTCCAGCCTGAACTTGCACCTTCTTCACTTTCTTCTTCTTGTTCTTCTTTCCTTTCTCAAAAGGTCGAGAATCAGAAGATGAACCTCCCACTAAGTTCACCGACTCCTTGTGGAGTTGGTGATCCTTCTCAAAGTTCTGAAGCAACCTCAGTAACCCGTGATAGTTTACTTTAGGCTTTATCATTCTATAATAAGTGAGGAATGTAAGATAAGACTTGGGCAGCGAGTTCAATATTGCATCTTTCCTAAGCTGCTCATGCAAGAGAAAGCCGAGCTTGCTCAAATGCTCCATCAGCTCGATCATGTACAATACATGATCAGTGACAGAGGCACCATCCCATATTTTGGCATTGAACATGGCACAACTAGTCTTGTGCCTCTCCACATCATCGGGTGTGCCAAAGGCATCCTCCAACACTTGAAGTATGTCCTTTGGCTGAGTCATCTCAAATCTACAACTAAACTCGTTGCTCATGGTAGCCAGCATAATGCAGCGCACCGTGGTCCGATCACTGAGCCACTTCTGGTAAGTATCTCTGACTGTTCTACGTGCATTGGCAGCTAGCTCCTCAGGTACAGGATCTGTTATCACATATAGGATCCGTTCATGCTTCAAGACTATCTTCAACTTTCGGTACCAGCTATCGAAGTTGGGTCCCACCAACTTATCATTGTCCAACAATGATCGAAGCGATAGGGAAGTGGCCATATCTGTACAAAGAAAAACCTTAACCTAATTAGTAATCGATTCATTAAACCTAAAGATTTGGACTTTAATCAAAAGGTTTCTCCCATTATTTTATTCAAATTGGTAGCCTCTACCTTCAATTTGAAGAATTATCCTAATTTTTTAGTGGGTACTATAATCCACTTAGACTGCACACAAGCCCAACTTTGGTTGGCCAATCCATGTACATTTAAGGATAGGCTCATAACCAATTGTTTCTCTAAATAATTTTTAGTAACTTTAATTTTGCCCCAGTCCCTAATCAGTAGGCTTTGGCCTCCACTGAAAAGGTCTGGTTAGGTCCAACCATTAATATGACCATACTTGGCCCATCTAGCCAATGAATGATTAGGCCCAAATTTGGTTGGCTAACCTAACCACCATTTAGAAAGATGCAGTCAACAAATCATATTATGAATGATAATTCCATTAGCCGATAAGCACGAGGTCTTTGGGCCTCCAATGATTATCCAACTGATGGACCCATTATCATCCACTTAATGGGAGGCTATGATCTAGTTATCACCATAACTATTTTATTTTGAGGACCTAATAATTTTAGAAGATTTAATTGATTTAGAGGAGGAGGTCAGATGAACTAGCTTATCATGATCCTCCCACTGGCTTCACCAAGTCAGCTTAAGGGAGACCATTAAAAGGGCTGGTCTAGGAGCACCTAAATCAGTCACACTGATTTACTTAGCTGACATGGGTCAGCTCGAATAGTCAAGTGATCCGATCAAAATATAATTTCACCAAGAGGTCAGATAAGTTTGATCGGTGGGAGGGTTTGCTAAAGCTTGCCTTAGATACCATCAGAAATGGTCAGGTAAGCGAGCTGCCAATTAAAAACTACCGGTCTAGTTTATCTTAGACACCAACTGATTTAATTAGTTTCGATTAGATCAACCTAACAGTTCATGCTAGACCGCTTAGTCAAGAATCAAGTCCATTTGGTTCTCGTTAAAGACATGGACTTGACCAACTACAACTATTGTAATTGATCAAGAGAATCCTTGACCTAATCTAAGATAACAATTGATTAGATTTAGTCAATTTTTTAATTAAGTCCATCTTTAATCTAACCTTAGGTCTAACCTAATTAATGGACCTAATTCTCACTAACCCATTAACCCAATGTGTTATGGTTTGTGTCTAAGGTTCTTCAATTCACAATCCTAGAACCTAATCAAACAACTTCTTAATTCTCAATTAAGTTTTGGACTGAGGGTTGGGGTTCGACTTTTTAAAAATAATTTTCATGTTTGTAAAATATTTTTATAATATGGTTCTTACCAACCAAATTGTATGTTTGATTCATAATCAAAATGCAAATGAAATAAGCATGAAACTACTTTAGATATAATCTAAACATATTTATGTAATTGAAATAATTTCAACTTTAAACTATGCAAATTTTCTAGACAAATATATGATGGTTCTTTACACAAAAATTATTAACAAAAATATTTTATTTTAGATTTAAATATCTTTTAAATCTAATAAATTATAAATTTAATCTAGATCACATTTATCAAATTTATGATTAAAGATAGATCTACACAAACTAGGACAACCTTTACACTGTAAAGGGTAAACTTTACAGCAGGACAACCTATAGTTCATGATTGATCTAAAAATTTTAATTTTAGATTTAACAATCAGATTATAAATTAGATCTAATCTAAGAAATAATCTAAGCATGTGTAAATAATCATGTAATAAATAACCTAGGCTCTGATACCAATTGAAGGAACCAGATCTAGGATTTCAGGGTTAGATCTTGAAAGTTTTTCAAGATCAGGCAGCGGAAGACTAAAATAAATCAAAATTTATCTTATAAAATTAGAAAATCTCTAGATCTAAGATCTTATTATATAATTATTATATGGCATTAAATCAAAAATTAAAATATAAGGAGCAAGAACTACATATTGATCATATCAACATGTTTCTATACTACATCTAATGTATGTAAAATATAATAGATCAGATCTATTATCTTACAAGTTAAACGTTCTAACTTTTTTGATCTGGATTTGTGGATGATGTTACAAGCCGCACATGCATCCAGTCTCCAGGAGTCATCTATACGAGCCCACGAATCACGATCAGAAGTCCTGATCCAGGAAATCAGCACCGTATGCTAGTACTGTGCTGATCCTTCTTCGATGGTCGATCAGATGCCTTCTTCTTCTTGATTTGGACTCTTCCAAAGATAAAAAATAGGAGAAGGAGTTTTAGATGTGAGACACTCTCAGAAAACTCACAGATGGAGGAAGGAAAGAGGTGAACACAGCAACCCCAGTAGAAGACCCTCTTCTTCTTCTCTTTGCTCTCACCTAGACACCTAGTCTTGTGTCTCTTATATCTCCACACTCCAATACTTTTTCCCTTTTATTTTCAATGCCTCAAAGATCTCTCAATGCTCTATAATCTATGAAAATATTAAGAAAAAATTCATCTTAAATAATGAGATATGAAGAATCTTTGTCTAGGTCAAATATCTAGTCAAGGAAAATCCAAATAGGGCAAGACAAGGGATGCCCAACTCTTGGGCACCTCCTCTTTCTTTTTCTACCATGGACCATCAGAAAAGGGTGCACAATATGTGTCATAAAAACCATAAAAATTTTAAAAAAAATTGGGTAAAATCAGTGCCATAAGGAAAGAGTTTTGGTTTCCTAAAATTTTATCTCATAGAATTTGAAATCCAAACTAATTCCTACTTTGACTTGGTCCACAACCACATTCCATGTAAGAGAGAAAGAGTGAAATACTTTGGGCATGTATGAAAGCCTGAGAGAGAAAGTTTTATTGCACAAAATAAGAGAGAGTGGGCATGGGGGGCTAAGTTGGTGCAAGGTGGAATCCTAGTCTTACTAGGATTCAATCTATGACTTGTTCAAATTTGGTTTCTCAAACCAAATCAAACCAAAACTAAATCAACCTAATTAAAATATATCTTAACCAAATTAAGAACCTAATTTAATTAAATTAAATTAGATTTAAATCTGATTTAATTTTTTAATCGAATTAAAAATTAGATTGACTTAAGTCCTAATTGGACTAGGACTAGTTTTTCCTTGTACTTGGCTTATCCAATAAATCAATTGGACTTGATCCAATCAAGCCCAAACTAAATTTAATTAAATTATATTCAATTAAACTTAATCTCAGCCTATTGGTTTAATCAAATTAAGCTAATTAGTAATCGAATTCCCAATTGATCCTCCTGCAATACTTGTACTAGGTTAAATGTCAATCGTATTGATCATTTAACCCTAGAATAATTCTTAATCGTTGATTAACCATCCGATCGGATCATGAACTCTAATGTATATGACCTCATAGGTCTAAATCTAAGTCGATAGTATAGAAATAAATTTTTATACCAATCGAAGTGACCATCTAGCAATGGTACCCGATGGCCAGATAGGTCGAATGTGTAGAACAACATCCTTAGAACCCATGCGGATATAGTTTCTATATAATTCATTCCCTTGACCAAAATGCTCATAGGATACCTTAGAGTTCCACTGTCAACTCTGATCAGGTTGTCCACATTGTATTTCAAAATATCAAATCCATCTGATGGATTATTCTGCCAAGGTTTTGCTAAATTGAAATACGGCGACTCATTCTTCTCCAACTCTTGGAGTGGTCAATCCCATCTTGATCACACTCTGACTTTACAAGTACTTGACTATGTCCAAAAATCTTCCATCACTTAATTAGAAATTCAGTTAGTCCAGTACCAAAGCACAGTGAGTTGCTTGCAAGTCACTGAGGCGATCTCAGGTCTAAGGGACACTTATACCTATATCCCATCAGAGACATTCTCGACAGTAGAATGCTCTGCACTGCTGCTGCCTTTCTTCTACCTCCACTGCTTCTTCAACTGAAGATCATCTTTCATATCTGAAGAAGGATCAAACCAATCATCAAAAGGTCTTCTCTATAAGGAAGCTAGTACTCTAGAGAGATAGATAAGTCTTGGATTAGATCGAATCTCATGTGGATACCTGTAGAGGTCGGACATTTGCGTAGCTCCAGAAACCTGTCAAGTTTTTGATCATCGACTGCGGAGCTCTTCCATCCACGATAAGGTATGAGATCTGATCTCATAAATTAATTTTAGATTTTATATGTCTTAGATCCATGTTAGAAAATGTTTTAGATCTGATTTAATACATGATAAAAATAGTTAATCTATTTTATTCCGCTGTAATTTCAAAATAATTTTGAAATACATGCATGTAATCTATCCTTCCCTTTCTAACAGTGGTATCAGAGCCACGATTTCAATTAAATATACTTAATCTAATTTTAATCTTAGATCTGAAAGTTAGTTTCTAATTTAAATGATTTATTTCAATTTTATTCAGATCTGAGATTATTAAATCATGTATGAGATGCATAGATCTGTATTCCTTATGCATAGTATTTAGATTGGATTGATCTTTATGGTCATTCGATTATAAAAGACATATTTAATTTGATTTTAATCTTAGATCTGAAAGTTAGTTTCTGATTTAAATAATTTATTTTAATTTTATTCGGATCTAAAAATTATTGAATCGTGTATGAGATGCATGGATATTTTAGATCATTGATCTAAAACCTAGATCTAATTTTTGATAAATAGTTTTTGAAAATAGTTTTCAATCATATTTGATCTTTCTTTAGATCTAAATTTTGCATGCATGTGATACATGCTTAATTAGTTTTAGATCTGATTTTTCATATATGATATGTGATTTTAATTTAGATCTGAAACAATGCTATATGTCACCTTGTTTGAAATGTAAACCTAGTGTAGTTTAGATCTGAAATTATTTCGACATTTGAACTAAACCCATGATCATAATATACTTAATTAAGAATTAAGATGTGAAATTAAAGACCTAAAATTCAAAATTTAAGATCTGAAATTTACTACATAAAACATAGGTTAATGGGTTGGGTAGCTCAATTAGGTCTAGTTTGAGCGATTGATTAAACCGAATCAATAGTTGGTTAGGTTTAGGTCTAATCTCTTATGTCCAACTCAAATAGTTGTAAGTTTGGTCAGATCGACTAACATCCATATGTTGTCGATCAAATCAAAAGATCTAATTTAGCTCCGTGGTTTGAGCCTAAATTAATTAGCTGACCTGCTTAATGCTTATTGACTGATTGATGTCTAAGATAAGTTTGGCAGTTCGACCGGTGGTCTTTAATTGGGAGCTACTCGCATAGATCGAGTTAATGACATACCCTCTCACCGATCTTACTTACCTGATCAATATGGTTGATTAAGTCTTGACTTAGGTTGCTAATGATTCGAGCTAACCCATGCCACTAGGTTAGTCATATCTGATATGGCTAATTAAGGATGAGACCTGAATCTAAATCTTTTCAATTAATATTAAGTCCAGTAATCTTTCATCGTTGTAGAGATGTGGGTGCCTACCTGGTGTTGATCATTCTCGACTGATCACAGTGGTTCGATTGCATCGGATAGGTACAACCACTCTATAGTATTGGATGCTCCAGGATAGAGATGGGGTTGGGCCCAATAACTGTTAGGTGAGGATCCCAATAACAGCTTTGCACTCGCTGGTATACGGTGGGTCTAACTTAACTAAGAAATATACCAATAACTGTTAGGTGAGGCCACAGGACTTAGAGACTGAACCAGCTGCATCTTGCTTAGTGAAGTAATGGACAAAGAGTTATCTACTCATTGGTTTGTGTGTTACCAATAACTATTAAGTGAGGTGCACATAAATCAGTGGGACTGTAGTGCCCACTAAAAATTGATCACGTATAGATTTTCATTTTTTCTACCCGAGGAGTGTGGGAGATCTGTAAAAATAGTGGGAGCCCTTATTTGTTTATTAAAGTCCTAATAACAAATATTTACAAGTTCAAAATATCTAATTAAAAATTATTTCTCTCTGCAGTTAACCATGTCGAGTTTAAATCCATTAGCCCGAATCCTTGACACCAATAGATTGATCGAAACCAATTACAAGGGCTGGCTTCAGAATTTGAGAATCATTCTCAATTTTAAGAAGCTGAACCATATCCTCAATCAGGATGTGCCTGTATTGCCAGCTCGTCCATTTCTTGATCAATGAGCCGTACTTGAGAAGTGGATGGATGAAGATAATAAGGCAAAGTGCTAAATTCTTGCATCTATATCCAATGATCTTCAGTGACAGCATGAAGACACGAGGACTGCCAAAGACATGCTGACTTATCTGCAAGAGTTGTATGGTGAGCAGAGTCGCACGGCTCACTTTGAGGTCTTACGAAAATTTTTCAAAGCAAAGATACGTGATGGGCAGTCCATTCATGATCATTATTTGACAATGATCAAGGATATTGAGGAGCTTCAAAAGCTAAGCATGAATATGGATAAAGAATTGCAACTGGATATGATCCTGCAATCTCTCCCTAATTCGTATGGGCAGTTCATCATGAACTACCATATGAATAAGATTGATAGCTCTTTGTTTGAATTGCAGAACATGTTGGTGATAGCTGAAAGTACCTTGAAAAGTTCAAGAAGTACTGTTCTAACTGTGGGCAAGCTTCCTCCAAGAGAAAATCTTCTTGGAAGAAGAAGAAGAAGCCTGTAAAGAAGCAAAAAATCGGTAGCAAACCCAAGAAGCAAGCTCCAAAGAAGATCAACGACAAAGAAAAATATTTTCACTATAATGTCGAAGGTCACTGAAAAAGAAACTGTCCTGCATACCTGGCCACTTTAAAGAACAAGAAGATGGACACGTCTTCTGAAGGTACATCTGAGTTGCTCGTTATTGAAACTAACCTAATGATTTTTTCTTTTTCTAGTTGGATTCTAGTGCTCACTTGTGCACTTCCATACAGGATCTGGAAGAAGTTAGAGGGCTAAAGGAAGATGAGATTACTCTCTGGGTCGGCAATGAGGCAAAAATTGCTGTTGTAGCCATCGGAATTTATCCTTTGCGATTACCGTTAGGAATTAGTTTGCTTTTAAAAGATTGTTATTATGTATCTGGAGCCAGTAAAAACTTAGTTTCTATATCTGTGCTGGCACAGGATAATTATAATTTCTATTTTAATAAAGACTTCTGTGCAATTTATTTTAGAAATAAAATTATTGCATGTGCCTTTTTAATTGATGGACTTTATCATTTGTATGAAGATATAAATATTAATATTAACAAGTAAATTATAAATGCCATAGGGTCTAAGAGACTTAGAGATAGGATTAGCTAAAAGTATCTCTAGCACCTAAGGCTAGGAAGTTTGATGATCTAGGAAGTTTGATGATCACAAATGGAAGATGGATATTTGATACCAATCTGATTAGCTTTAGTCCAAGTAGGAGTTGTTGAAAAATGTATCCTAAAGTCCATCATCTAGGTTGTAGATGATTGTGCTCCATACATATATATGAATTATAAAATAATAAATATTATCTGACAGATTTATCATAAGGAATACATCTTCCTAAATAGAACTCATATGTTATAATGAAGTCTTTAGAGCTACTTTCAAAATGATAAAGAAAGATTTATCGTATGGTTCTTAAATCCTACTCATAATCAAATGATACAATTGTTACAAGGATGATAATTATATCGAGTGTAGATCATTGTGTGTCATATTAGTTGGTTGTCCTCTTAGCCAAAGTGTGTGGTGACATGGGTATGGTATATGGGTGAAATATAGGAGTACGTTTCACTGAGCGTGATAAACTTTGGAGCACTCTGCTGTTAAGTGTTGCTCTGATGGGATATGGGTATAAGTATCTCTCTGACCTGAGGCTGCTTCAGTGACTTGCAAGCAACTCACTGTACTTTAGTGTCAGACGATCCAAATTTCTAATTCAGTGATGGAAGATTTGTGGGTACAGTTAAGTACTTGTGAAATCTAAGTGTGAGTCAAGATGGGATTGATCGCTCCAAGTAAAATTGAAGATGATGCATCACTGTATTTCAATTCAGCAAAATTTTGATCAAAGTAGTCCTAGTGAGGAGTCATAGAATTTTTAGATTTAGACACAATATGGACCACTCATCCAAAGTTGACAGTTTAACCTTAAGTCGTCCTTAAGCATCGAGAGTCAAAGGGATGAATTATATGATAACTATATTCACATAGATTCTAGAGTATTGCTGGGCATACATTCAGCCTATCGGGACGTCAAGTCCCATTGCTAGAAGGTTACATCATTTGGTATAGAATTATTCTTATGCTACTGATAAGTGGTATATTTTTACATTTATTGAAAATATTTTTTGATATTTTATGGTGCTAACATCTTCTAAAAAACCTAATTTTATAAATAAATTAGATTTTCTTATAAAAATAAATTATTTTGAAAAGTATGAAATTAGAGCATATTTATGAAAAATAGATGTCAATTTAATTGAGTAATTTTAAGCACCAAAATGATGAAGAATTATTAAGTAATTTAATGCATATTGTTTTCTTTTTTTAGGAATAAATTGGAGTAAAAATCAAGCTAAAATATCCTAAAAATCAATTTTTATAGTATTCAGTGTTGGAGCATGATCCCGGCTCCTCCCACGGATTTTGGGTACAGCAAAACCAGCAACGAACAAATCTGGAGACTTCTGGACTCGATCAAAGGCCCTTGACGAAATCAGCCTGGTTGCTGTCTTCTTCGTCAGCCTTTCGTTCCAGATGAAGAACGCTTCTAAGATCATCTCTAAAAAATTCAAGATCTGGTTTCTAACTAGATTAGACCTGGACGAGGTCTTCCAATTCATAGATCTCAAATCGAGGTATTTTAGATAGAGAAGAAGGTAGATGGAGACAGACCTTACAGATCTGTCCTGCTGCAGCCTTTCCTGTAGATCTGTTGATGGAGATCTCACCCGTGCCTCAAATGACCTCAGATCAACTCCAGATCTGAGAGAAACTTGTACCAACCTCTTTGCAAGAGATTCCAAGTTCTGGACCTAATGTTTGGGTGGCTGCAAGAGAGGGAGAGCAATCTGATTGGCGGCACAAAGGGGGAGGGGTCTAGTGCCTCCCTTGCTTTTCTTTCCTTCTGTGGACCTGGCGGCAAGAAACCCTAGGGTTTCTTGCTCCTGGGCATGGAGAATAGCTGGAGAGAGAGGGAGAAGAGAGAGAGAGACTTGGAAGAAAGAGTCTTGTATTTCTTTTGGCTTAATCAACCTATACAGTACATGTATATATAAACACAGGATCAAGTGACCCAAACCCAAAACTCCCTTGACCAGCTCTATGGGAGATTAGGTTAATCCAAGCCCATGTACACCCATGACTTTACCTAATCTCACCTATCCTGGGTCCAGACCTGGTCCATAAAGAGTTGGTCCCTTGAGGCCCACATAACGTAGACCTCAAGAACCTGAAAGGCCCATAGCCTTTCAACCTAGGGCCCAACTAGCCCTAGAGCCTCCATGAAGCCCTCATGAATGATGGACCTTGGCCTTAGCCTTGGTCCCCTGGACCTTGGGTACACCACCTGGATCACAACAATCTCCACCTTGGTGTCCCAAGGCCTCAACCAGCTCCACTCTGTCCATCAGCTGCATCAGCTCAACACATCTCTAAAAGCTGTCCCGTGGAAGTACCTTCGTAAGTGCATCAGCTGGGTTCTCCTTGGTGTGTACCTTTACCAGCTCCACCTCGCCATCCTCCACAAGCTCCCTGATCTGATGATATCGAATGTCGATGTGCTTTGTCCTTGCATGATAGACTGAGTTCTGTGCTAATAGAAGTGCACTCTGGCTGTCACAGTGCACTCTAATAGCCTCCTGAGTAAGGCCCATCTCCGTCAACAAACCCTTCAGCCAAATTGCCTCGTTAGCTGCTTCTGTCAGTCCGATGTATTCCGTCTCTGTAGTGGATAGGGCCGTGATAGGCTGCAGACTCGATCTCCAAGAAATAGGACCTCCATATAGGCTAAAAATGAAGCCTGTCGTAGACCTCCGGGTATCCACATCTCCACCAAAGTCTGCATCTACATAACCGCCAATCAGCCCCTGAGCCTCTCTGGACATGTCAGAGTATCCCACTGCACCTCCTCGCTGTCCGTAGCAGATGCCAACTCCAACTGAACCTGTCAGGTATCTGAATATCCACTTCAGAGCTCTCCAGTGCTCCCTGCCAGGCTGCACCATGAACCTGCTAACCTGACTCACTGCATGAGCGATGTCTAGCCTACAACAGACCATCGCATACATCAAGCTCCCAACTCCTGAAGCATAAGGGACCGTCTCCATCTCCTGAGCCTCCATCTCAGTCTGTGGCTCCATGGTCTTCGAGAGTCTAAAGTGACCGGCAAGTGGCAGCTCCGCCGGCTTTGCTCCCTTCATCCCGAACCTCTCTAAGACCTTCTGTATGTAGCTCCCCTGAGATAGATGCAGCACCCTCCAGGCTCGGTCTCTGAAAATCTCCAAGCCTAGGATCTTCCTTGCAGGGCCCAAATCCTTCATCTCAAACTCCCGAGATAAGGATGCCTTCAGATCCTGCACAACCTTCCTACTCTTGCATGCTATAAGCATGTCATCCGCATACAAGAGTAGAAACACCCTAGAACCATCCTCAAGAGACTGAACATAAACACAGGGATCAAACTCGCACCTGGAAAGTCCAATGCTGCGCACATAGGAGTCGAACCGCTTGTACCATTGCCTCGATGACTGCTTCAGCCCGTACAGCGACTTCTGCAACAAACAAATCTTTCCCTCTGATCCTGGATCCCTGAAACCGGGTGGCTGCTCCATGTAAATCCTCTCCTCCAAATGCCCATGGAGGAACGCCGTCTTGACATCCATCTGCTCCAGCTCTAAATCCTGAGCTGCTACAATGCTCAGCAACACTTTGATGAAGTATGTCTGACGACGGGAGAGAAGACCTCGCTGAAGTCGATACCTTCCTTCTGGGAGTATCCCTTGGCCACTAACCTCGCTTTGAATCTGATACCTCTCTGCTCTGAAGGCCCTTCCTTACGACTGTAGACCCATTTGCAGCCAATGGGCCTCTTCCCCTGTGGCAACTGCACCAATCGCCACGTCTGGTTCTGGTGGAGAGACTGCATCTCCTCGGACATCGCCTGGACCCACCGCTCTCTGTCCTGGCTCTCAATAGTCTCCTGATATGTATATGGGTCTCTATTCACTGTCACCAGGGCATATGACAGCATCTCCTCGAAGCCATATCGGTCTGATTGCCTGATGATCTTCTTGGGCTTGTGTAGGGCAACACCGATATCAGTCCTCGGTCCAGCTCGCTCCTGTTGGACCTCTCCGCCTCGATCATCCGTCCGAGTCCTCTCCACCTGTGGAGACACCTTAGGTAGGTTCTCTACCTGAATGTCATGTCCTCCCATAGTACCTGCAAGAGGCAAAATCAAAGAGGTAAGCTGTCCAGCAGCGCCCTACTGGACCTCCTCCTGCTCCTGCTGCTCCTCCATGCCTGCTCGCCTCCATAGGACTGACTCCTCATCAAAAGTCACATCCCGACTAATGATGACCTTCTTTTCCAAGGGATCCCACAGCCTGTATCCCTTAACTCCTCACGGATAGCCTAGAAACACCATCTTGCGTGATCTGACGTCTAGCTTGCTCCGCTCACCAGCTCCAATGTGCACATAGGCCGTGCATCCAAATATCCATAGATGGCCCAGCCCAACTGTCCTCCCAGACCACACCTCCTCTGGAAGCCTGCCATCCAACCTGGTGTGAGGTGACCGATTGACCAAGTAACCTGCTGCGTCAACTATGTCAACCCAGAACTCCTTTGAAAGCCTTGCCTGCAGCCTCATGCATTGTGCCTTTTCCAGAAGTATTCTGTTCATCCTCTCGGCCATCCCATTCTGCTGTGGAGTTCTCTTAACTGAGAAGTGTCTCCTGATCCCACACTCCTCACAGTAGTCCTAAAACTCTCTGCTGGTGTACTCCCCGCCATTGTCTGACCTCAGACACTTCACGCTCCTCCCCTGCTCCTCCACCTCAGCTCTCCAGATCTTGAACTTGGTGAAGACCTCTGACTTCTCTCTCATAAAGTAAATCCAGAGTTTTCTTGAGAAATTATCAATCAGGGTCATGAAGTATCTGGCCCTATTCCTAGCTGAAACTGGGGCTGGTCCCCACACATCTGTGTGTACTAACTCCAGAGGGGCTGCACTGCGGGTTGTACTGATGTTGAACTGAACTCTCCTCTGCTTTCCCATCTGGCAAGGCTCACAGATCTCCCCTGTAGCACCATCCTCCAGATCAGAGATGAGTCCTCTCCTGCTCAACTCCCTCAGCCCCCTGTCACCCATGTGGCCTAGGCGGTAGTGCCACATCCTGTAAGCCCCCTGCGGGTCCTGTGCTGCAGCTGCTGCATCAGACTCTCCGGTCACCACAGATCTCTCCATGCGATAGAGGATATTGTCCAACCTCCTGCCTCTCATCACTACCATAGCTCTATTGGAGATGTTCAGTACTCCGCTTCTAGCCCTACTGCTGAAGCTGTATCCACTGCGCTCAAAGTAGCCTAGTGACACCAGATTCTTTTCCAGCTCTGGGATATGCTTTACATTTGTCAATGTCCTCACAATCCCATCAAACATCCTCACCCTGACTGTCCCTATCCCAGCCACCTTATAAGGATGATTGTTGCCTAGAGTCATTGATCCCTCATCTGTCTTGGTGTATGTCACAAACCAAGACCTGTGTGGTGTGTAGTGATGTGAGCACGTAGAGTCTAGTGTCCACTCCTCTGTGTAATGCCTGTGACCATCTGATACCATAAGTAGATCATCCTCTACCTGCTGCCCAGCAACTGCACTCACTGATTCTGAGCCACTTCTTTCTCCCTTCTTGCTCTTCCATAGTGGACATTCTCGCTTGAAGTGCCCAAACTCGTTGCACTTGAAGCATTTCATCTCTTTCTTTCCCTTCCTGGACTTGCACCGCCCCCTGGACTTACTTCTGCCTCTGCCTCTACCTGTCCTCTCCCCTACTGCCAAACCCTCCTGGGGAGCCCAATCTCTGGTCAACTTTTCTCTTTGCTCATTAGACCTCAGCACTGAGACCATGTCCTCATATTCCAGAGTCTCCTTGTCGTAGAGCAGTGTAGTCACCAAAGAGTCATATGATCCTGGCAGCGAACACAAAAGCAACAGGGACTTGTCCTCCTCATCCAGCTTCACCCCGATATTCATCAACTCCATGAATAACTGGTCGAACCTCTGAATGTGGTCAATCACATCAGATCCCTCCTGCATCCGAAGACTGTACAACCTCTTCTTCAGCATTAGCTTGTTGCACATATTCTTCCCCATATACATGGTATGCAACTTCGACCAAAGGCCCTTCGGGATCTTTTCTTCCAGCACCAAATACAACGCCACATCCACCAAACATCCTCTGATCATCGAGCATACTTTCTTCTCCAACAATGCCCACTGTCTATCTGTCATTCCCTCAGACTTCTCATCCAAAGCCTGATTCAGATCTGCTTGCACCAGAAGATCCTCCATCCGAATTTTTCACATGAAAAAATTTTCTTACCATCAAACTTCTCAAAATCGACCTTCATATTGCTGTCCATGATGGATCCAAGCCAAACAAGAAATATAAAATCAAAAAGTGTAAAATATACCTTGATGGTACCTTGCTGAAAATTTTCAGCACTTGGAATCTTCAACTTCTCGCGCTTGAAACCGCTTCCTCACCATCGTGGCTCTGATACCAACTATTGGAGCATGATCCCAGCTCCTCCCATGGACCTTGGGTGTAGCAGAACTAGCAATGAACAAATTTGGAGACTTCTGGACTCGATCAAAGGCCCTTGACGAAATTAGCCTGGTTGCTGTCTTCTTCATCAGCCTTTCGTTCCAGATGAAGAATGCCTCTAAGATCACCTCTAAAAAATTCAAGATGTGGTACCCAACCAGATCATACCTGGACCGAGGTCTTCCAGTTCGTAGATCTCAAATCGGGGAGTTCTAGATAGGGAAGAAGATAGATAGAGACAGACTTTACAGATCTGTCCTGCTGCAGCTTTACCTGTAGATCTGTTGATGGAGATCTCACCCGTGCCTCAAACGACCTCAGATCAACTCCAGATCTGAGAAAAACTTGTACCAACCTCTTTGCAAGAGATTTCAGGTCCTGGACCTAATGTTTGGGTGGCTGCAAGAGAGGGAGAGCAATCTGGTTGGCGGCACAAAGGGGGAGGGGTCTAGCGCCTCCCTTGCTTTTCTTTCCTTCTATGGACCTGGCGGCAAGAAATCCTAGGGTTTCTTGCTCCTGGGGCATGGAGAATAACTGGAGAGAGAGGGAGAAGAGAGAGAGAGATTTGGGAGAAAGAGTCTTGTATTTTTTTTGGCTTAATCAACATATACAGTACATGTATATATAAACACAGGGTCAAGTGACCCAAACCCAAAACTCCCTTGACCAACTCTATGGGAGATTAGGTTAACCCAAGCCCATGTACACCCATGACTCGACCTAATCTCACCTATCCTGGGCTCAGATCTAGTCTATAAAGAGTTGGTCCCTCGAGGCCCACATAACCTAGACCTCAAGAACCCGAAAGGTCCACAGCCTTTCAACCAGGGCCCAACTAGCCCTAGAGCCTCCATGAAGCCCTCATGAATGATGGACCTTGGCCTTAGCCTTGGTCTCCTGGGCCTTGGGCACACCACCTGGATCACAACATTCGGTGCATGGTGGACCGACCGCTCGATCCATGGATTCGAGGGCATGATCCACGGGAGTGGTTTGTGGTGCACGATGCGGTTCACAGGCAGATGGAGGAAATTCGTGCGATCCGACGACTGATAGCACTCCAGACGTGATCGGACAGCTGAAATCATGCATTACCATATCCAACGGTGGTGGCCCACTACAAATGCACGGTCCGATGGTCCAAATTAATCTCGAACTAGATCCAACAATCTACATTCATTATCGATAGAAAATTAATCAGAAGAAGGATTTCTATGCGTGATCCAATGGTTGGAAATTGATCTGGAGTTCGATCCAACAGTTGACGCTATTTTTGATTGAGAATAGGAAATCAAATGTGCTGATCGATGGTCAGAATTCAATCAAATGCTTGATCCAACGACTGTGGTGGATTTCGATCATGATAAGGACTTAAACAACATTTTTTGGAGCGATCTGGGTGGTCCAAGTTAAATCCGACTGCCAGAAAAATTCATAGGGGTATACTGCAAATTCTAAGGATTTTGGGATTCCTTTTTGTGACCAAAAAAAGGTAAAAAATTCATCTATAAATAGGAGATTCGAAAATAAGAGTAAGGAGAAGAAAAAAATCAGTAGAAATATGGAAAAAAATTAGAAAAAAAAATTGAGAAGATTTAGGGATCCAAGAGTGGGAGAGGCATAGAGAGAAGACAACAAGTGGCAGTAGAAACAGAGAGAAAGAATAGCAGCAGAAGTAGAACAAATTTTTTTTGGATCCTGGAAAAGGAGAGCTATGGAGCCAGAGATCTTGATGCGTGGCTAAATCCCTTCAACCTAGGAATACAATGAAGCTTGTAAATAGATTTTTATTTTTTTCTTGTATTTAATTTTCATGCAATAAAATGGTACTTTTATTTCATATCTTTTTATTCTGAAGTATTGATCTAGCCTACATGGCCTAAATCATCTACTGACATGTCGTGATCCCTGGATATGGTATGTGCCTAGGAGAGATAGATCATGACATGTTAGATTAAATCTTATATCTTATAATTAAATTTAGATAGTTTATACTTTAATAGGATGAGCCGTGATCTACCGATACAGTCCATACCCCTTAGAGATAAGCTATACTAATATCCTAATCATGAGAATTAATATTGCAATATAAAAAAAATAAATCTAATTTGCCTGGTAGATTTGAAATTCTTGGGTTATCTCTCTAACTTATTTTCTTTCAATAAATTAATTTACATTTACAATTGAATTCTTGCTATGTTATTCTTTTTTTAATCCTTCTACAATCAATTCTCTTTTATTTCTTCTTCTTCTTCTTTAAAAAAAAAGAAAAACAATTGCCCTAGATCTCCATGGTAACAATCCCGACTCACTCTATCTATATAGTTTGAGTTAATTTTTATTCTTGACCGCCTACTACAGCGATCAAATTTTGACACCGTTGATTTTTATTCTTAGTTTCTTTTTATTTGCTTTTTAACTTGCTTAGTTCGTTAGTCAAACTTACTTTCATCCATAAAAAAAAATCTCTATGTTGACATCTCATAATCTATTTAAAGAATTAGATACTTAATCATAAAACTTAAAAAGTGAAACAAATCAATTTATTCTTGACTAACTAACAAATCTGACCAGCTTTTTTTTTTGTATTACGTAATTCCATAAAATATCTTAAGGGCACAAATCCTAAACAAGACAAGGTGAAAATTTTATCACTCTTCCTTGGCCCACAAACTATCATCCTGCATACTGTATTGACTTAAATCTTAATCTAAAATTAATTAGATGTTGGTCCTTGTTGGTGCAAAAATCCGCTTGCGCCAGAGAAGCTGGAGTCAGGGAAGCCGCGATCGTCGCTGGGACCTGCAAGGAAAGTCTAAACCGGAGGTGGGGTTGCTCCGACAAGACCCTCCGATGCTCAAGTCAGTTCTCTGCCTCAACAAGAATGGAGCGCTCGAATGGAGAATTCAGCAGAGTTTTGAGATAAGAAATGAGCTTATCGAATAACGTATCTGGGTCCCCTTTTTTATAGGTAGGGGAGATAAAGGATTGATGGTGGTATCTGTAACCGTCTGGCAGTGGGCTGCCCAGGGTCAGACGGAGTTTGCTGCGAAGAGTAGTGGAATGGACCCATGGCTATCACTGGGGCATGCCACGTGGAGTCTGCCGCATGAAGTGGGGCGGCGTTTGTTGTCGTGACTTGCCAGCGGATGGGAGAATCATGCGGTAACCGTTGCAGGAGGTGGAGCAGGATCACGATCGTTTATCATGGCCTGTCAGGTAGTAATGGAGTCGCGTGGAATCCGTCATAGGGAGTGGAGCAGTGCTGCGATCGTTATCGCGGCCTGTCAGGGAGTGGTGGAGCTGCGCAGAATACGCCGCAGGAAGTGTAGCAGAATCATGGCCATGATTGTGGCTGGGAGTGCAGATCTGTCAGCTGAAGTTCGGCTGTGGTCGGAGTCTGACCCCACGTAGGGGTCCGGGCGGAGTCCTTCTTGTGGTTGGGGTAGTGGGTGGAGCCCGGCTCCCGTGGGAGTCCGGGTGGAATCCCCTGCAATCGAAATCAGATGCAAAGTCCGGCTCCCGTAGGAGTCCGGACAGGGCTTACCGGCAGCTGACGTTGAGGATGGAGCTCGGCTCCCATAGGAGTCCGGGCGGAGTCCACTTGCGATTGAAGTTGTTGGCGGAGTTCAACTCTCGTAGGAGTCCGGCGGAGTTGTCCTGTAGTCGATGTCGATGATGGAGCCCGGCTCCCGTAGGGGTCCGGGCGGAGTTGTCCTGTAATCAAAGTTAAAGGCAAAGTCCGGCTCCCGTAGGAGTCCGGATGGGGCTTATCAGCAGTTGATGTTGAGGACGGAGCCTGGCTCCCGTAGGAGTCCGGGCGGAGTCAACTTGAGGTCGGAGTTGTCGGCGGAGTCTGGCTCCCGTAGGAGTCCGGACGAAGTCTGTCTGCAGCCGTTGGAGTCGAGGACGAAGCCCGGCTCCCGTAAAAGTCCGGGCGGAGTCTTCCTGCAATTAAAGTTAAAGGCGAAGTCTGGCTCCCGTAGGAGTCCGGACGGGGCTTACCAGCAGTTGATGTTGAGGACGGAGCCTGACTCCCGTAGGAGTCCGGGCGGAGTCAACTTGAGGTCGGAGTTGTCGGCGGAGTCTGGCTCCCGTAGGAGTCCGAACGAAGTCTGTCTGCAGCCGTTGGAGTCGAGGACGAAGCCCGACTCCCATAGGAGTCCGGGCGGAGTCTTCCTGCAATTAAAGTTAAAGGTGAAGTCCGGCTCCCGTAGGAGTCCGGACGGGGCTTACCAGCAGTTGATGTTGAGGACGGAGCCCGGCTCCCGTAGGAGTCCGGGCGGAGTCAACTTGAGGTCGGAGTTGTCGGCGGAGTCCGACTCCCGTAGGAGTCTGGACGAAGTCTGTCTGCAGTCGTTGGAGTCAAGGATGAAGCCCGACTCCCGTAGGAGTCCGGACGGGGCTTACCAGCAGTTGATGTTGAGGACGGAGCCCGGCTCCCGTAGGAGTCCGGGTGGAGTCAACTTGAGGTCAGAGTTATCGGCGGAGTCAGGCTCCCGTAGGAGTCCGAACAAAGTCTGTCTGCAGCCGTTGGAGTCAAGGACGAAGCCCGACTCCCGTAGGAGTCCGAGCGGAGTCTTCCTGCAATTAAAGTTAAAGGCGAAGTCCGGCTCCCGTAGGAGTCCGGACGGGGCTTACCAGCAGTTGATGTTGAGGATGGAGCCCGGCTCCCGTAGGAGTCCGGGCGGAGTCAACTTGAGGTCGGAGTTGTCGACGGAGTCCGGCTCCCGTAGGAGTCCGGACGAAGTCTGTCTGCAGCCGTTGGAGTCAAGGACAAAGCCCGGCTCCCGTAGGAGTCCGGGCGGAGTCTTCCTTTGAGGTCGGCATCGCGGGCAGAATCGTTGATTCTGTTGAGGACTTCGGCTGTGGGTATTTTATACCCAACACCAGTCCCCCTACTTCCGAGTTTGAATTTCGAACGAAGGAAGTACAGAGAGATGGGTACAGCCGAAGCCGTCCCCTCGAATCCCATGCACTGCTGCCCCCAGATATTTTGGGCATTAATTGCGCGTGTGCCGGAGTCTTTTCGAATTGGGGCGGTACGAAGTGACTCTTCGAAATTCTCGCAGGTACACTGGCCTAGGTATGGCGCAATAATGGCCCTGCCAACCGTCAGCCGCTTTTAGCCGCCTGCCAGGGGGAGTGGGCCACGTGTCGGATGTGGACTGGCCTGGGGGGATTCGCGATCATTATGGCATCGGATCCCAGGGTCTATTTAAACCCATCCTCCCATCTTTAGGTGCCCTACTTCGTTCCTGAGTTCTCACCAGCGTTTGCCTTTCCTTCGAGAGCCCTGTTTCAGTGGGCATCTTCTCGAGTCATAGGCGTCTCCTGTTTTCGCTCCTCAGGTCTCTCAGAGCGATATAGGTTAGTTCCAGCACCGCCAACCTTCTTCTCACCACCTAGGGGTTTCTTTTCTGTCATTATCTTTTTGCATCCCTTCGAGTTAGCTTCCTGTGACCTGTCATTCCCCCTTCTGTCCGCCTTCTTAGGGTCCTTTAGAGCCCCCCCTTCGAAACTACTCGAAATGTCTTCCGGCTCTTCTGCTCCCTGCAGTTCCGAGAGTTCTTCCGCCTCAAACCCCCAGGTCCCCGTCTCTGCAGACGAGCCCGCATCTGGGGCTGGGCTTCGCCCGATTTTTGCGTCGGGCGCCATCCCGTGTTCCCTGACCTCGGAGGAGCTCCTTTTGATAAGGGTTCAGTATGGAGTTCCTCCGGAGTGCGACCTGGAGCTGTCTGGCCCTTCTGACCGGGCCAGCACTCCCCCTCCAGTCGCTTTTGCTTGTACCAGGAAGCGTTCCGTGCCGGACTCCGACTTCCGCTTTCTTCCTTTGTCGTTGCCCTCTTCCGTTTCTTGGACATCTCCTTGGCTTCCGTGGCCCCTAATTCTTTTAGGTTTTTTATAGGATTTCTCTCCCTCTGCCACGTAGTCGAGGTCCAGCCGTCTCTCTCCTTGTTTAGGCACTTCTATACCTTCAAGCGCCATCCTTCGGCGAAGGACTGGTGGTACTTCTCCCCTCAGTTCGGCAAGAAGGGGTTGCTGAAAGGCGCCCCTTCTTCGATCCACAATTGGAAGGGAAATACCTCTTCGTCCATTGCCCAACCCTGAAACTGGGCCTGCCCCCTTGGGCTCTCTGAGGGATCCTGTCCGCCGGGCTCCCAGCCTGGGGGAGGACGACCTCCAGGCCGCCCAGAAGCTTCTAGCTTATTCCGCTCCTTCCCTTCCCAATCTTCTGAGGGAGCAGTTTCTTTTCAACATCGGCCTGAGTCCCCAGGATCCAGCGAGTATTCATCTTTTACCTTATCTTCTTTTTTCATGCTTCCCTTCTCTTCTGCTTTTTACCTCCTCTTCCCTCTCTCTCTCTCTTTCCCCTCTGTTTCTTTCTTTCTCTTTCTTTCTTTCTCTCTTTCTTTTTTTTTTTTTTTTTGACTGATTGGTTTGCTTCTTTTTCTTCTTTCCTTTTCTCTCTCTCTTTTTTTTTTTTTTTTTTTTTTAGGAATGGACGCCGAAGCAGTGCGGAGGCTCGCCAGGGGCATGAGGGTCCACAAGAGGAAGGGCGCTACGACCTCCGGATCGGCGAAGAGGGCCAGGGCGGAGGAGACGAGCTTAGCGGCACCCGTCCAGGTGACCCCGGCCATCGACATTCCATCGGATGCCGAGCCGACAGCTCCCCGGGCCTCCTCAAGGAGTCCACCGATTGGGGCCCCTGTCCCGGGGGTTCGCCCCACGGAGGCGCCCGCCGCGGGGAAAAGGAGGAAATCGGTGGCCCGCAGGGCGAGTAGCCACCGAAATACTGTGGATGAGTCCCTCTGCTCTGAGGAGGGGTCAGAGAATCCCTTCAATGATAGGGACCTGATCAGGCGGCTGATCGACGGCTGCATTCTGCCTGACGTCGTGGAGAGGATCGACCGCGCCGATCCTGAGCAGTGGGCTTGAGATTCTTTGGGGTCCTTCCTTGAGGTGAGCGACTCTTCATTTACATGGCTATTCGGCCTTTGTACTGATTTCCTAGCTGTCTTTGCAGATTGGGCACCAGCTCCTCACCTATATCGAGGCGATGAGCCGCACGAGGAGGGACATCCTCTAGGTGGAGGAATGCTGTCAGGCGGAGGTTGCTCGCCTCCAAGCAAAGACGGTCGAAGTATCCGCCCTCCAGGAGGCCCTGGAAAGGGAGAAGAAAGCCCGGGAGGAGGAGAGGCAGACCTTGGAGGAATCGGCGAGGAAGGCGGAGGCCGAGGTCGCCCACTTGGTCGAGCAAACTCCGGTCCTGGTCTCGGAGGCCAGAGCCCTTGCGGTGGAGGAATTCAAGGCCTCCGCGGAGATGAGGGACCTGAATATCCAGTTCGGCCAGGAAGCGTTCATTAAGGGGTTCGAGCTCTGCCAAAGAAGGTGGCCAAAAAATTTTCAGAGCTCGACCTCAGCTTTCTAGGCGAGGAGTCTGAGGACGAGGCCGGCCCCTCGTCAGCCGCCACTGCTATCGCAGCCCCCGCGCCGAGTTCTCCACCCCCCGCCCCTGAGGTCTGAGACCTCCGATCTTGTACCTTTATTTCGTCACAATTTTTCTTTTCCGTTTGTCTTTAAAAATCATTCAATCAATAAAGTCGAATTTCTTGTTGCGGACGGCTTCTCTTTCCTCCTCCCTCCTTCTCCTTGTCTTTCTTCCTGCAACGAATCATTCTTTGACGCCTTTACCTTCCGATGGCAGTGTCCTGCAGACGCACTCTCCCTGCCCTTGGGGGTCCCGCTGAAATCGATGATTCAGTGGTTGAAAAAGGAGGTCCTTCACCTGACAAAGAAGTTAAAGAAGATGGAAGCTGAGCTCCGCAAATCGAGAGAAGGTCACTCTGAAGTCGCCGCTGAGGCCGCCCACTTTCGGAGTCTCCATGTGAAGAGGATCATGGAGTATAGCCGGAGGAAGGCGAACTTCGCAAGGGAGCTCGAGGAATGCAAGAAGAGCTCCAGCGACCAGATTTGGACCCAGACCGCCAGGATCAGTGCCCTCAAGGTGGAACTGTCAGCTGCGAAGGGGAAGATCGGCCAGCTGGAAGGAAGTTCATCCCGGATCTTGGCTCGGGTCGACGATGACCAGAGGTGGTCGCAGAAGGTTTCCGACCTTCAGCAGCAGCTTCAGGATGCCGAGGTGAGCCACGATGTGCAACGGGCTAGCTGGCGCAGGCAAGTGGAAGAATACAAAGGGAGATTCAGGACAGCAGCCGACGAAGTCATCCATCTCCAGAGACAGTTGGCTAGCAGGGCACAGCTTACTTCCACCCAAGATTCTGAAGAGCTCCAAGCCCTAAGAGGCACCATGGAGGGATTTCTGTCTCCCTCGGGGAAAAGACAGCCGAGCTGCAACAAGTGAAGATCCAACTGGCACTCGAGCGTGGGCCGTCACGGACGCAGAGGCGGAGTCTGAAGTTTTGAGGAAGAGGCATCGAGAGGCAGAGGCTGAGAGCCAGCAACTTCGTCGGGCGCTCCAGGATGCGCTGCGGAAGAGGGAAGAGCTAGAAGAGGAGATTGAGAATCTGAGGCAGTCCTGGTTGAGGGACGGAATAGATAACTCTAAGTCGGAGGGAGCAGGGCCTCCTTAGAGCTCTTTTTGTCTTTCTACCTCGTCATGTAGTTACTTCCTTTTTATCGTTTTGCCCTTCTTTCCTTGGCCTTCCTGGCTTTGTAGTGTGTATATTGGAAATGGAATAAAAAGAGCGTTTTGTGTTACCTTGTCCGTGCGTTGCACTAATATTGCTGTCTGTCGAACCTTTCTTGTCGTTTGACTTGTCTGATGTAGACGTCGTCAGGGGACGCTCGGTCGTCGATGCGTTAGCTCGCCTTTCTCGCTGTGCGTGGCCGCAAGCCTGAGCTTGGCCGTCCGGGCCCCACATTATTTCGGGGATGTCGTTGTCTTCCTAATCGGTGCCGAAAGTTTTCCTTGGCGTCGTGGACGGAACCCGGCTCCCGTAGGAGTCCGGGTGAAGTCTTCCTTATGGACGGAACCCGGCTCCCGTAGGAGTCCGGGTGAAGTCTTCCTTGTGGACGAAACCCCGCTCCCGTAGGAGTCCGGGTGAAGTCTTCCTTGTGGATGGAACCGGCTCCCGTAGGAGTCCGGGTGAAGTCTTCCTTGTGGACGGAACCCGGCTCCCGTAGGAGTCCGGGTGAAGTCTTCTTGGAGTCGGTGAAGTCTTTTGTGGGCGGAACCCGGCTCCCGTAGGAGTCCGGGTGAAGTCTTCCTTGTGGGCGGAACCCGGCTCCCGTAGGAGTCCGAGTGAAGTCTTCCTTTTTGTTCGGGCCAGTGTGAGGTTTTTCTCCCGTTCCCAGCTTGGCTGTGGGGGTGCGTTAGGGCACTGTAAGGCCTCTCCCCCCATCCGGTCTAAAAGAACCGGGCCTTCGACTTTGCTCATGTCAGGATGAGGTTCTCCTCCTGTTTCTGACATGGCTGTGGGGGCACATTAGGGCATTGTAAGGCCTCTCCCCCCATCCGGTCTAAAAGAACCGGGCCTTTGACTTTGCTCATGTCAGGACGAGGTTCTCCTCCTGTTCCTGACATGGCTGGGGGGCACATTAGGGCGTTGTAAGGCCTCTCCCCTCATTCGGTCTAAAAGAATCGGGCCTTTGACTTTGCTCATGTCAGGACGAGGTTCTCCTCCTGTTCCTGACATGGCTGTGGGGGCACATTAGGGCATTGTAAGGCCTCTCCCCCCATCCGGTCTAAAAGAACCGGACCTTTGACTTTGCTCATGTCAGGACGATGTTCTCCTCCTGTTCCTGACATGGCTGTGTTTTAAGCGTTCGGTGGGGTCGTATCCAGTCATAATAAATCCACGCGAGGTGGGAAGAGCACGTTAAGTAGAAAGAAAATTAGATTCAAGGTGAAATCATAAGTGATACATTTACAGGTTTTCCGAGCTCCTCGGTCGCGGGTGGCCCGCTCCTCCTTGAGGCCCTCCGGTGATGGAGTCGATGGTCCCGATGGGAGGCCGGTCCCCGGGTTGCTCCTCCCTTCTCGGCGGTTCAGGCTGTGGAAGGGCTCTTAGCCGGTCTCCTCTACCCTTAGGCCTGCGGCGGATGAATCTGTCAAGTCGACCTCGCCGAATGAGTTCCTCGATCTCATCCTGGAGCTGGATGCATTCCTCTGTGTCGTGGCCGTGGTCGCGGTGGTAGAGGCAGAACTTATTGGGGTTGCACTTCTCGGAGTGTGTGCGCATCCTCTCCAGCCTAGGGAGTTGCTCCCTGACCTCCATTAATATCTGGGCCTTCGAGGCGTTGAGGGGGGCGTAGTTGCGGAATCTCCCTGGTGGGGAACCCCGCCGAACCCCACGGTCTGGGCTTCTCTGCCTGCATGCCCGGGGTGGAGTATGGGCGTGCTTATGCCCAGGAGGGGATCGAGAACGCGGCCGGACTTCCTTTGGCCTTTTCTCAACTGCGGGCTTACTCGAATCTCCCGCTTGTCGCTCCCTTGCTGTCTCTTCATTTTTCATTTTGAAGGCTTCTTCCGCTCGGGCGTATCCCTCAGCCCGAGCCAGCAAATCGGCAAAATCCTGGGGTACTTCTTCTCCAGGGAGAACAAAAGATCATTCTTCTGAAGGCCGCCTTTCAGGGCGGCCATGGCAACTGATTGATCCAAGTTCCGGACCTCCAGCACCGCGATGTTGAAGCGGTTGATGTAGGCCCGTATGGACTCCCCTTCCCTCTGCTTGATGTTGATGAGGGACTCCGAACCCTTCCAGGGGCACCGACTGCTGACAAAATGGGCCATAAATTGGTGGCTCATTTGATGAAGGAGAAGATGGTACCCGGTTTCAAAGCCGAATACCAGTTCCTCGCTGCTCCCTTCAAAGTAGACGGGAAAGCCCGGCATAAGATGGCGTCAGGAGCACCGTGAAGCAGCATCATCGTCCGGAAGGCCTCCAGATGATCAACCGGGTCCGAAGTCCCGTCGTAGCTTTCGAACTGGGGAAGCTTGAAGTTTGGCGGGATCAGTTCCTGCATGATCGTTTGGGAGAAGAGAGGGTCAGTACAAATATCCTCACCATAAGCGGGAGGTGCTTGACGGAGTTCTTCAATCCGTCGGTTCATCTCCTGGAGCCTCCGATCCAGAAAATCCTCTCGACTTCGAGTCTCGAGGGTCCTCTGACAGAATGGGGGCAGAATCTTCCAGGGGTGGAGTCGTGGTCCGATTGAGGGCTCTTTACCCTCGAGTTTATTTTCCCAGGAAGGACGAGGCGGCTGGCCCAGGTGGCCCGCCCCGCCATCGGGTTCTGGCATTCCGGAGATGCCCTTTCCGGGTGCGCTGACGCCTGCGGCTGCTGCTGCTGCATTGCTTGCACAGCTTCGGCGAGGCCTCTGACCTGCTGTGCCAGCAAGTCAAACTGCTCCACGCCAACCGCCGCCGCTGGAGGAGGAGAGGAGGTTGAGAAATAGGAGGGGAGGCTGGAGCCTGAGATCTGGCCGCGAAGGCCGTGGACCGTCGCGTGGACGCCCTGCGTGGAGGCATCGAGTGCGGACCCAGCGGGGGAAAATAAGGAGTGGGTGTCGGAGGAGATGATCGGAGGCGGCTCCGTTGAACGCTTCTTTAAGAACAAGGGTATTGCGAAGGTTCAAGCCCTTCCTCTAGCGCCAATCCTGTTGGTGCAAAAATCCGCTTGCGCCGGAGAAGCTGGAGTCGGAGAAACCGCGGTCGCCGCCGGGACCTGCAAGAGAAGTCTAAACCGGAGGTGGGGTTGCTCCGGCAAGACCCTCCAATGCTCAAGTCAGTTCTCTGCCTCAACAAGAATGGAGCGCTCGAACGGAGAATTCAGCAGAGTTTTGAGATAAGAAATGAGCTTATCGAATAACGTATCTGGGTCCCCCTTTTTATAGGTAGGGGAGATAAAGGATTGATGGCGGTATCTGTAACCGTCTGGCAGTGGGTTGCCCAGGGTCAGGTGGAGTTTGCTGCGAAGAGTAGTGGAATGGACCCATGGCTATCACTGGGGAGTGCCATATGGAGTCTGCCGCGTGAAGTGGGGCGGCGTTTGTTGTCGTGACTTGCCAGCGGATGGGAGAATCGCGCGGTAACCATTGCAGGAGGTGGAGCAGGATCGCGGCCGTTTATCGTGGCCTATCAGGTAGTAATGGAGTCGCGTGGAATCCGTCGTAGGGAGTGGAGCAGTGCTGCGATCGTTATCGCGGCCTGTCAGGGAGTAGTGGAGCTGCGCGGAATACGCCGCAGGAAGTGTAGCAGAATTGTGGCCGTGATTGTGGCTTGGGAGTGCAGATCTGTCAGCTGAAGTTCGGCTGTGGTCGGAGTCTGACCCCACGTAGGGGTCCGGGCGGAGTCCTCCTTGTGGTTGGGGTAGTGGGTGGAGCCCGGCTCCCGTGGGAGTCCGGGTGGAATCCCCTGCAATCGAAATCAGATGCAAAGTCCGGCTCCCGTAGGAGTCCGGATAGGGCTTACCGGCAGCTGACGTTGAGGACGGAGCCCGGCTCCCATAGGAGTCCGGGCGGAGTCCACTTGCGATTGAAGTTGTTGGCGGAGTTCGGCTCTCGTAGGAGTCTGACGGAGTTGTCCTGTAGTCGATGTCGATGATGGAGCCCGGCTCCCGTAGGGGTCCAGGCGGAGTTGTCCTGTAATCAAAGTTAAAGGCAAAGTCCGGCTCCCGTAGGAGTCCGAACGGGGCTTATCAGCAGTTGATGTTGAGGACGGAGTCCGGCTCCCGTAGGAGTCCGGGCGGAGTCAACTTGAGGTCGGAGTTGTCGGCGGAGTCCGGCTCCCGTAGGAGTCCGGACGAAGTCTATCTGCAGCCGTTGGAGTCGAGGACGAAGCCCGGCTCCCGTAAAAGTCCGGGCGGAGTCTTCCTGCAATTAAAGTTAAAGGCGAAGTCCGGCTCCCGTAGGAGTCCGGATGGGGCTTACCAGCAGTTGATGTTGAGGACGGAGCCCGGCTCCCGTAGGAGTCCGGGCGGAGTCAACTTGAGGTCGGAGTTGTCGGCAGAGTCCGGCTCCCGTAGGAGTCCGGACGAAGTCTGTCTGCAGCTGTTGGAGTTGAGGACGAAGCCCGGCTCCCGTAGGAGTCCGGGCGGAGTCTTCCTGCAATTAAAGTTAAAGGCGAAGTCCGGCTCCCGTAGGAGTCCGGACGGGGCTTACCAGCAGTTGATGTTGAGGATGGAGCCCGGCTCCTGTAAAAGTCCGGGCAGAGTCAACTTGAGGTCGGAGTTGTCGGTGGAGTCCGGCTCCCGTAGGAGTCCGGACGAAGTCTGTCTGCAGCCGTTGGAGTCAAGGACGAAGCCCGGCTCCCATAGGAGTCCGGGCGGAGTCTTCCTGCAATTAAAGTTAAAGGCGAAGTCCGGCTCCCGTAGGAGTCCGGACGGGGCTTACCAGCAGTTGATGTTGAGGACGGAGCCCGGCTCCCGTAGGAGTCCGAGCGGAGTCAACTTGAGGTCGGAGTTGTCGGCGGAGTCCGGCTCCCGTAGGAGTCCGGACGAAGTCTGTCTGCAGCCGTTGGAGTCAAGGACGAAGCCCGGCTCCCATAGGAGTCCGGGCGGAGTCTTCCTGCAATTAAAGTTAAAGGCGAAGTCCGGCTCCCATAGGAGTCCGGACTGGGCTTACCAGCAGTTGATGTTGAGGATGGAGCCCGGCTCCCGTAGGAGTCTGGGCGGAGTCAACTTGAGGTCGGAGTTGTCGGCGGAGTCCGACTCCCGTAGGAGTCCGGACGAAGTCTGTCTGCAGCCGTTGGAGTCAAGGACGAAGCCCGGCTCCCGTAGGAGTCCGGGCAGAGTCTTCCTTTGAGGTCGGCATCGCGGGCGGAATCGTTGATTCTGTTGAGGACTTCGGCTGTGGGTATTTTATACCCAACAGTCCTTAAGGACTCTCGAGCTCAATAGGATAAGGGATCCTAAGAGTTGGATCGGGTTAGAATTAGTCAGTTTGACTGATGTCTAGGAAAGTGGTTCAGAGACTACATCTTGAAAGAAGGTGGTTATTTAATTGGTTCCATTCGCTTATCTGACCAACTCAGTTGTTGTCTAAAGAAAGCAACAGGGAGACCCCCACCAACCTTACACTTATCTGGCCAGTTGAGTAGCTAGTCTTTTATCTGGAGTGCTCAAAGAAAACTTTAGTAGTTAGGAACTGTCTAGATCTAGGGTTATCCTTAGCTAGGATTGACTGCATAACTTGATTACTAAGCTATAAATATTAACCCTAATTAAAATACTTTTTTCTATCATCTCTAGATTTAAGACTCTTTAGGCTCTCATCTTTAGAAGTCTCTTCTCATCTATTTCTCTTTCCTCTCCTCTTAAGAAAGAAAAAAAAATTACAAAAATAACTAAAAATTCTCAAATTCTTTTTGGACAAGGATATCTGGTCAATTAGTGAGAATAGATCCAAATCTTACATTTAGTCCAGTAGACCTTAAGCTCACCATGGGTGAACCTGAACATGAACCTCGGATACTGAAAGATTTTTGCTATCTAGTTGGGTCAGCCCAATCCTCATGTATCCGACTACCACAAACTGATGCCAATTTTAAAATTAAACCCCAGATCATAAATATGCTTCTCAAATTCATTGGAATCGAGGATGCATACATTTTTATAAGAGAATTTGAGGAAGTATGCACCACGATGCAGCTTCAACAGCTCACTAAGGATGCTGTAACACTTAGGTTGATCAATTTTGCCCTCAAGGATAGTGTCAAAAAGTGGTTATACGGTCTTCCTAACCAATCCATCGCATCATGGGAGGGTTTTGTTAAAGTGTTCTTGAAAAAAATTTTCTCACACCATAAGACTGTCAATTTTAGGAATGAAATTAATCAATTTTATCAATTATCCGATGAGTCTTTTTGGAAGTACTTTGATCATTTTAAGAACCTTTTGAGTCAAGACCCACACCATGAAATAGAAAATTAGAGGCTGTGCCAAATCATTTACGAAGGACTATACCCAAACTCTAGAACTTTGTTAGAATCAATGTGCCAAGGTTAATTCATGAACAAAGAGCCTATAGAAGCCAGGCAATTTTTAGAGGACCTAGTGAAAAAGAGCCTACAATGGAAGATTACTAGGGAATCCAATAGACTCATACCTTCTAGAGGGGTGTATATCAAGTTCAACCTTTTCTAGCTGAAGAGACTAAATTTGCATCTTTGATCCATATGATAGAGGCCCTAGAACTCAAGGGACACACCCAAGTAAACCAAGTTGCAACATCCACTTGCAATGGGTGTAATGCCATAGACCACACAATGGAAGGATGTCCTTTCTTGATGAGTCCAATCAAGAATAAAGTAGCACAGATGAGTGCAGCTTATCAAAAACCCACAAATGACCCCTATGCACCAACGTACAATCCAGAATAGAGGAATCACCCTAATTTTTTTTGGTCATAAGGGTCAAACTCAAATAGATCTATCTTCACTCAGCCCAACCCCAGATTCACTCAATCATCAAATAACCCATTAGGTTTCAGCAATGATCAAAGGCTTAACTCACTAGAAAAGAGTCTCGAAATCCTAGTAAAATCGATTGCTAGCACCAACACTACACTAAACAGCTTCATGCAAATCATGAGCTAGCTTTTAACTTCTAACACTCAGGCTATTGTTTGTTTAGAGATGCAGTTAGGTCAATTAGCCATGACTGTGAGTGAAAAAAAAAAATAAACTACCAAGTCAACCTGAGGCTAATCCTAGAACTCAGAATAATCAAAGACCACAACAAAGAGCCCAGATTAACCAATTAAAAGTAATTCATACCTTAAGGTCTGAAAAATAGGTAGACAACCATATCGGTACACCTGAAGATCAAGATGACCCATTATCTAAACCACCTCATGAGCAAGTGATCGATCAGACTGAGTCTAAGGAGCCAGATAAGTCTAAGGAGTCAATAGAGATTGATGAAACACCCAAGCCACTTGTAGAATCTACCTCAGGATTTAAGCAAGTCAAGACATCACCTATCAATCCTGTAACTCTTTTTTCAAATAGACTTAGGTCCAATAGATATTCAGTCCATATGAATCAAATCTTAGAGATGTTTAAATAAGTGAAAGTAAATATCCCTCTACTAGACATGATCCAACAAGTTTCCACATATGTCAAATTCCTCAAAGACCTATGCACAAAGAAGAAGACCACTAACATTTCCAAAAAGCCTTCTTGACGGTCAGTGTGAGCTCATATCTATCGAGCTACATATCTGTTAAGTACAAAGATCCAAGGTCTCCGACAATCTCTTATGTCATTGGGGAAACCATCATTGATAGGGCCTTATTAGACTTAGGAGCTAGTGTGAATATCTTATCTTATTCAGTCTATGAAAAATTGGGGATAGGAGAATTAAAACCTATAGAAATTGTTGCCCAGCTATGCAACCCAAGAGGGGGGGGGGTGAATTGGGTTTTAAAAAATTTAAGCTTAACTAATTACTTATGAAAAGTATTTGTTAAAAGCTTGATGAATGAGGAGAAAGACTTTATTTCAAGATTAATTACCTAAAGCAAGAATGCAAGGATATAATAAAGAAATAAAGAGAAACAATAAAGCACACCACAAACACAAGGATTTATAGTGGTTCGGTGCCAACCTTGCACCTACATCCACTCTCCAAGCTCCTACTTGGGAATTCCAATCCACTATACTTGTATTTAACCCGAATACAAACGTCGGAACCTCCGACACTAGCTATCCCAAGCTAGTCCACTTGTTTCTCGGGTACAAGCCAACCCAATACACTCCGATTTCAGGTTCGGATCAACCTTCTCTTATTTTGGAAACCCTCCAAAAATAAGAATAATTACTCACAAAGAGTAAGACAGTTTAGAGCACAAATAAGTACAAGAATAGCTCCTTAAATGAGCGAATATAACATTAAATGCACTTTACTCAATTGAAGAAGCCCCTTTTGGATTTCCTCAAGGTGGATGAAGAGTTGAATGAACGCTTGAGGAATAGGTGAGCTTTGATTGAAGGCTTCTTGAAGGCTTTGAAAGAGCTCTTGATCAAGGTTGAAAAGTTGGCTTGAAAAACCTTCTCTTTGAATGCTCTTGAATGCCCTTTTGAACGCTCTTGCTTTTCTCTTTCAAAACCTCTCGTATGTCTCTTGTATGTATTGTATATCCCCTTGTATCTCTCGTGTATATTGTAGATCCCCTTTTTGTTTTTCACCTTTTGAAACCTTTTATAGCTTTAAGAAACAAGGGAAAACATTTTAGGCAGAAAAAGAGCCGTTAGAGCATTTAACGTGAGCATTAAAGGCAACTAAAACGGGCAAAAAACTAGCCGTTGCGGACAATTCCGTCGCAGGGGTCGACTCATGAGTCGACTCATGCTTCAGGGGTCGACTCATGAGTCGACCTTTGTTGCAAAAATCAGAGATTTGGATTTCTGGATATTTTGGCCCAAAATAGCAGAAGTCGACTCATGAGTTGACTCATGCCTTGTGGGTCGACTCATGAGTCGACTCACAGGTCGTGCCAAGCCAAAAAACCAGTGTGCCAAGGGAAATTTTAGCGTGCCAAGCAGCTCATTTTGCCATGAGTTGACTCATGAGTCGACTCATGCACTTTAAACATTCATAACTTCAAAAATATAAGTCCAAAAATAATGAAATTTTCACCAATAGATTACAAATCATTTGTTCTACCAAATGATACTATCAAATCAAATTTTAGTAAAATTATGATTTTGCCCCTGAAGAGCATAAAGACTTTTTCAAATAAAAATATTTGTATCCCTTCAATCTGCTTTGTAATCATCAAAATCAATCTAGGAGCAACAATCTCCCCCTTTTTGATGATGACAAAATACTTGAACAAAAGCATTTATGTGAATGCATTATAGATTTATATGCTTGAAAAGAATATGATTCTTTTGGCATGTGATATAAATGGTCATATGCAAGAATAGTTTGCCCATTTGCTTAAAGATTTGAAGATATGCTCATTGGATTATGTGATTTTGGTGATAGAACAGAAAATTGTTTTTGTTATCAGATCAAGCTGTATTTTAAAAATTTACTCATTCTCATTTGATTTTAGTTTTAGCATCAGAGCAAAAAATAATTATGTGCTTTAATTGCTTTTGATACAAAAAATAATTATGTATGCCAAAGCATGTTTAAGAGTTGATTTGGAAAGTGTATTAGATCATTTTGAGTTTAAGATGTATCAGAGCAAGAGAAAAATAAATTTTGCAATGTATCGGAGCAAGAAAAATAATTTTACAATGTTATCAGAAAAAAAAAAAATTTACAATGTATCAGAGCAAGTTAAAAATTTTAAGATGTATCAGAGTAAGTTAAATTTCTTAAGATGTATCAAGGCAAGTTGAATTTCTTAAGATGTATCAAGGTAAATAAAATTTCAAAAGATGTATCAGAGCAAGTTGGAATTTTGAAGTATATCAGAGCATATTTAAATTTTTAAAGCAAATCAGAGCATATGTAAAGAAGTAATTTAAAAGTTACTTATTTGCATTGTACTTAGCATTGTACTTTTGATATTGTTCTTTAAATTCTCCAATTCATTCATTAATTTCTCATAATTTGTAGTTTTGCTTTTGATGGGTTGCTTTTTCTTTAATTGCTCATAATTTATGATTTTGCTTTTGATGGATTGCTTTTTCTTTAATTTCTCATAATTTATGGTTTTGCTTTTGATGGATTTTTTTTGTTTAATTTCTCCCCCTTTTTGACATCATCAAACATGGTTAACTCCTCCTTTTTCTGAAACATTCTTTAATTTCTCTCCCTTTAGAGTTTATCACAGATGTTTGCTCCCCCTTAATACAGCAATTATTAACAGCAAACAACAACAAAGAGAAGACAATATTTCAACAAGGAGAATATATATAACCAAAATATGATCGACATCATTACAAAAGGTAGAAATATAAGTAAAAGATGATACCATAAAACCATAATTGTTTCAATACATAGTTCATAATATAAAAGTCAACCAGCTAATTGTCAATACATGGCCCCAAAATACAGATCCTAGAACAAGACACTAACACCTAGGATCTAGTAATGATCATGACAAGTCATGGATCGGAGTCATCAGATATGGGATGAGGAGCTGATGGATCTCGATCAGAAGTGCGTCCTCTATCCCGTCTGCCTCTGGCATGAGCAGGAGAGCGAGATGAACTGGGTGGCTGAGAACGCTGAGAGGCTAAGGACTGAACAGAAAGGGTGAGTCTGATGGAATCAAGTACGTTCAGTGCTCTGGAAACAGACTGAAGTAGAGCAGTGAACTGAGTGGATGCATGCTCACTCGATCCTCGGATCTCTCTCCTCAGTAACTCATATCCACCCTCCAGTGCTCCTCGGAGCCTGCCAGCCTCTGCAGTGAGGTCTGTGACCTCAATAGTGGACTCCTGTGGCTGAGGATGGGCCAAAGCAAGGACTTGCCCCTGCAAGTCAAGAACTCTGCCAGTCAGTCTCCAGACGGTGTCCTCAAGCTGCTGAATCCGGATGGACTGATCTGATATCATCTGAAACACAGTGGAGATGTGGGGAGTCATGGTCTGATCAGAAGAAGTGGTTCCTGGTGCAAAAGTAGTACTGCTCCACTGACCAGATAGCAAAGAGGCCACACGTTGTGATATCGGCTCGATCTGATCGTCAGCCAGTCTGAACTCTGATTGAGGTGCTCTGCTCTCTGGCTGATACACTGGTGTGGGCATCCTAGTAAACTCTGAAGGGCCAGCCTCTGTATCAGGAATGAACTGGATATTTGGTGATGCTGCCCTGAAGTCATGGATAGGAGATGATGGACCTTCTTCTTCAGCTCTGTCTTCAGTTCTGTCTTCAGCTCTCTCCTCAGCTCTCTCTTCAGAGCCCTTGATCCAACCACCATCAGTCTTTGTAAATCCCATTCGGTGCAGGGTGTGTTGGTTGAAAGTGTCCACATGAGAGAGCTTAGTAGAAGCCTCCCCCTCACAGCTAACTCCAAACCTCCTAAATACTCGAGTAAGGGCCATACCAAAAGGCAAGTGTACCTTGGATCTGTTCAAAGTCTCTCTCATGGCCTCTATCATAAGTGCAGGGAGGTTCAAGGGGGTCTGAGTGATGACATGAAACATGATACAAACATCTCTGCTGAAAAGTAAATCATGCCTACCACTCCTAGGAAAGAAGAGCTTCGTTACCATCTGATGCAGGATCCTCATCTCAATGGACAAAATCTTTGCTTCCAATTTATTTAAACTCCCTGAATAAGTTCCCCCTAGTATAACACTGATCCCCTCTTCTTTTACTGGGAGTTCCATATAAGAGTAACCCTCACTAGGCAAATGAAGTATTTCTCCCAATATACTAGAATCCAAGCAAATATCAATACCCTTGACTGTTGAAGTCACTGACCCATTTCCATAATGTAGATTCTGGTAGAATTCTCTAACTAGGTCAACATAGGTGACTTCCTTAAGGGAGCAGTAGAAACCCCATCCTTGGTTTTTAATCTTGGTTGCAAATGTAAAACCCTCTTTTTCAAAGAATCGAAAATCTATATTCTTCCCGGTTTCAACTTTTCTATCAGATAGAGGATTCTTACTGGGGCTTAGGGAGGATTGAGGGGGACCTTGAGCAGATACAGAAGCTGGAGTGGGAGCAGTGGAAGACTGAGCAGCTTGCCTTTTCTTTCGGACATTTTCTTCAAGCTAACAGACTGACTTTCTTCTTTGGGGAAGCTTCATCTTTGGAGCCATATTCACTACAGTAGCAGGCAAGGAGACTTGGAGGAACAAGTGAATGAGTGGAGGAGGGATCACAAGAGAGTGAAGAGGGATTTTGGTGGAGAAAAGAGGTGGATTTGGGAAGAATGGTGGAGTGCTAGGGCACGCTCCAACCATGTCAAACAATGGGAGAAAGCACAAAAATCCCTTTCCAAGGTGGCGATTTTTGGTGGAGAGGAGGAGGGAGAAGTGCCTCGAGCTAGATCCTTGGATTTGGAGCAAATGGAAATGGGGAAGTCAGCTTTTGGAAGGAGGAAGATGAAAGGATGGGTCGGCTCACGAACAGGATCCCATATAAAAACAATGAGCTCGTGGGAAGTTTGAGGAAATAACAAGTTTGCCATTGAGTCGACTCATGGGGGTCGACTCATGAAGTTCAGAAATTCAGAAAAAATATGAATAAATTCCAGAAAAATTTAAAATTTTGGGAGAAGGAGTTTTGCTCAAAGATAAGTTTTTAGAATGATAAACTTGAGCTTTTGGGACCAGAATAGATGTTGGAAATTGAGTTCTAAGAATTTTTGACATCATCTTGGAAATTGAGAAAAATTTAGCCATATGGATCAAGAATTCCTAGATTTCTCCTAATTTCACAGAATCTATCCTCACTAAGGGCCTTTGTAAAGATATCAGCTAATTGATTTTCTGTGCAAATATATTCAAGAATTATATTTTTGTTTTGAACATGTTCTCTTATAAAATGATGTCTTATTTCAATATGTTTGGATCTTGAGTGTTGAATTAGATTTTTAGATAGATTTATGGCACTTGTGTTGTCACATCTTATTGGTGTTTCATTAAGTTTGATTCCAAAGTCTTCGAGTTGTTGCTTAATCCACAAGATTTGAGCACAACAACTTCCGGCTGCAATGTATTCAGCCTCAGCCGTAGACAGTGCCACCGAATTTTGTTTCTTGCTAAACCATGAGATTAGGTTAACTCCAAGAAATTGGCAAGTTCCACTTGTGCTTTTTCTATCTAATTTACATCCAGCAAAATCAGCATCTGAATATCCTAATAAATCAATTTGTGAGTCCTTAGAGTACCATAACCTTAGAGTTTGAGTACCATTTAAGTATCTAAGGATTCTTTTAACAGCATTCAAATGAGATTCTTTAGGATTTGATTGATATCTAGCACATAAACAAACACTAAACATGATATCAGGCCTACTTGCAGTTAAATATAATAATGAGCCAATCATACCTCTATAGTATTTTAAGTCTACACATTTACCTTCATCATCCTTGTCAAGCTTACATGAGGGACTCATTGGTGTGCCAATTGGTTTGGAGTTCTCCATTCAAATCTTTTGAGTAGTTCCTTGGTGTACTTGCTTTGGGTGATGGAGATTCCCTCTTTTGATTATTTGATTTGGAGTCCGAGGAAGAAGGTGAGTTCTCCCATCATGCTCATCTCGAACTCTCCCTGCATAAGCTTAGCAAAGTCTTGACAAAGGGATTCATTAGTAGACCCAAAAATTATGTCATCAACATAAATTTGTATAACTAGCATATCATTTTGATTTCTTTTAATAAAGAGGGTTGTATCTACATTACCTCTTGAAAAATCATTATTTAGTAGAAATTTGCTTAGCCTATCATACCATGCTCTAGGTGCTTGTTTTAATCCATATAAAGCTTTATTTAATCTAAAGACATGATTAGGAAAAGCATGATTTTCAAATCCAGGGGGTTGTTCTATATATACTTCTTCAGCAATATATCCATTTAAAAATGCACTTTTAACATCCATTTAAAATAATTTGAATTTCATAAAGCAAGCATATGCAAGTAGAAGTCTAATAGCTTCTAATCTTGCAACAGGTGCAAAGGTTTCATCAAAATCAATTCCTTCTTCTTGATTATATCCCTTAGCAACCAGTCTTGCTTTATTTCTAATTACATTACCATGCTCATCTAATTTGTTTCTAAAGACCCATTTTGTGTCAATTATTGAATAATTTTTAGGTCTTGATTCTAAGGTCCAAACATTATTTCTTTCAAATTGATTAAGTTCCTCTTGCATTGCATTAATCCAATTATGATCATTTTCAGCTTCTTCAAAAGTTTTAGGTTCAAGATGAGATACAAAAGTACAATGATTAACTACATCTCTAAGTGAAGAACGGGTTTTTACCCCATGCATAGGATCACCAATAATTAACTCCTTAGGGTGGTTGTGAACATACCTCCATTCCTTGGGTAGGTCATTTGTACCTTGAGGTTGTTCTTGAATTTCTTCACCTCTCTCATCTTGTTTGTCTTCTTGATCCTTGTCTTCTAGAGTTGCTGAATCTTTCAGAGTGATCTGCTTCATACCTTCTATTAGTGGATCTGCATCATCAACACCCTCATTCTTCCTTGAAGGAAGATCGTTAGATTCATCAAAAACAACATGTATGGACTCCTCAACTACTAAAGTTCTTTTATTGAAAACTCTAAATGCTTTACTAGTGGAGGAGTAACCTAGAAAGATTGCTTCATCTGATTTTGTATCAAATTTATCAAGTCTTTCTTTGCCATTATTTAATACAAAATATCGACAACCAAAAATATGAAAATATGCAATATTTGGTTTTCTTCCTTTCCAAAGTTCATAGGGGGTTTTCTTTAAAAATTGTCTAATTAAAGCACGATTTAAAATGTAACATGCTGTGTTAATTGCTTCCGCCCAAAAATATCTTGGAAGGTTGCTTTCACAAAGCATGGTACGGGCCATTTCTTCTAAGGTTCTATTTTTCCTTTCAACTACCCCATTCTGTTGGGGTGTCCTAGGAGCAGAGAAGTTATGGCCAATTCCATTTTCATCACAAAAATTTTCAAAGTCTTGATTTTCAAATTCAGTTCCATGATCACTTCTAATATTTTGAATTGAAAACCCTTTTTCATTAGTGACTTTTCGGTGAAATTTAGTGAAAATATGAAAAGTTTCATCTTTGTGTGCCAAAAAGAAAACCCAAGTAAAACGAGAGTAATCATCTATAATTACAAAACCATATCATTTTCCTCCTAGACTAGTGGTTCTAGTTGGTCCAAATAAGTCCATATGCAAGAGCTCTAAAGGTCTAGAAGTTGAAACAATATTTTTGGATTTAAATAAAACTCTAGTTTGTTTACCTAATTGGCATGCATCACAAATTCTATCCTTTTCAAAATTCAGTTTTGGCAAACCAAGAACTAATTCTTTCTTAATTAATTTTGAAAGAGAATGCATGCTAATATGTGCAAGTCTATGATGCCACAGCCAACTAGTCTCATTAACTTTAGCATTCAAGGATACTAGGCATTGCATGTCTAATTTGGCTAAATCATTCAAATCTACCATATAAACATTGCCATGCCTATGTCCTATAAATTTAATGCCATCGTTAATAGGACTAGTCACAATGCAAACAGATGATTCAAAAATAACTTTATATCCTTTATCACAAAATTGACTAATGCTAAGTAAGTTATGCTTTAAACCTTTAACTAACAAAACATTTTTAATGTATTTGGAGGGAGTGATACCAATGTTACCTATCCCGATGATCTTTCCTTTGCCATTATCTCCAAAGGTGACCATCCCTCCATCCTTAGCATCAAGCGTGATGAATTGTGATTCATCACCAGTCATGTGTCTCGAGCATCCACTGTCAAGATACCATTTCCTGTTTTCTCCTTGGGATGCTAGACACACCTGCAAGCAAAAGTCAAGTCTTAGGTACCCAAGCTTTCTTGGGTCCTTTTAGGTTAGTCAAAATGGTTCCTTTTGGAATCCATATTTTCTTTATAGTTGTGTTTGCAGATTTGTTAATAAGGCATGTGTATGATTTATGTCCTATTCTACCACATTTGAAACAAGTAATATTTGTAGACTTGTTGCTTGAATAATTTACATAATATTCTTCAGAAATTTTTGTTTCTTCAAAGAGTTATAGCCAAGTCCAGCCTTATCATATACAACTTTTTGATTATCAAGAATCATATTTAGTTTGTTTGAACTTAAGATGAACTTATCTACTATAGGTTTCAGCTTGTTAATTTCATTCTTTAAGCTTTGATTTTCTTGAATCAAGGTGGATTTTTCAATTGAAAGTTTTCAGCTTGTTTCACTAAGGACTGATTTTTCAATTTCAGTTCTTTGTTTTTCATCCCTAGTTTCTTTAATTCATCAATTAAATCATAGAATGCTTCATGCAATTCTTCAAAAGTAAATTCACTAGGGGATTCAGAAGTTACCTCATTTTCGTGTGCCATAAGGCACAGGTTGGCTTGTTCTGTTGAGGTTTCCTCATCGGAGCTTGAGTCATCACTCGCACTCCAAGTCGCCATCATTGCTTTCTTTTTGAACTTTTTGGGACCTTTCTTCAGTTGTGGACATTCGGATTTGAAATGTCCCGGCTTCTTGCACTCGTAGCATATAAGGGGTTGATCTTTCTCTTTCTCTTTGCTTTGTTCCCCTTTTGTGAATGACTTCTTTCTCATCCCCTGTTTCCTTTTTCTTAGAAACTTCTTAAATCTCCGGATGATGAGTGCCATCTCTTCATCCTGTTCTTCATCTTCAGTGTCATCCATTTCATCATCAGGCGAAGCTGTGGATTTGAGGGCAATGGTTCTTTTCTTTTTGACTTCATCCTCTTGATGTTGCTTCATGCTAAGTTCATGAGTCATCAAGGATCCAAGAAGCTCTTCTAGAGGTAGAGTGTTCAAGTCCTTTGCTTCTTGGATGGCAGTCACCTTGGCTTCCCAAGTTCTTGACAATGATCTGAGAATCTTCCTTACAAGCTCACTGTTAGTATAAGATTTATCAAGACTCTTCAAACCATTAATTATATCAGTAAAACGAGTAAACATAGCAGTTATGGACTCATCATGCTCCATTTTAAACAATTCATATTTATGTACAAGCATGTTTATTTTAGACTCCTTTACTTGATTTGTTCCCTCATAGGTTACTTCTAACCTATCCCATATTTCTTTAGCAGATGCACAAGTAGAAATGCGATTAAATTCATTTGCATCAAGTGCACAATAAAGAACATTCATAGCTTTAGCATTTAATTATGCCAATTTCTTATCAACCTCATCCCATTCTTTCTCGGGTTTGGTTGACTCCTCACCATCTATAATCTTGGTGGGTGTGTGAGGACCGTTCACTATGATACTCCACATATCATAGTCGAGTGCTTGTATGAATATCTTCATCCGAGCTTTCCAATAGGTATAATTAGACCCATTGAAAAGTGGAGGTCGGTTGGTAGATTGCCCCTCGGCTAGAGAAGTACTGACATGGGTTGCCATAGATCTTTGGCTCTTTGATTGTTAGATCAAAGAAGGGCTAGAGCACCGGGCTCTGATACCACTTGTTGCTCAGCTATGCAACCCAAGAGGGGGGGTGAATTGGGTTTTAAAAAATTTAAGCTTAACTAATTACTTATGAAAAGTATTTGTTAAAAGCTTGATGAATGAGGAGAAAGACTTTATTTCAAGATTAATTACCTAAAGCAAGAATGCAAGGATATAATAAAGAAATAAAGAGAAACAATAAAGCACACCATAAACACAAGGATTTATAGTGGTTCGGTGCCAACCTTGCACCTACATCCACTCCCCAAGCTCCTACTTGGGAATTTCAATCCACTATACTTGTATTCAACCCGAATACAAACGTCGGAACTCCGACACTAGCTATCTCAAGCTAGTCCACTTGTTTCCCGGGTACAAGCCAACCTAATACACTCCGATTTCAGGTTCGGATCAACCTTCTCTAGTTTTGAAAATCCTCCAAAAATAAGAACAATTACTCACAAAGAGTAAGACAGTTTAGAGCACAAATAAGTACAAGAATAGCTCCTTAAATGAGCGAATATAACATTAAATACACTTTACTCAATTGAAGAAGCCCCTTTTGGATTTCTCAAGGTGGATGAAGAGTTGAATGAACGCTTGAGGAATAGGTGAGCTTTGATTGAAGGCTTCTTGAAGGCTTTGAAAGAGCTCTTGATCAAGGTTGAAAAGTTGGCTTGAAAAACCTTCTCTTTGAATGCTCTTGAATGCCCTTTTGAACGCTCTTGCTTTTCTCTTTCAAAACCTCTCGTATGTCTCTTGTGTGTATTGTATATCCCCTTGTATCTCTCATGTATATTGTAGATCTCCTTTTTGTTTTTCACCTTTTGAAACCTTTTATAGCTTTAAGAAACAAGGGAAAATATTTTAGGCAGAAAAAGAGCCGTTAGAGCATTTAACGTGAGCATTAAAGGCAACTAAAACGGATAAAAAACTAGCCGTTGTGGATAATTCCCGTTGCAGGGGTCGACTCATGAGTCGACTCATGCTTCAGGAGTCGACTCATGAGTCGACCTCTGTTGCAAAAATCAGAGATTTGGGTTTCTGGATATTTTGGCCCAAAACAGCAGAAGTCGACTCATGAGTCGACTCATGCCTTGTGGGTCGACTCATGAGTCGACTCACAGGTCGTGCTAAGCCAAAAAACCAGCGTGCCAAGGGAAATTTTAGCGTGCCAAGCAGCTCATTTTGCCATGAGTTGACTCATGAGTCGACTCATGCACTTCAAACATTCATAACTTCAAAAATATAAGTCCAAAAATAATGAAATTTTCATCAATAGATTACAAATTATTTGTTCTACCAAATGATACTATCAAATCAGGATTTTAGTAAATTACGATTTTGCCCCTGAAGAGCATAAAGACTTTTTCAAATAAAAATATTTGTATCCCTTCAATCTGCTTTGTAATCATCAAAATCAATCTAGGAGCAACAGAAATTATATTGCAATTGGCAGATCGATCAGTGAGAATCCTCAAAGGAGTTGTGGAAGATGTGTTAATCAAGGTTTGTAATTTTATTTATCTTGTGGATTTTGTGATCCTCAAGACTGAACTAGTGTCTAATCCAAAAGGTCACATTCCAATAATCTTAGGAAGATCATTTTTAGCAACTACCAATGTCCTAATCAATTATCATAATGGACTCATGAAGCTCTCATTTGGAAACATGACTATTGATCTTAATATTTTCAATCTTGAAAACAAAAGGGATAAATTCGTTGATGTAAATCTGATCCAGGATGAGATCTATGAGATCATTGACCTAGGAGAAGAAAATTTTCACTATAATCTCTGATCAGACCAAGAATTTAAAATAGCTTATGAAATTTTTCATCTAGTGATCAGAGAGTTCATCCACAATGGCAACCACCTATCGAACCACTTGTAAGGATAGATGAACCAATACACAAGCCATCGATTGAGGAAGCAACAAAATTAGAACTCAAAATACTCCCTGAGCATCTCAAATATGTATATCTAGGTCCATCAAAAATTCTACTTATAATCATCACATTAGACCTAGATCAAACCCAAGAGGAGAAACTTTTAGCTATCCTCAGAGAGAATAAGGAAGCCATAGGCTGGACCATGGTTGACATCAAAGGGATCAGTCCTTCAATTGTCCAACATCAAATTTATTTAGGAGAGGAAGTCAAGCCAATTAGAGACTCCCAAAGGAGACTTAACTCAGCTATGAAGGAGGTAGTGAAAAAAAAGATTCTCAAGTTACTAGACAATAAAATTATCTACCTCAGTTGAGATAGTTCATAGGTTAGCCCAATTCAAGTAGTGCCTAAAAAGTTAGGGATAATAGTCATCCAAAATGAAATAAATAAGTTAGTACTGATTAAAGTCCAAACTGGATGGAGAGTCTGTATTAATTACAGAAAACTGAATGCAGCCACAAGAAAAGATCATTTTTCACTACCATTCATTGATCAGATGTTGGAAAGGTTAGCCAAACATGAGTTCTATTATTTTCTTGATGGATATTCTGGCTATAACTAGATTTTTATAGCATCAGAGGACTAAGAGAAGACCACATTTATCTGTCCATTTAGAACTTTTGCCTATAGATGTATGCCCTTTGATTTATGCAATGTTTCATCTACTTTCCAAAGGTGCATGGTCAGCATCTTTTCTGATATGATCAAGAGATTTCTAAAAATATTCATGGATGATTTTTTTATCTTTGGCTCCACCTTCTCTGAGTGTCTACATCATCTATGACTAATCTTAGAAAGGTGTAAAGAGAAACACTTAGTGCTTAATTGAAAAAAATATCAATTCATGATCAAAGAAGGCATAGTACTTGGCCATGTTATCTCAAAGAAAGGAATTGAAGTGGATAAAGCCAAAGTAGACTTGATTGTAAATCTTTCACCATCCAAATTAGTCAAAGAAATTTACTCATTTCTAGGACATGCTGGAGGAGGTTCATCAAAAATTTTAGTAAAATAGCTCAACCACTGACCAATCTTCTTGCCAAAGATGTCAAATTTGATTTCACTTTCGAGTACCTCAATTCTTTTGAGCATCTTAAAAAGGCATTGACATCCACACCCATCATTCATCCACCTGATTAGACTTAACCCTTCAAACTCATGTGTGATGTATTTGATCATGCCATCAGAGCCATTTTAAGATAAAGAATTGATAAGTTACCGTGAGTTATTTACTATGCCAGTAGGATCCTTAATGATGCGCAGCTTAACTACTCAACCACTGAAAAAGAGTTCTTGGCGATCATCTTTGCCCTTGAAAAGTTTAGATCTTATTTGGTTGGATCACATGTCATTGTATACACTGATCACTCAGCTATTAGAAATCTCTTAACAAAGAAAGATACAAAAGCACGTTTGATCCGATGGATTTTTCTTCTTCAAGAATTTGACCTAGAAATCAGAGATAAGAAAGGAATGAAAAGTGTAGTGGCTGATCACCTATCCCGATTGACTGATGCACCCTCTAACGAACTATCAATAGAAGAGTCTTTTCCTGATGAGCAACTCATGTCGTGATCAAAGAACCATGGTACACTGATATTGTCAATTACTTAGCCACTGATAGGATTTGTTCTTATTGGACCACTTAGGATAAACATAAATTTTTTGGCTGAGTAAAGTATTTTATTTGGAATGATCCATATCTGTTTAAACAATATCCTGATCAAATCATTAGAAAATATATCCCGAACCATGAGATCAAAAGTATTTTATCTTTTTGTTATGACCAAGCCTGTGGTGGCCACTTTGGATCCAAGAAAACTATTGCAAAAATTCTTCAATGTGAATTCTATTAGCCCAATTTGTTTAAGGATGCACATAAGTACTGTAAAAGCTGCACTAGATGTCAACAAATAGGATGAATCACAAAAAGAGACGTGATGCTATTAAATTCGATCTTTGTTTGTGAGATTTTTGATGTGTGGGGAATGGATTTCATAGGATCACTTTCAAACTCTTTCAAAAATGAATATATCTTAGTGGCTGTCGATTACGTGTCCAAATGGGTAGAGGCTATACCATGTAAATTGAATGATAGCAAAATCATTATCAAATTTCTAAAAGAAAACATCCTCTCTCATTTTGGAATCCCTAGAGCCATTATAAATGATCAGAAAATATATTTTTGTAATCGATCTTTTGCAATCCTATGAAGAAATACAACATCACCCATAAATTGGCCACATCTTATCACCCCCAAATTAGTGGATAAGTTGAAGTTTTAAATTATCAAATCAAACAAATCCTAGAGAAAACTGTGAGCACTAATAGAAAAGATTGATAGTTGAAGCTAGTGGATGCTCTTTGGGCATATCGCACTGCATTTAAAACCAACTTAGGAATATCTCCTTATAGGCTTGTATTTGGTAAAGCATGTTACTTGCCAGTAGAGTTTGAATATAGGGCTATGTGGACCATCAAAAAGTTGAACATAGATCTAGATGAGGTTGGATAACATAGAAAGCTACAAATTGATGAACTTGAGAAAATCAGGAATGAGGCCTACGACAATGCTAAGAAATACAAAGAACAAACTAAGGTATTTCATGATCGAGCAATCCTTAAAAAATTATTTTTATCTGGTCAAAATATTTTTTGTATAACTTTAGGCTGCATTTATTTTCTGAAAAACTTAGATCTAGATGGACAGGGCCCTATATAGTAAAAGAAGTTTTTTCTCATGAGGCTGTAGAGATCAAAAATCCAAGCAATGGTGCTATTTTTAAAGTAAATGGATAATGATTGAAACCATTCTTGGAGTTGCCTACTGAATTTGAGGAGGAGGCTATGGTTCTCCATAAGCCTATTTATTCTGATTGATTTTGTATCACGGGTTTAGTCCGGCTGAAGACTTGAAACTTAGCGCTCTCTGGGAGGCAACCCAATTTTAGCTTCTACTTTTTGATATCTTTTATATTTTATTTAGGTTAATCGAGTCTTGCTTCATATCTTTTGTAAGAATTTGAAGACAATATTGGCCAAGTTGGGGGGAGAATCAATTTTGAAAAGACTTCTGGATCAGGTGACATCTCTCCTTTTTCTTTCTCTTTGTATGCATCTTTCATTTTTCCTTACTCTATTGAGGATAATGTCAATTAAGTTGGGAGGAGAGAACAAAATTTTTTAAATCCTCAAGTAAATTAGTATTTAGCATTTAAGCACCTGAGTACACTTAAGAATCGAGTTAAATCAAAAAGAATAATACCCTACAAGCCAATAGCATATGGGATGCGATAGGATATTTATTATAATTTATCTTCCAGTCTTATGTAATTAATATTTATTATTAATAAAATAAGATATTTTTGATTCATTATATGCTGCATCTTATTTATTTTAAGATTATAATAAATTCCATAGGTCTAGGCAATGATTTTAGGATCGTGATGAGATTATGTCAGTGAGACCTAATTCTTTGATAGTCCTAACCTAAAATATTTTTAGTCATTGGTACATTCTATTGGGGATCAATGATATCGATAAGACTGACATGTCCTATGTATGCTCAGAAATGAGGGTGGTTGATCTCACAACCACTTGTGTGGAGACACTAATACAAAGATATGGGTACTCATTAGAGAATGAGTTCATTAAATTAACCTGTGAGAGAATATCAGATAGAGTTTTATTTATATGTCAACTGATAATTCTCGAGTGCGAGTTATGTATGTGATCCTTAGATCTGAGATCATCATGGTACCTTATTTACTTGGATCCATATTTTGGTTCACTATTTAACTTGATTCTCTGATCCTTGTGTGGGATGTTCTGTATATGGTGAAGAGTGCATGGAGGTTATGAGTGATCAATAAGAGATCAGTCACTCCTAATAAGAAGAGCGAACATCCTATGTGATCTCATAGGTCGATGATTCGGAAGTCTTTGACCAAAGCAGGATGATAATCAGAAAAAAATTTCTAATATATCATCAACTAAATCATCACCTACTAATCAAGATACATAATGGTAAGTAATTGGATTTAATAAATTTTCATACTCACAGCTCATCTGGGATGTTATGTGACAAAAAGATTGAATTACACGGAAACTTGCCACTGAAGGAAATTTTGATAATTTTTTATCAAAATTTTAAATTTTTTAGATAGTCATGACACATTGCTAGATATCAATCTTGACTTGTGGGCTCATCAAAATTTAAAAAATTTAATTTTAAAATTAATTTGGAAGAGTCCAAGTTGATTGGGACTCTTCGGGTGATCTAATCTTATCGGATTAGGGTTACGTCGAAAGTCTAGATCCACTACTGGCTAGATTTGGAATCCAATGGGTCACACACTTTGGTATTTGACTTTGATTTAATCTAATTAGAGTTTAATATAAATTTTATGAGTTAATTTGATATGCTAGCATATTGTATTAACCCAAGTTTCCAAATTGGTTTAGATCAAATTATTTGAGCTAACCTAGACTAGTTGACTTTGACCTAATGAGATTGGGTCAATTTGGATTAGATCCTTATCCAACTTAGATTAGTTTCAAGTAGAGAAGGAGTCCTCTATGCCCACTAGAACCCACACACAAAAATAAATGCCACCCTCCTTTTTTTGGTGTGTGAAATAAAGAGTCTTTCTTAAAGAAGGCTCTTAACTAACACGCATTGCCTTAAATTTTTGATTAGAAATCGTATGTTTGTTTTCCAAAATTCATTAAATTTTTTATGGAATGTAGAAAGCTAAGAGTCTTTCTACTCTACATAATTGGATCATCAAAAATTCACTCGATGAATTTATTTGATGCATGGGAAGTTGGAGCGCCAAAGGTTGGCACCCCTTCATCCCATGAGATGTCCCCTGGTCCCCTATTTATAGGGGACGCCCCACATTGCTTCTTGCTATAATTTTTAGGTGAAATTAGAGAGAAGTGATGTGGTAAATAGAAAAAAAATTTTGGAAAAATTCTGAGAAAAAAGAGAGAATTTGAGTGGTAAAAGTTGCTACAAGGGTGGTGAGATTTTTAGTAAGTGTTGCTTGAGTGCCCTAGGATTTGGTTTTTCCATATGTTAGAGCCAAAAATCAAATCTTAAGTTGTATAACATCTAAAGAGTACTTTCTTAGTATCATTCTGATGATAAGATCGAAAGCAACTAGACTTTGGTGTGATCGTGATGCAAGTTCGAAGCTGACAGTGTTCTTAAGAAGACAAGGCTGCAGCACACCGATTGGGAAGGACCTTGGCCATCTTCTATGTAGATTACTATTGAAGGACTTCTATCTTGAGATCTTGTGGAGAACACCAATGTGTCACTTTTTTATTTTGATGAAAGTATAAAATTCTATCCCTATGAATGCTTTTTTTTACTTTGATTGATATCGGCAAGGTGATTCTTGGGTTTGGATTCCAGCTCGATAGTTTTATTTAATAAAGCTACTGATTTGTATAATTTTAAAATTTTAAAAATTATTTTTTACTATGTGGTCAGAATCTAACAATAGTATCAGAGCCACTCTTATCTGATTCAATCAAACAAGTATAGTTTTGTAGCATAGAATTGTTATTGATCATATATCCTACCAAATATGCTGCATTATTTTTAGCATCGATCTTTAGACTCAAAAAAATATTTTTGACTTTATATATACCATGATGTTAAATTTTAGTTATTAAATTATAAATTTATGATAATTTTAAAATTTTATTATCATGGTTGCATGATGCTTAAATCGATGTATTGGATATAAGGGTGTTATGCATGCTTAATTAGATTAGGGTTTGTTATATTATATGTATTTGTTAGTCATATCTTATGACTTCGATTGCACCCTTACATATTTTTTTCTGGCATGATAATATGATTGCTATTATGAATAGTTGAAGCATGCAAATTTGCATAATTTATAGTGTATATTTTATGTGCTTATAATTAGGATGTATCGAGACCAGTTTAAAGTCCCTCATTTAATTATATTAGTTGTAATTTCGGGATTCACTTTTTAATCAAAAGTCAAATTCTTAAGATCAATTGGTGTCGAAGAAAATGTAAATGATAGTTTTATAATTAGGTCCGTATACTTGTCTAGCTAACTCTGTTGGTGTCTAAAAAAGCTACGGAGAGCCTCCCACCTACTTACCTGATCAATTTGGTCTTATTAAATTTTAGACTTAGATTGATTAAGTGATGTAGACATTACAAGGGCTTTCCTTCAAACTTGATCGATAGAGTATGTCAAGATCCTAGTGAGCTTGTTGTGCTATCCACAAGACTTACTATAGAAATTGACATGATGTTGATCAAGTGCATATTGATGCTTATAACATATTTGAATAGTATTGCTTTGTTATGCTATCCGCAAGGACAGCATTGTTTAAGTATGACCATATAGATTGAAGGATCAACTTAACTAGAATACTATAATTTATTGTGCTATCCATAAGACTATATGTGATCTAGAGGCTAGAAAGAAAAATATTGAGAATTGTAAAGGTACAATTAGTAAAAAGTTATCTACTCTTGAACTCATAAATACTTGTGCTATCTACAAGGTGTTTGTGAGGAATAAAGATCTCAATCCCACTAAGAAATATGAAGATGTTTCTCAATTTTCATATCTGAGGGGTATGAAGTTTGATAAAATAGTAGGAGACACAATTAGATAAAAGTCTTAGTCTAGTTGTGCATGTCATCATGAGTCATCCGCTTATATTATGTTCTTATTGTTGTAGATTAACTATACACATGGCATCCTCATTTTCACTTAGAGATATCCTAGATGCAAACAAGTTGACTGGACCTAACTATGTCGACTGGTTAAGAAACTTGAGAATTATTCTCACTCAGGAGAAAGTCTCCTACATTCTGGATACACCTGCTCCAGTTTCTCTTGAGAAAGATGCTTCCAAGGAGGAAAGAGCTACATATAAGATGTGAAAAAATGACAGTATGACTGTTAAATGCATCATGCTTGCTTCTATGAGCAATGAGCTTTAGAAGCAACATGAGGACATGGACGTTCTCTCTATTCTTCTTAATCTTAAGAAGTTATAGGGAGAACAAAGTCGAACTGCTCGATATGAGATATCAAAGTAGTTGTTCTGTGCCCGTATGACTGAAGACACCTCCATACAAACTCATGTCCTAAAGATGATTGATTCGATCACTCATCTTGGACAGCTGGGTTTTTCCATGAACGATGATCTGAGCCAGGATTTGATCCTACAGTCTCTTCCTGACTTCTTTTTATAGTTTGTTATTAATTATCATATAAACAAACTGAATATTAGCCTGTTAGAACTGCTGAACATGCTGAAAACAACAGAGAGTCATTTCAAGGGTGAAAAAGCTCAAGTCCTTCATGTTGATAAGATCAGCAAGAAGAAGGCAAAGAAGGGTTCTAAGAAAAAGATGAACCCTAAGACTGGCATCTCCAAGAAGAAGGCAAGAAGATCTCTGCCAAAGGTACTTATTATCACTATGGTAAGGAAGGCCACTAGAAGAGAAATTACAAGGATTACCTTACAACCATGAAACCAGCAAACATTGCTAAAAGTTTGTATATGATACAAACTAATTTATCATTAAGTACTTTATTTTTAGATTCTTGGATATTGGATACCACCTGTGGTTCACAACTTTGTAAATCATTGCAAGATCTATAGGAAGTAAGAAATCTAAATAAAGGTGATTTCGAGCTGTTCAATGTTAGTGGAGAGTCCATTCAGGCTGAAGCTGTTGGAATCAGAGTTTTGAAGTTGCCTTCGGACAAGATTTTGGAACTGAAGATCTATTATTACATTCCTAATATTGTTAGAAATATTATTTCGATACCATTATTATTGGAACAAAGTTTTGAAATTAATGTAAAGAATAATGATTGTGCTATTTATTTTTCTAATTAATATTATGAAAGTGCCTTTATTGAAAATAATCTTTTGTTTCTTTCACTTAGTGATAATGTGCTTCATGTTGATAATATGAAGAAAAGAAAGAGAGAAGATATGAATGTCACATACCTCTGCACTACCGACTTGGCCATATAAATGAGTCAAGGATTAACAAGTTATTCAAAAATAATTTTTTTGATCCTTATGATTATGAATCATATAGAACTTATGAATCTTGCTTCATGAAAAAAATGACCAAGATTCCATTTATTGGACATGGAGAAAGGGCAAGTGATATTTTGGACCTTATATATACTGATGTATGTGGTCCAATGTCGACTCAAGCTAGAGGTGGATACTCTTACTTCATCATGTTTACTGATGATAGATCTAGATTTGGATATGTGTATTTAATAAAATACAAATCTGAAGTCTTTGACAAATTTAAAGAGTATCAAAGAATAGTCGAAAAACAAACTGGTAAAAGTATTAAAACTCTTTTATCGGATCGAGGAGGAGAATACTTATCCAGTGAGTTCTTCGATTATTTGAAAAAAATATAATACTCTCTCAATGGACACCTCCTTATACTCCATAATTAAATAAAATTATGGAAAGAAGGAATCACACCTTATTAGATATGGTGCGATCCATGATGAGTTTCATGGATCTTTCGATATCTTTTTAGGGATATGCCCTCGAGGCTGCAGCATATATTTTAAATAAAGTATCTTTGAAATCTATTTCTAGCACTCCATATAAAATATGAAAAGATAAAAGATTCAATCTTAAGCATCTTAAGATTTGGGGTTGCCCGACTTATGTGAAAAATATTGATGGACATAAGCTGGATGCTAGATCAGAAAAATATAGGTTTGTAGGTTATCCCAAGAAGAGTATAGGATACTATTTCTATAATTCTACTCAACAAAAGGTGTTTGTTGGTAGGCATGCTACTTTTTTGGAGAAAGAGTTTGTCCAAAAAGAAGGCAGTGGGAGGTCTGTTGAACTTGAGGAAGTTCAAAACCTACAATCCATTCAGAATTTACCAAATAGTTCTCAACCAGATATGCTCATTGTTGAGGCACAGCCACTACACACACATCCTCTCCAAAGGTCAAGAAGAGTGCGTAGTGTACCACTCAGGTATGGGTTTGTCATTGAGAATGACAACACAACCCACATCATTAAGAATGATGATCCTATGACCTATGCGGAAGCTGTCATGAGTAATGACTCTGACAAGTGGCTAAATACCATAAAATCCAAAATATACTCTATGTATGCCAATCAAGTATGGACTTTGTTTGATGCACCTGAGGGTGTGACCCCAATAGGCTACAAATAAATTTTCAAAAAGAAGATTAGAGCAGATGGCTAGGTAGAGACCTATAAGGCAGACTGGTGGCAAAAGGTTTCAGACAAAAATAAGGTATTGATTATGAAGAAATCTTTTCACCGGTAGTCATGCTCAAGTCTATTCGGATAATGCTTGCTATAGTAGGATACCATGACTATGAGATCTGGCAGAGGCTGTCTTCCTCAATGAAAATCTTGAAGAAAAAATTTATATGACTCAGCCAGAGGGATTTGTCTCAAGTGGGAGAGTAAATCAGGTATGCAAGCTGAATAGATCTATTTATGGATTAAAGCAAGCATCGAGGAGCTGGAACATCTGTTTTGATGAGACAGTCAAATCATTTGGCTTCATCAAAAAATATGGATGAACCTTGTGTATCCAAGAAGAATAGTAAGAGTGCTATTATCTTCTTGGTTTTGTATGTGGATGACATACTGCTCATTGAAAATGATGTCCCGATGTTGCAATCGATCAAGACTTGACTATCACAAAAGTTTTCTATGAAAGACTTGGGTGAGGCATCCTATATACTTGGTATAAAGATCTATAGAGATAGATAAAAAGGATGCTTGGCTTATCCCAGTCTAGGTACATTGATCTGGTGTTGAAGAGGTTTAATATGGAGAGAAGTAAAAGAGGTTACTTGCCTGTAGGTCATGGCATACAACTCTTTAAGAAGATGTCTCTTAAGACACCTTAAGAGAGAAATAGAATGAGTTCTATTCCTTATGCTTCGGCTGTAGGATCGATAATGTATGCTATGTTATGTATCAGGCCTGATGTTGCATATTTCTTGGGCATTGTAAGTAGATTTCAGGCTGATCCTGAGAAAAATCATTGGAAAGCTGTGAAAAGCATATTCAAGTACTTGAGAAGGACTAGAGATGCTTTTCTGATATATGGTGGATTTGATTTAAAACTGAAAGGTTATATCGATTCTAATTTCCAATCTGATCTGGATGATAGCAAATCGATATCTGAGTATGTGTTCACTCTGTATGGTGGTGCAGTAAGTTGAAAAAGTTTCAAACAGTAAATGGTTGCTGACTCTGTCACTGAGGCTGAGTATATTACTGCAAGTGAGGCTGCTAAGGAAGCCGTTTGGATGAAAAAATTCATCACAGGGTTGGGTGTGGTTTTGGAGATTGAACAACCAGTGCTCCTTTATTGTGATAATACTGAGGCAGTTGCTCAAGCCAAAGAATCAAGGTCTCACCATAAATCCAAGCACATCCTAAGATGATTCCACCTCGTTTGAGAGATAGTCGAAAGACGTGATGTGATCGTGGAGCGAGTTGACACCAAGAATAATATAGCGGACCCATTCACTAAGATCTTATCAATGCAACAGTTTGATTGTCATCTTGAGAGCATGGGTATCAAGTACAGGGATGATTGGCTTTAAGTGCAAGTGGGAGATTGAAAGAATAATACTCTACAAGCCAATTGCATATGAGATGCGATAGGATGTTTATTGTAATTTATCTTTCAGTCTCATGTAATTGATATTTTTATTAATAAAATAAGATATTTTTGATTCATTATACTGCATCTTATTTATTTTAAGATTATAATGAAACTCATAGGTCTGGACAATGATTTTAGGATCATGATGAGATCATACTAGTGAGACCTAATTTCTTGATAGCCCTAACCTAAAATATTTCTAGTCGTTGGTACATTGAGTCGAGGATCAATGATACTGGTAAGACTGGCATGTCCTATGTATGCTCAAAAATGAGGATGGTTGATCTCACAACCACTTTTGTGGGGACACTAATACAAAGATATGGATTCTCATTAGAGAATAAGTTCATTGAATTGACCTGCGAGAGAATATCAGATGAAGTCTTTGTTAGATGTATGTCCTAGAAGCCAATATGACTGACACATTGTAATATATCTAGGACATAAATTTCTATTTAATATATTGATATGATCAATAAAAGGGATAAGTTCTTTTTCATTCAAGTGTAATGTGTCCTTGAATCATCCATAGAATTAGTTTCGATACATATTCTCAAAGTGTTGAGAATTAGAGACATGTATTTAATTCCTAAAGGCTCCCGATCATAGGATTATCATGAGGATGATGATAGATCCAGATAGACTAACACACAAATTACTTCCTTCGAGATAGATGGATCTCTAATCTATTATGTAGAGACACAAGATGATAAGTACGGATGATTGTTAGAGAACAACTGACACTGAGCGTGACCATACGAGAGATCACTTGGATTTCTATTCAATCATCAGTGATTGACTCGATGCTGTAATTGTGTAACTGATTCTTTGACTTGAGATGGTACTGCTACTCACAGTAAGGCTGTTGGAGTTTGATTGACACATAAACATGGGTCTCAATGAGCCTTTGTAGTGGATGTTGGCGATAGTTGGTCCACTATAGGAGTGGGGTGCACATCAAGATAGGATCTATTGACCTTGATAGAGAAGAGTAGTCTTATAAAATTCAAGAGGCTAAATCCAAGAGTTTGTGGCCATAGCAGTGTGATTGATGGAAAAGAGTTTCCATAGAAGTCACAACTAGACTTGAGCTAATCAATTTATCATATGATGATTTGAGGTTTGATGATTTATCTATGACCTGCCATCTAGTCGGTACTCACGATAGAGGGACTAAATCATACGTTAACTATACCTAGAGGTTCATTTCAGTTTTACTGGGTTGCCACTATATACAGCTAGGTGTCACTGGTGGATTGTGAAAGCTTACTAGGGTTGTTCTGGATCGACAATCCTTGTTGAGTTAGAATGGAATTGTTCTGACCAATCGAAAAGAGTTTCAATGATACGATGATAGAGATCATTGTATGTCTCACTATCAGATAAAATTGAATTTGTGAGGTCACACAACAAAGGGATTAGGCATGAAATAAGTAATTGAGCTTATGAAGTATCAATTGGGTTTAGAGAAACCCATTGGGTTCATGGTAACCTTGCTAGCACATGGTTGGACCCAATTCTTCTTTTTGTTGAGATTATTTATTGGATAAATTAATTCTAACTTAATTACTTGCTAATAACCTACATAAATAAGATTCATGAGACTCCAATTATTGGGTGTCTAAAGTTATGGATCACATAAATTAAGGGTGCAAGTGTTAGATGTGTGCCCTAGATGCCAGATCGGCTGACACATTCCTGTACAAATCTAAGGGCAAAATTATAATTTTGACTATAAATAAATAAAAGGGTTATTCTTCTATCACATTATGTATATTGTGTCTGTGATACATCCTTTGAGTTAGTGAAAATATTAATTCATATTTTCAAGAGTTGAAAATTTAAGGCATGAATTTATATAACTAACTCATAAACTGCTCCTGACCATAGGATCATCACGAGGATGGTGATCGATCTGGAAGGTTGGTGTACGATCGCTTTCTTAGGATAAATGAGTCTTGAGTCTATGGTGTGGAGATACCGGAGTGAGAGTATGATATTCATTGAGAACGAGAGTACTGAGCGTGACCACCTCGAGCAGTCATAAGGAAGTCTACCTTCTCGTCGATGACTAGCTCGATGCTGCAGTTGTATGTCTAGTTCTTTGACCTGAGGTGCATCGATGGTTTACCTTGAGTGTGTTATAGTTTGACTATACCATAACTCGGTCTCCTAGCCATTCGAAACCCTGAGGTGTATGTTGGCTGTAGCATATCCATTGTAGGAACCATATCGCATCAAGATGGGATCTATCAACCTCGGTAGATGAGAGGAGTAGTCCTATGATGATCGAAAGATCGAGTCCTTAAGCCCATGGCCATGGTAGAGTGAAATAATGAAAAAAAAATTTTCATTGGGGTTTCACATCAGACTCGGATCGATCGATTGATTCATATGACTGATGTTGGGTTTGACGAGTTCATCTTAACCCTAATTCAGTCGGGACTCATGATAGAGGAACTCAATCACGTAGGTAGCTGCACCAAGAGGTTCGTCTTCAGCTCTGATGGGTTGCTACCATATACTGCTAGGTATCACTGGTGGATTTTGAGAGCAATTAGAATAATTTTGATGATCGATCATTCTAATTGTCTGAATCAGAAGAGTTCTGACCCATTGAAAGGAGTTTCGATGATGTCGATGATGAGATCATAACATATCTCATTACCATACAGAATTGAACCTAACTGGATCACATAAATAAGGGTTAGGGTCTAGATGTCATCAATTGACTAGTTCAATTGATTTGGATAAGATCCAATTAGGTTCAAGAAAATCGTGCTAGCACTCGATTGAGCCTAACTTCCTCCTCGTGTCATCTTTTCTGTCTCTACTGAGCCAAATGTGATCTGGCTCATCTAGAGAACCTTAGAAAGATTTTTCTCAGTCTAATTGAAACTTGTCTAGCTCAGAAAAAACTTATCTTAATTCATAAGATGAATTTAAGACAACACCTACTAATTTCTAGCACCTGCCAATTTTATTTTAGGACATCTGTCAAAAGTTGACATATGGGTCTTAAACTGAAGAGGACTTATTGGAGGATTTTTGTGGAGTGTCCACATGCCTAAACCTAATCAAATTAGGTGCCATAATCATATTATGGCGTGAGCCCAATTGGATTTAAGTGGGTGCCCCAAATGGATAAGAACCAAAGAGTCCAGATAAACTTGGACTCTTTGGCGCCACTCTATTTATGCTTATCCAATGTTGGTGCCACCTTTTGGAGATAAGGTGGAGTTTTTATCTGATATGATCAGATGACATCAGTCCACCAATCAAAATTTTTCCAAAATTTATTGAAATTTTCTGATTGGTCGAATGATGTGGCACTGCGCAGCATACAAAAATTATATAAACCCTGTTGCACCTAGGGTTTTGAGGTAGAACTTGTTTTATGCAAAAAACCTATTAGCTACCACCCCCTCCTCTCTTCTCTACATCCTCCCTGCTCTCCTTTCTCCCCTCTTCACATCCAAGAAGTTGGATGTTCATCTGGCATAGGTGCAAGGCGTGGTGACGCCTGGAACAGAAGGCTGCAGGACATCTTCGACAGGCAGCTGCTCCAACTTCAGAAGGAGTTCTGAAGTACTTCCAAATCAGATATTGATCTGATTTTTGGAGTATAGAATTGCGAGGAGAGGATGTTCCAGATTCTACCTAAGTGGATACTAGTAGAGGTCAGGCACTTGCGTGGCTACATCAGAACCTCAGGCAGTGCTCCGATCATCTACAGGGTAATTAGATTACCCTTGAGGTATGTCTATGTTTCTCATACTTTTAGATTTAATTTTGAAATTAAAATATTAGATAATAAAATTAGATCTAATAAACATCAGATCTAAAATAGCATAGGATAAAATTTAAAATTTATTTCATCCCAAATTTGATGAAATCTGGAAGATCCTACACAGAGGAAAAGCGGTTTTTCTCCTTCAAGTGGTATCAGAGCCAGGTTGTTGGCTCTATTTCAGATCTATTTTAGATCTGATTTTTAATTTTAATCTATCTGATATTAAATAATTTTAGATATCATATCAGATGTGATAGGATCTGAAATTAAAATATTTAAAATTAAATCTAAGAAGATCTAACATGCATGAGATGCATAACTAGACTAGGATTAATTGAATCCATGAATAGTCTTAAGTTTAATATTTTAATGAGATTAAAATATAAATTAAATATAATTTATTCTTTATTTTTGATATTATAATTATTATAATCAGATTAAAAAATAAAAAATAAAATTTTAATTATTTTATAAAATTGATCTATTGCATGCCTAGACTAGTTGTAGAATTATTCTAGTAACTTGTCTAGAATAGTTTTTATTTTGAATAGTTCAATTTAAATTTTATTTTTTAGATATTACATGTGATGTATCAGATCTGAAAATATATTAATTAGATTGATTTTTGATACATGAGATGTATGCAAAGCATGTATTAGTTAGATCTTAAATTGTATATGTAATATGTTAATTTAGATCTAACTAGTTTTGTAGTAAAATTTATATTTCTGATTAAGGTGTTCTCATGGCCGTCCGGTCATAAGAACAAAGTAGAGTTTTAAGACCCTCTCTTCCTATTCAATGGGGTGTTCATATGACGTGTAGGGGTGCCACGCGTTTATCCTTAATCAGAAATCAAAACTTACTTTTCTGCAAAATCCTAGATCCTGAAATCCTAGGATTTATTTTACATGCTTTGTTTATGAACCCAAACTTAATTAATGTATTGTGCTTATGAAATTAAGTTAGGTCTAAAATTGAGAATTTCAGATCTAAGATATTTTCATAAGATTGAGTTCGGGCTTGGGTAGCTCAATTAGGTCTAGCAGTTGATCAAATCGAATCAAGAGTTGGTTAGGTGAGATCATGAAAGCTAATAATTGACCAGCCTAATAGGATTAAGTCTGGGTCTAGGTCGAATCACATTTAGATGTGACTCGATCAAGTTAAGACCTAATTTGGCTCGGTGGTTAGAGCCTGGATTGTAGACTAACTCAATTAATTCTGGTTTGACAATTTGGTGTCTAAGGTAAGTTGGACAGATGCGACCGATTGATTTTTAAATTGGGAGCTACTCGACTCGAATGCGTTCTTGTCGAGTTAATGGCATATCCCTCCCACCGGTCTCACTTACCTGACCATATGTGTTGACCCAGTTCTGATTTGAGGTGGCTAACAATTCGAGCTGACCCATGCCACTAGGTTAGTCATAATTGTTATGACTATGTCAAGTTAAGTTTAAAGAGACCTAAATCAAATCTTCCTAAGAAAATATTAAGTCTAGGTCTTCCACCATTGTAGATGTGCGGACCCTTCCCGGGGTTGATTGTTCTCGGCTGGTTATAGTGGCTCAGTTGCACCGGAAAGATGCAACCATGTCCATTAGGCATTGGATGCTATGGATTAGAGGATGGGTTGGGCTCAATATTCCAGATACGGTGAGGGACCCAATTAGGAATCTAGTTCGTGCAAATGGTGGGTTTGGCTTAACTAAGGATTGGAGCAATATCCCAGATACGGTGAGCTTCATGAATTAGAGACTAAGATTTGGGTGCACCATGATTAGAGAATTATTGGATAAGAGTTGTCCACTCATCGATTGACTCATCACCAATAACTGTTAGGTGAGGTGATGAGCCAGTCGGTGAGACTGCACCACCCACTAGAAATCACTAATCACGAAGATTTTCACATCTCTACCAAGAGAGTGTAGGGATCTGAAAAAATAGTGAGAGCCTAATTTGTTTAAAAATAAAAATTATAAATAAATTGGTTGAGTCTGATTACAAAATCTAACTTGAAATTTTTGACTCTCTACAGAAAACATGTCTGCCTCAAACTCCCTGATCAAAATTCTAGACACTCATAGACTGACTGGACCAAATTTTAAGGACTAGTTGAGGAACTACAGAATTGTTCTGGATTTCAAAAAATTGACTCATGTCTTGAACCAGGACCCACCTGCCATGCCATCACGTCCGACTGCTGAACAGAGAGCGTCTCTGAAAAAGTGGACGGACGATGATAACAAAGCTAGGTACTACATATTGGGTGCAATGTCTGATGATTTGCTACACCAACATGAAAATATTTTGACTACCCACCAAATGTTGGCTCACCTACAAGAGTTGTTTGGTGAACAGAGTCGCGCGACCAAGTATTAAGTCTGTCAAAGACTTTTTAAGGCCAAGATGCGTGATGGGTAGTCAGTCTAAGATCATTGTTTGACAATGATCAAGGATCTTGAGGAGCTTGAGAAGCTCGGTGTCATCTTAGACAAGGATTTTCAGATTGATGTGATCCTTCAGTCTTTGTCCGATGGATATGGTCAATTCATCATGAACTTCCATATGCATAAGATGTAATGTACCTTGGCTGAGTTAATGAATATGCTGGTTATGGCTGAGCTTTCAATGAAAGGTTCAAAAGGCTCAGTTCTTACTGTGGAGCGGACTTCTTCCAAGAGAAAGTCTTTTGGAAAGAAAAAGAAGTTCGTGAAGAAACAGAAGGTGGATGGCAAGAACAAGAAGACAGGATCGAAGAAGAAGGCTTCTGAAAAAGGAAAGTGTTTCCACTGTCAGTCAGAAGGCCATTGGAAGCGGAACTGTCCTCAGTACTTGGCCACCCTGAAGAACAAGAAGGATGGTCTTTCTAGAGGTATGCTCATTATCGAATCAAATCTTATGGTTTCTTCTGCATCCAGTTAGGTGCTTGACTCTGGTTCTAGTGCTCATTTGTGCACCTCTATGCAGGATCTTGAGGAGAGCAGGAGGCTGAGGGATGGGGAGATGATCCTACATGTCGGGAATGGAGCAAGAGTTGCTGCTGTAGCCGTAGGAACCTACCCTCTGCGATTACCATTAGGATTAGATTTAGTTTTAAGAGACTGTTATTATATACCTACAGCAAGCAGAAATTTGATTTCTGTTTCATGTTTAGCACAAGAAGGCTATGTAATTAGTTTTCATAAGGATCATTGTAACATATTTTATGAAAATAATAAAGTTGCAAATGGTTTTGTTATTAATGGTCTCTATCAGTTACATGTTGATGTATCTATTTTTAATATTGAGCAAAATGTGAATGCCATAGGAATTAAAAGGCCTAGAGATAGTCTAAATGATAAGTATCAGTGGCACCTAAGGCTAGGTCATATAGCAGAAGACAGGGTTAACAAATTGGAGAAATTCGAGCTACTGAGTCCGTTGACTTTCGAGTCATATCCAGTTTGTGAATCATGTCTTCAAGGCAAAATGACCAAGCTCCTTTTTGTGGGACATGGGGAAAGGGCCACAGACCTACTTGCCCTAGTACATACGGATGTGTGCAGTCCATTTGATGTGCCGGCTAGAGGCAACTTTGTCTACTTCATTACCTTTACTGATGATATGTCTAGGTACGGGTATGTGTTTCTAATGAAACACAAGTCTGAAGCCTTTGAAAGGTTCAAAGAATTCAGACATGAGGTAGAAAAATAAATAGGAAAGCCCATTAAGGTTCTTCGATCAGATCGAGGAGGTGAATACCTTAGTCGGAAATTCTTAGACTATCTTAAGGACAATGGTATAGTCTCTCAATGGACTCCACCTGGAACGTCTCAACTCAACGGAGTTTCAGAACGGAGAAACCGGACCCTATTAGATATGGTCCGTTCCATGATGAGCTTCACAGACCTCTCAGAATTTCTTTGGGGATATTGTCTCATGACAGCAATTTATGTATTGAATAGGGTTCTCTCTAAAACCATTCCTACCACACCGTATGAGATATGGCATGGTAAGAAGCCAAATCTGAATCATCTCAGAATTTGGGGTTGTCCAGCTCATGTCAAGAGACAGCAGACGGACAAGTTAGAGTTCAGGTCTCTTAGAGCTCGGTTCATAGGATATCCTAAAGAGTCATTAGGATATTATTTTTATATTTCAAAGATCACAATGTGATTGTGAGTTGAAATGCTATTTTTCTTGAAAAACAGTTTATTCAAGATGGTGGCATCGGAAGAATAATTAAGCACAAGGAGAATGTCTCCCAAGAGCAACGAGCTAAAGAACCTGAGGAACCTAATCAATCAGAGCCAGTCCTAACATAACCTCTTCCACCTCGTAGATCGACTAGAATTTTTCGTCCTCCTGAAAGATACTTAGGTACCATACAAGAGGATGTAGAGAAAATGTTCCTCACGGGAAATGAGATTCATGGTGATGATCCCAAGACCTATGATGAGGCGATATCAGATATCGACTCTGAGAAATGGTTAGAGGTAATGTTGCTCCTTGAATTGATTTTGATGATTACAAAGCATTTTATGGGATTACTAATGATCTTGGCTTGGAAAAAGACTTATTGCATTTTAGGGGCAAATCGTAATTTTATCAATACCTGATTCAGAAGCCTCAAGAGCAAGGACAAAAGACGTGCAGTCTACTGGAGAAAATTTTAATATTTTTGGAAGTATATTTTGCAAGAAAATTAGATTTTTATTTTTGAGTCGACCCCATGAGTCGACTCATGGTTTAAAGAGCTGAACGGCATGCTGAAATTTTGGCTGGCACTCTCTGTGAGTCGATCCTATGAGTCGATCCATTGGCATGAGTCGACCCTATGAGTCAATCTCTGCTGCTTTGTAGGCCAAAATTACAGAACAGTCATTTTTCTATTCTGTTCTACAGAGGTCGACCCTATGAGTCGACCCATGAGCATGAGTCGACCCTATGAGTCGACCCCTGTGACGAAAAAGTTCTGCAACGGCTAGTTTTTAACCCATTTCAATTATATTTAATGCTCATTTAATGTGCTCTAACGGCTCTATTTCAGCCCAGATTACTCTCCACTATTATTTGAAATTATAAAAAGGGACTTAAAGGAGGGAATAAAAAAAATAGAAAAAAGAGAGAGATTTTTGAAAGAGGTTCTTCAAGCATTCTTTTCAACCCTAAGCAAGAGCCCACTTAAAGCATTCAAGAAGCTTTTAATTCAAGTCCACCAACTCCTCAAGCGCTCATTCAAGTCTCCAACCACCTTGAGAAAATCAGAAAGAGCTTTCTTCTATTTGAGTAAAGTGTATTTAAAGTTTCATTCGCTCATTAAAGGAGCTTCATCTGTATTTTTGTGCAATTAATTGTAATACTTCTTTTGAGTTATTATTTTTATTTTGGAAGGGTTCCAAAATATGGAAAGGTTGATCCAAACCTTGAATCGGATTGTATTGGATTAGCTTGTACCCGAAAAATAAATGTTCTAGCTTGGAATAGCTAGAGTCGGAGGTTTTGACGAGTGTATTCAAGTTGAATACAGTTTAGTGGATTGGAATTTTCAAGTAGGAGCTTGGGGAGTGGATATAGGTGCAAGGTTGGCACCGAACTACTATAAATCCTCTTATTTATGTTGTGCTTAATTGCTCTCCTTTTAGAACTTCTTTATTCTCTTACATTCTTGCATTCAACCATTAGCCTTGGATCAATTACACTCTCCTTACTTATCTTGCTATTGTTAAATAATCTTCATAAGTTGTAAGTTAAGTTTAAAATTTTTAGAAACCCAATTCACCCCCCCTCTTGGGTTGCATAGCTGGGCAACAAGTGGTATTAGAGCCCGGTGCTCTAGTCCTACTTTGATTTAACCAATCAAAGAGCTAAAGATCTATGGCAACTCAAGTTGGCACTTCTCTAGCTGAGGGGCAGTCCACTAACCGACCTCCACTTTTCAATGGGTCAAACTATACCTATTGAAAAGCTCGGATGAAAATCTTCATTTAAGCACTTGACTATGATATATGGAGTATCATAGTAAATGGCTCTCACACACCCACTAAAATTATCGATGGTGTAGAATCAACCAAACCCAAAAAAGAATGGGATGAGGTTGATAAGAAAATGGCCCAACTAAATGCTAAAGCCATGAATTTTTTGTATTGTGCACTAGATAGTAATGATTTCAATCGTATTTCAACATGCATGTCTGCTAAGAAAATATGGGATAGATTAGAAGTAACTCATGAAGGAACTAATCAAGTAAAAGAATCCAAAATTAACATGCTCGTGCATAAATATGAACTTTTTAAAATAGAGCATGATGAATCTATAACTGAAATATTTACTCATTTTACTGATATTATAAATGGTCTGAAAAGTCTTGATAAGTCTTATTCTAACAGTGACCTCGTGAGAAAGATTCTTAGGTCCTTACCAAGAACTTGAGAAGCCAAATGACCGCCATCCAAGAAGCCAAGGATCTGAACATTCTACCCTTGGAAGAGCTTCTAGGATCACTGATGACACATGAGTTGAGCATGAAACAACACCAAAAAGAAGAAGTCAAAAAGAAGAGGACAATCGCCCTCAAATCCATGGCTCAACTTGATGAAGAAACTGATGATATGGAAAATGAAGAGCAGGATGAAGAAATGGCTCTCATTACTAGAAGGTTTAAGAAATTTTTGAAGAAAAGGAAACAAGGAATGAGGAAGAGGCCACCCACAAAAGGAGAATATAGCAAAGAAAAGATAAAGACCAACCCCTTATCTACTACGAATGCAAAAAATCGGAACATTTCAAGTCTGAATGCCCACAACTAAAGAAGGGTCCCAAGAAGTACAAGAAGAAGGCCATGATGGCTACTTGGAGTGGAAGTGATGAGTCAAGCTCCGAAGAAGAAGACTCAACTGAACAAGCCAACTTGTGCCTTATGACACATGAAAATGAGGTAAATTCTTCAACTCCTGTTGACTTTACCTTTGAAGAACTTCATGAAGCTTTTTATGATTTAATTAATGAACTAAAGAAGCTAGGGGTAAAGAACAAAGAGTTAAAATCAAAGAATTAATCTCTACTAAAACAAAATGAGAGCATTTCAAATGAAAAATCTACCTTGCTTCAAGAAAATCTGAACTTAAAGAATAAAATTGCCAAGCTAGAACCAATAGTTAAAAAATTCACTTTAAGTTCTAATAAACTTAATATGATTCTTGAAAATCAAAAGGCTGTTTATGATAAGGCTGGTCTTAGTTACAACCCCTTAAAGAAACAAAAGTTACTAAAAAATATCTATGTAAACTCTTCAAACAACAAGTTCTCAAACATCACTTGCTCCAAATGTAGTAGAATAGGTCACAAGTCATACACATGTCTCTCTAACAAATCTTTAAATTCTAATACAAAGAAAATATGGGTTCCAAAAAGAACCATTGTGACTAACCAAAAAAGATCCAAGAAAGCTTGGGTACCTAAAGTAAAAATTTGACTTTTGCTTGCAGGTGTGTCTAGCATCCCAAGGAGCAAACCAGAAACGATATCTTGATAGCGGATGCTCGAGATACGTGACCGATGATGAATCCCAATTCATCACACTTGATGCTAAAAATGGAGGGATGGTCACCTTTGGAGATAATGGCGAAGGAAAGATCATCGGTATAGGTAACATTGGTATCACTTCCTCCAAGTACATTGAAAATATTTTATTAGTAGATGGTTTAAAACATAATTTATTAAGCATCAGTCAATTTTGTGATAAAGGATATAAAGTAATTTTTGAATCTTCTGTTTTCATTGTAACTAGTCCTATTAATGAAGGCATTAAATTTGTTGGGCATAGACATGGCAATGTTTATATGGTAGATTTGAATGATCTATCCAAAATAAACATGCAATGCCTAGTATCCTTGAATGCCAAGATTAATGAAACTAGTTGGCTTTGGCATCGTAGGCTTGCACATATTAGCATGCACTCACTTTCAAAACTCATTAAGAAGGAATTGGTTATTGGTTTATCCAAATTAAATTTTGAAAAGGATAGAATTTGTGATGCATGCCAACTAGGTAAACAAACAAGAGTTTCATTCAAATCTAAAAATATTATTTCAACTTCTAGGCCATTAGAACTATTACATATGGATTTATTTGGACCTACCAGAACTACTAGTCTAGGAGAAAAATGATATGATTTTATAATTATTGATGATTTCTCTCATTTTACATGAGTTTTCTTTTTGGCACACAAGGATGAAACTTTTTAAATTTTCTCTAAATTTTATCGAAAAATCACAAATGAAAAAGATTTTTCAATTCAAAATATTTGAAGTGATTATAGAACCGAATTTAAAAATCAAGATTTTGAAAAGTTTTGTGATGAAAAAGGAATAGGCCATAATTTTTCAGCACCTAGGACACCCCAACAAAATGTGATAGTAGAAAGGAAAAATAGAATCTTTGAAAAAGTGGCCCGTACCATGCTATGTGAAAGCAACCTTCCAAGATATTTTTGGACGGAAGCTATTAACACAGCATGTTACATATTAAATCGTGCTTTAATTAGACAAATTTTAAAGAAAACTCCTTATGAGCTTTGGAAAGGAAGAAAACCAAACATTGCATATTTTCATATTTTTGATTGCCGATGTTTTGTGTTAAATAATGGTAAAGAAAGACTAGAAAAGTTTGATGCAAAATCTGATGAAACAATTTTTCTTGGTTACTCCTCTTCTAGTAAAGCCTTTAGAGTTTTTAACAAAAGAACCTTAGTAGTAGAGGAGTCAATACATGTTGTCTTTGATGAAACTAACGATCTTCCTTCAAGGAAGAATGAAGGTTTTGATGATGCAGATCTTTTATAGAAGGGATGAAGGAGATCACTCTAAAAGATTCAATAATTCAAGATGATGAAGAACATGAAGACAAACAAGATGAGGAAGGTAAAGAATGATAAGAACAACCTCAAGGTACAAACAATCTACCCAAAGAATGGAGGTATGATCACAATCATCCCAAAAAACTAATCATTGGTGATCCTACATATGGGGTAAGAACTCGTTCTTCTCTTAAAGATGCATTCAATCATTGTACTTTTGTCTCTCATCTTGAACCTAAAACTATAGATGAAGCTGAAAAAGATTATAATTGGATTAATACAATACAAGAAGAACTTAATCAATTTGAAAGAAATAATGTATGGACCTTAGTATCAAGACCTAAAAACTACTCAATAATTGGCACAAAATGGGTATATAGGAATAAATTGGATGAACATAGAAATGTGATAAGAAATAAGGTAAGATTAGTTGCAAAAGGTTATAATCAAGAAGAAGGAATTGATTTTGATGAGACCTTTGCACCTGTTGCTAGATTAAAGGCAATTAGACTTCTACTTGCATATGCTTGTTTTATGAAATTTAAATTATTCTAAATGGATGTCAAAAGTACCTTTTTAAATAGATATATTGCTGAAGAAGTCTATGTAGAATAACCCCCAGGTTTTGAAAATCATGCTTTTTCCAATCATGTTTTTAAATTAAATAAAGCTCTATATGGTTTGAAACAAGCACCTAGGGCTTGGTATGAAAGGTTAAGCAAATTTCTACTTAATAATGGCTTTTCAAGGGAAAATGTGACACAATCTTTTTTATTAAAAAAAATCAAGATGATGTATTAGTTATACAAATATATGTTGATGACATTATTTTTGGGTCTACTAATGAAACTCTTTGTCAAGATTTTGCAAAACTCATACAGGGGGAGTTCGAGATGAGCATGATGGGAGAACTTACATTCTTCTTCAGACTCCAAATCAAACAAATAAAAAAAAGAATCTCTATCACCTAAAGCAAGTACACAAAAAAATTACTCAAGAGATTTGGAATGGAGAACTCCAAACCAATTGGCACACCCATGAGCCCAACATGTAAGCTTGACAAAGACGAAGAAGGTAAGAGTATAGACTTAAAATTTTATAGAGGCATGAATGGTTCTCTATTATATTTAACTGCTAGTAGACCTGATATCATATTTAGTATTTGTCTGTGTGCTCGATTTCAATCGAATCCAAAAGAATCACACTTAAATACTGTTAAAAGAATCCTTAGATATTTAAATAGTACACAAACTCTAGGATTATGGTATTCTAAGGACTCACTAATTGATTTAATAGGATATTCAGATGCCGATTTTGCTGGATGTAAATTAGATAGAAAAAGTACTAGTGGAACTTACCAATTTCTTGGAGTAAACTTAATCTCTTGGTTTAGCAAGAAACAAAATTCGGTAGCACTGTCTACGGTCGAGGCCGAATACATTGCAGCGGAAGTTATTGTGCTCAAATCTTATGGATTAAGCAACAACTCGAAGACTTTGGTATCAAACTTAATGAAACTCCCGTAAGATGTGATAACACTAGTGCTATAAATCTCACCAAAAATCCAATTCAACATTCTAGGTCAAAACATATTGAAATCAGGCATCATTTCATAAGAGAACATATCCAAAATAAAGACATAATTCTTGACTATATTTGTACTAAAAAATAATTAGCTGACATCTTTACCAAGGCCTTAAGTGAAGATAGATTTTATGAAATTAGGAGAGATTTAGGAATCCTTGATCCATCTACTTAGGTGTCTCTCTGATTCCAAGGTATCAATACCAAAAATTCTTTTAGCTTAATTCTTATCTTTTGAGCTCAAACATCCAAAATAATCATTCTCATAATCAATTTTTGGGTATACATCCTTCTCCTAATATTTCAAATTTTTTTTAATTGTTTCATCACTTTTCTGAATTTCTCTGTGCCATGAGTCGACCCCCAGGGTCGACCCTAGGGTAAACTTGTAATTTTGACCAAATCTTTCGGGTGCTTCCTTTTGTTGGAAAACCTCCCTGAGCCGATCCAACTTTTCATCTTCCTCCTTCTACCAAGCCAAAAGACTCCCTCTCTTCTTCCTCAAACCCAAGTTCTTTCCCAAAAACTCTTCTCCCACCATCTCTCATTCTCAAAATCGCCCTCTTGGAACCAAGCTCCTCCCTTTTCTCCTTCTTCATTTCGAGCAAGTCGAGCTTGCCCTAGACTCTACCCGTCTTCTCCAAATCGGCACTCCTCTTCTCCAAAATCCTTACCCTTCCCCTAAAAACCCTTTATCTCTCCCCACATTCGCTCTCTTAAGTTCCTTGCTAGCTCTGATTGTGCAAATGACTCCGAAGATGAAGCTTCTATAGAGGAGGAAATCAGTTTGCGGGTTGGAAGAAAGTGTGCGTCGGAAGAGACAAGCAACTGAGATCACATTAGCTTCAAACCCTACTCCTGCATCTGCTCCAGCTACATCTCAGTCTCCAATTAGCCCCAGTAAGATACCCCTCTCCGATAGGAAGGTAGAGCCCGACAAAAATATTGATTTCAGATTTTTTAAAAAGGAATGGTTCTCTATCGGATCAAAAATTAAGGATCAAGATTGGAAATTCTACTGCTCACTTAAAGAAAATACCTATGTGGATCTTGTTAGAGAATTTTATCTGAACTTGAGCTACAGCAATGAAACAGTAATTTCCACAGTAAAGGGTGTAGAAATTAACCTAGATCCTATGCTTTTGGGAGAAATCCTTCATTTACCCTGTGAGGGATACACAAACATGGAACTCCCAGTTAAGGAGGAGGGAATAAATGTAATTCTAGGAAGAACCTTCACGGGAAGCCTAAACAAATTAGAGGCCAAGATCCTTTCCATTGAGATGAGGCTACTACACCAAATGGTAACTAAGCTATTTTTCCCTAGAAGTGGTAGACATGATCTCCTCTCTGGCTGGGACATCTGCATTATGTATCATGTTATTACTCAAACCCCCCTGAACCTCCCGACATTGATGATTGAGGCTATGAGAGAGACATTGAATAGGTCCAAGGCACATTTGCCTTTTGGTATGGCTCTCACTTTAGTATTCAGGAGGTTTGGAGTTAGCTTTGAGGGAGAGGCAGTAGCTAGGCTTTCTCACTCTGACACTATCAACCGCCATACTCTACATCGCATGGGATTTTTCAAGATTGATGGTGGTTGGACAAAAGATGTAGAAGAGAGAGCTGAGGACAGAGCAGAGGAGGAAGGACCATCATCACCTCTCCATGATCACAGGGCTGTATCTCCAGACATTCAGTTTGTTTCTGACCATGAGACTGGGCCGTCAGAGTCTATGAGGAGGCACACTTCAGTCCAGCAGCCAGACAGCAGAGCACTTCCCTCAGAGATCAGATTGGCTGATGATCAGATAGAGATGATATCTCAACGTGTAGCTTCCATACTATCTCGTCAGATGGATACTTCAGCTTTTGTTCAGGGATCGACATCTCACGATGTATCTGATCAGACACTGATCCCCCACATCTCCACTGTGTTCCAGATGATTTCTGATCAGTCAGTTCGCATCGAGCAGCTTGAGGGTTGTGTAGTGAGACTGACTGGCAGAGTATTTGACTTGCAGAGACAAGTATTAGCTCTAGCCCATCCACAGCCACATGAGGACATCACTGAGGTCTCAGACCTATTTGTGGAGGCAGCCAGACTGCGAGGAGTCTTAGAGAGTGGCTTTGATTTTCTTAGGAGAGAGATCAGGGGCTCTAGTGAGCATGCTTCCACTCAGTTCACTACACTGCTATAATCTGTTTCGAGAGCTTTAAACCTCCTGGACACCATCAGACTATCACTTGTAGCACAGTCCTTTGCTTCTCAGGCTTCAGGATCTTCTCACCCCTCCACTCGTGCTGGCACCTCTACCCGAGGCAGAGGCAGACACGGTCGAGGTCTAGCTCATGGACATGATCCTTCATCTCCTCACTCCATCTCTGATTCATTAGACTTTGATCCATCCAGTCATGATATCTACTAGATTGAGTGTAGTCAGTCTTTTCTTTAGTTTTTATCTAGGATCTATCTTGTAGGCCATGTAATACAATGTTGACTGATTAACTCTTGGATAGTTTCTATCCATGTCTTTTGTACTCTAAGTCAATACTTATGTATTGAAACATCTTTGTACTCACTCATCTTTTGGATTTATATATATATATACACTTTGACTTTCAATGAATATCTCTGAATGTGATCACCTTGGATTACTTTTAAATTGTGAAAAACTTGAATAGCAATATCTTTTAAATGAGCAAATTGATCTATCTTTTACGATTGCTATATTAAGGGGGAGTAAAACAATAAGCAATATCGAAATAAGCAATTAAAGAAAGAAGCTAAAGAAGTAAAATTGATTCTATCAAAAGGAAGGAATAGAAAATATTTCTAAAAAAAAAAGGGAGTAGAGAATCTCAATGATGCTGTCAAAAAGAGGAGTAGAGAATCAAGATTGATGAGATTGAGCAAAAAAAATTCAAAAATTGAAATCGAGATTAAGCAATAAGAGCAGTAAAGATTGAACATTAAGATTGAAAGTGAGCAAAATTCCAAAAATCAAAATCGAGATTGAGCAATAAGAGCAATACAGATTGAATTATAAGCAAATTTCAAATTTATAAATAAATTTCAAATTTATAGCAAATTTTAAATCTATCTTTAACCTGCTTATGATGCATTTCATTCCAATACTTGATTATGATATTTAAGTGATGCATCTTTATAAATTTGAAATTCATGCTCAATGCTTTATATATGCTTTTGCTCAAGTATTTTGTCATCATCAAAAAGGGGAGATTGTTGCTCCTTGAATTGATTTTGATGATTACAAAGTATTTGAGGGGATTAGTAATAATCTTGGCTTGAAAAAAGACTTATTGCATTTCAGGAGCAAAATTATAATTTTATCAATACCTGATTCAGAAGCCTCAAGAGTAAGGACAAAAGACGTGCAGTCTACTGAAGAAAATTTTAACATTTTTGGAAGTATATTTTGCAAGAAAATCAGGTTTTTATTTTTGAGTCGACCCCATGAGTCGACTCATGGTTTAAAGAGCTGAACGGCATGCTGAAATTTTGGCTAGCACTCTCTGTGAGTCGACCCTATGAGTCGACCCATTGGCATGAGTCGACCCTATGAGTCGACCTCTGCTACTTTGCAGGCCAAAATTATAGAACAGTCATTTTTCTGTTCTGTTCCACAGAGGTCGACCCTATGAGTCGACCCATGAGCATGAGTGACCTTATGAGTCGACCCCTGTGACGGAAAAGTTCCACAATGGCTAGTTTTTAACCCATTTCAATTGCATTTAATGCTCATTTAATGTGCTCTAACGACTCTATTTCAGCCTAGATTACTCTCCACCATTATTTGAAGTTATAAAAAGGGACTTAAAGGAGGAAATAAAAAAAATAGAAAAAAGAGAGATTTTTGAAAGAGGTTCTTCAAGCATTCTTTTCAACCCTAAGCAAGAGCCCACTTAAAGCATTCAAGAAGCTTTTAATTCAAGTCTACCAACTCTTCAAGCACTCATTCAAGTCTCTAACCACCTTGAGAAAATCAGAAAGAGCTTTCTTCTATTTGAGTAAAGTGTATTTAAAATTTCATTCACTCATTAAAGGAGCTTCATCTGTATTTTTGTGCAATTAATTGTAATACTTCTTTTGAGTTATTATTTTTATTTTGGAAGAGTTCCAAAATGTGGGAAGGTTAATCCGAACCTTGAATCGAATTGTATTGGGTTGGCTTGTACCCAAAAAATAAGTGTTCTAGCTTGGGATAGCTAGAGTCGGAGGTTCCGACGAGTGTATTCAAGTTGAATACAGTTTAGTGGATTGAAATTCTCAAGTAGGAGCTTGGGGAGTGGATGTAGGTGCAAGTTTGGCACCGAGCCACTATAAATCCTCTTGTTTATGTTGTGCTTAATTGCTCTCCTTTTAGAACTTCTTTATTCTTTTGCATTCTTGCATTCAACCATTAGCCTTGGATCAATTACACTCTCCTTACTTGTCTTGCTATTGTTAAATAATCTTCATAAGTTGTAAGTTATGTTTAAAATTTTTAGAAACCCAATTCACCCCCCCCTCTTGGGTTGCATAGCTGGGCAACAGGCAATGAGATCAGAAATTGACTCGATGCACTCAAACCAAGTCTGGACCTTGGTAGATCTGTCTGAAGGTATTGTACCTATTGGGTATAAATGGATCTTCAAGAGAAAGATAGGTGCAGATGGAAATATAGAGATATTCAAGGCTAGGCTCGTAGCGAAAGGTTATAGTCAGCACGAAGGCATTGACTATCAGGATACCTTCTCGCCCGTAGCCATGCTAAAATCCATCCGCATATTGCTTGCTGTTGTAGCCTTTTTCGATTATGAAATATGACAGATGGATGTGAAAACGACATTCTTAAATGGATATCTTGAGGAAGATATCTATATGGAACAGCTACTTGGATTCACATCCAGTAATGATGATCACAAGGTCTGCAAGCTGCAAAGATCCATTTATGGACTTAAGCAAGCATCTCAGAGTTGGAATACTCATTTCAATGATGTGATCAAAATATTTAGTTTCATCAAGAATGAGGAGGAACTATGTGTGTTCAAAAAGGTCAGTGGGAGCACAGTTGTCTTCCTCGTATTATACGTGGATGACATCCTCTTAATTGGGAATGACATTCCCATATTGACCTCAGTCAAAGTATGGTTGTCTAAGTGTTTTCTATGAAAGATCTAGGAGAGGCATCCTTTATACTGAGTATTAAGGTCTATAGAGATAGACCAAATAGGATGCTAGGACTTTCACAGAAGATGTACATAGAGGAGGTGCTAAAGAGGTTTAGCATGAAAAACTCCAAAAGAGGTTTATTGCCTTTTAGACACGTCATTCATCTCTCCAAGAAGATATGCCCTAGCACACCTGAGGAGATTGAACGCAAGAGCAAGATCCCTTATGCTTCGACAATAGGGAGCCTCATGTATGCCATGCTATGTACACGACCTAATATAGCCCATGCTGTGAGTGTCACAAGCAGATATCCGTCGAATCCATGTGAAGAGCACTGGACTTCTATGAAATGTATCCTTAAGTACTTGAGAAGGACTAAGGATATGTTTCTAGTCTTTAGGAATTGAGAACTCCAGATTCAGAGATTTATAGACTCAATTTTATGTCTGATATAGATGATCGAAAGTCGACATCTGGGAGTCTATTCATTTGTAATAGTGGTGCAGTTAGTTGGAAGAGTTCGAAGCAAACGGTGATTGCAGATTCCACCATGGAGGCAGAGTACATGCTGCATCAAAAGCTCGAAGGAGGCATTCTGGTACAAGAAGTTTGCCATAGAGCTTGGAGTGATGTCAACAGATGCCATACCTCTTTACTGCGACAATAATGACACCATAGCCCTAGCTAAGGAGCCAAGGTCTCACCAGAAGTCCAAGCACATCGAGCGGTGATTCCATCTGATCCGTGATTACCTCGAAAAAGGTTATGTCAAAGTCAAGAGAGTCGACTCCACAGACAATGTGGCAGACCCGCTGACTAAGCCATTGGGCCAATAGAAGATCGAAGCCCATCTTGAGAAAATGAAACTTAGATATGTAGCCAATTGGCATTAGGTCAAGTGGGAGTTTGTTAGATGTATGCCCTAGATACCAGATCGGCTGACACATTCTTGTACAAATCTAAGGGCAAAATTATAATTTTGACTATAAATAAAAAAAAGATTATTCTTCTATCATATTATGTACATTGTGTCTGTGATACATCCTTTGAGTTAGTGGGAATGTTAATTCATATTTTCAAGAGTTAAAAATTTAAGGCATGAATTTACATAACTAACTCATAAATTGCTCCTAACCATAGGATCATCACGAGGATGGTGATCGATCTGGAAGGTTGGTGTACGATCGCTTCCTTAGGATAGATGAGTCTTGAGTCTATGGTGTGGAGACACCAGAGCGAGAGTACAGGTATTCATTGAGAACGAGAGTACTGAGCGTGACCACCTCGAGCAGTCATAAGGAAGTCTACCTTCTCATCGATGACTAGCTCGATGCTGCAATTGTGTGTCTAGTTCTTTAACCTGAGATGCATTGACGGTTCACCTTGAGTGTGTTATAGTTTGACTATACCATAACTCGATCTCCTAGCCATTCAGAATCCTGAGGTGTATGTTGGCTGTAGCATATCCATTGTAGGAATCAGATCGCATCAAGATGGGATCTATCAACCTCGGTAGATGAGAGGAGTAGTCCTATGATGATCGAAAGATCGAGTCCTTAAGCCCATGGCCATGGCAGAGTGAAATAATGAAAAAGAATTTTCCATTGGGGTTTCACATCAGATTCGGATCGATCGATTGATTCATATGACTGATGTTGGGTTTGACGAGTTCACCTTAACCCTAATTCAGTCGGGACTCATGATAGAGGAACTCAATCATGCAGGTAGCAGCACCAAGAGGTTCATCTTCAGTTCTGATGGGTTACCACCATATACTGCTAGGTGTCACTGGTGAATTTTGGAAGCAATTAGAATGATTTTGATGATCGATCATTCTAATTGTCTGAATCAGAAGAGTTCTGATCCATCGAAAGGAGTTTCGATGATGTCGATGATGAGATCACGACATATCTCATTACCATACAGAATTGAACCAACTGGATCATACAAACAGGGGTTAGGGTCTGGATGTCATCAATTGGCTAGTCCAATTGATTTGGATAATATCCAATTAGGTTCAAAAAAATCGTACTAGCACTCGATTGAGCCTAACTTTCTCCTCATGTAATCTTTTCTGTCTCTACTGAGCCAAATGTGATCTGGCTCATCCAGAGAATCTTAGGAAGGTTTCTCTCAGTCTAATTGAAGCTTATCCAACTCAGAAAAGGCTTGTCTTAATTCATGAGATGAATTTAAGACAACACCTGCTAATTTCTAGCACCTGCCAATTTATTTTAGAACATCTGTCAAAAGTTGACATATGGGTCTTAAACTGAAGAGGACTTATTGGAAGATTTTTGTGGAGTGTCCACATGCCTAAACCTAATCAAATTGGATGCCATAATCAGATTATGGTGTGAGCCCAATTAGATTTAAGTGGGCACCCCAAATGGATAAGAACCAAAGAGTCCAGATGAACTTGGACTCTTTGGTGCCACTCTATTTATGCTTATCCAATGTTGGCCCACCTTTTGGAGATAAGGTAGGGTTCTTATCTGATATATCAAATGACATCACTCCACCAATCAAAATTTTTTCAAAATTTATTGGAATTTTTTGATTGGTCGAATGATGTGGCACTGCGCAGCATACAGAAATTATATAAATCCTGCTGCACCTAGGGTTTCGAGGCAGAACTTATTTTATGCAAAAACCTATTAGCTGCTGCCCCCTCCTCTCTTCTCCATATCCTCCCTCTCTCCTTTCTCCCCTCTTCATGTCCAAGAAGTTGGACGTTCATCTGGCATAGGTGCAAGGCGTGGTGACGCCTGAAATAGAAGGCTGCAGGACATCTTCGACAGGCTGCTGCTCCAACTTCAGAAGGAGTTCTGAAGTACTTCCAAATCAGATATTGATCTGATTTTTGGAGCATAGAATTGTGAGGAGAAGATATTCTAGATCCTATCTAAGTGGATACTGGTAGAGGCCAGGCACTTACATGGCTACATCAGAATCTCAGGCAGTGCTGCGATCATCTACAGGGTAATTAGATTACCCTTGAGGTATGTCTATGTTTCTCATACTTTTAGATTTAATTTTGAAATTAAAATATCAGATAATAAAATTAGATCTAATAGACATCAGATCTGAAATAGTGTAGGATAAAATTTAAAATTTATTCCACCCCAGATTTGTTGAAATCTGGAAGATCCTACACAGAGGAAAAGCGGTTTTCCTCCTTCAGCAAGTTCCTTATGAATCTCCTTGATAGTTATTATGGGGCGTCACTTTGATTTGATCAATTTGTGCATGTCCATTAATTAGAGAGCCTTTGATTTTTATATGGGGTGTCTCTTGGGTGCAAAAGAGGGTGTCTAATTATAGGTGCAAGGGCTCCAATAGTTGGCGTCTAATGGGCTTCCTAATGTAAGTTGGATAACTTAAGTTAATAGGAATCCTAATGCAAGTAGAACTTGTATTATGAGATTGAACATGATTCAATTCTTATGCCTATTTAAAGGGACCTCCTCTAACATCCCATGAGTATCAAAACCAGTAGTCCCTCACACCCAAAGGCTCTCCCCACGCCCTCTCTTCCTTTCTCTTTCTCTTCTCTTGGGTGTTCTATACACCCCTTCCTTGGGAGATGCATCCCAAGGAGTTTCATGCCCAAAAGAGTTTGGGTGCTTTTTTCTTATTGGTTTCTAACATCTGGTAGTAGCACATAGTAAGAAAAAATTCTAGAGAAGAGAAGAAGAAGAAGATCAAGGAGAAAAATCAAGTGTTGATCGTGATCTAGGCTTCATTCAGATTCAGCAGGCTGAATTTTGGAGAATCAAAATTTAAATTATAGAGGATTGTTTCAGACTGATCTTGAATGGATACTCATAGAGGCTGGACACTTGTACAGCTAATTGAGAGTCTCATCTCTTCTAGATCCAGTTTTGAAGAAAAAGATCGCGAAATAGGTATGTGATTTGATCACAATCTAAATTTCAGCATATGAAATAGATCTATATGGTTTTATATTTTTGTGCATATAAAATTTAGATTAAAACTATTTTAATCTTATTCTCCACTATAGTATTTAAAAATTAAAAATTTTGAAACATATATGCATGCACCAAATCCGAATTCCAACAGTGGTATCAGAGCCACAGATTTTCATATGCTGAATTTTGATATACATATTTTTGAAAAAATTTAAAATCAATTTTTTTCTTGATACATGAGATATATGGATAGATCTTCAAATCTAAAATTTAATTTTTAATTTAATTTTAGAATATATAGTTGATATGTTATTGCATACATAGATCTGAATTTTGATTTAGAAAGAGTTCTAGTCCATATTCATGTGACACATAGATGCATGCATAAAATCTGAAATTTTTATATGATCTAAATTTTGATGCATATATGTGATATATGATTATATTTTTAGATCATAAATTTATTTTTAATCTGATCCATGATTAGTATATGAGATATATGATATCATGCTAACATCTGAAATTTTATTTAGATCTAATTATACATGCATATATATAATATATGTTTGTATGTTAAAATTTGAAAATTATTTTTATATTTTAAAACTTACTTTCATGCAAAGAATTTAGATCTGAAATATAATTTTAGAATCTAAAATTTATGTTTGTGCATGAGAGTTTTGATCATGAAAAAATCAAAAATTAGGTCATGTAATAGGATTATAGCTAAAGTTTTTGATTTGAGTCATATGGGTCTAATTTGATTAAGTAATTGGTCAAACTGAGTCAAGTGTTGAATTAAGTTAGATTAATTAAGTTAATGATCGTATAATTATTGTTGATCAAATCGATTGAGTCCCATATGTAGAATCGATTAATCCAAGGACCTAATTTGGCTCGTTGATTTGAGTCCGATTCGCTTCAGCTAACCAATTCTGATCAATTGACCTATTGGTGTCTAAGGTAAGTTAATGAGATATGGTTATTAAATTAGTTCCATTAATCGACCTGACCAATTCATTGGTGTCTAAGAAAGGCAAGGGGGGACCCCCACCGTTCTCCACTTATCTGATCAATTTGAAAGATTGGGTCTTGAATTAGGTTACTTAGTGGTTTGGTTTAGCCCATGCCAGTTAGATCAGTCATATGATGACTGATTAGATGAGACCTAAATTCAAACCTCCCTATAAATATTAAGTCCATAGGTCTTCCATCGTTGTAGATATGCGAGCGTATTACCAACGTTGATTATTTTCGGCTGGTCATAGTGATTCAGTTGCATCGAAAACATGCAACCACTCTATTAGCAAAGAGTTGCTCTAGAGTAAGGATGGGGTTGGGCCCAATAACTGTTAGGTGAGGGACCCATTGACGGCCTTGCACCTACTTGTGAATGTGGGTCGGGCTTAATTAAGAAGTGTGGGCAATAATTGTTAGGTGAGTCCACATGACTTAGAGACCAAGTGGTTGCAACATGCTTAGTGAAGCATCTGGGCAAAGAGTCACTTATGCATCGGTGTACATGTTACAAATAACTGTTAGGTGAGGTACATATCATCGGTGGGACATAGCACCTATTAAAAATCTTTTTGTTGTATTAGGATTTTTATTTCCTTCCAGGAGAGTAGAAGGATCCGAAAAATTAGTGGGAGTTATTATTTGCATCTTAAAGTCTCTAGATGTAAATTAAAATATTAAGTATAAAAGTCTAACTTGAATCTCTACTCTCGTAGTTAAACCATCATGTCAGCCTCAAATCCTCTTGCTTGCATCCTTGAAACAATCATTTGACTGGTAATAATTTTAAAGATTGGTTAGAAACCTCAGAATTATCCTAACCTTGAAAAAGTTAAGCCATATTCTCGATCAGAATCCCATTATGTTGCCAAACCATCCTACTGCTGAGCAGAGAGTTGCTTTTGAGAAGTGGATGGATGAAGACAATCGGGTCTAGTGCTATGTGCTGGCATCTATGTCAAATGAATTGCAAAGTTAGCACGAGCATATGCCCACTACCCAGGCTATGACCACTCACCTGTAAGAGTTGTATAGTGAGCAAAGCTGTATTGCATGATTCGAAGTGTCCAAAAGATACTTTAACCTGAAGATGCACGAGGGTCAGTCTGTTCATGAGCACTGTATGACAATGATCAAGGATATTGAGGAGCTTGAGAAGCTCGGGCTAGAAATACAAAAGAAATTTTAGATGGATCTGATCCTTCAATCCCTTACCAGTTCATATAGTCAATTTATTGTGAATTTTCATATGAACAAACTTGACTGTACTATTTTCGAACTAATCAACATATTGGTCACTACGAAGGATACCTTGAAGAATTCAAGGGGCACTATTCTTGCTGTGGAGTGGACTTCTTCTTTCAAGAGAAAGTCTACTAGAAGGAAGAAGGTTAAATCTGTAAAGAAGCAAAAGAAAGAGAGCAAGCCGAAGAAGGATGGTCCAAAGGCGGCTGAGGCAAAAGAAAAATATTTTCATTATCATGCTGAAGGCCACTGGAGGAGGAACTGTCCTAAATACCTAGAGAGCCTAAAGGCCAAAAAGGGTGACAAACCTTCTAAAGGTATACTTGTAATAGAATCTAACCTCATAATTTTTTCTACTTTTAGTTGGGTATTAGACTCTGGCTCGAGTGCTCAAAGTATCTCTATGCAGGATCTGATAGAAAGTAGGAGGTTGAGAGAAGGTGACATGATCCTTCGAGTCGGCAATGGAGCAAAGGTTGCTGCAGAGGCCGTTGGCACTTATCTTTTTTGATTACCGTCTGGTGTTAGATTAGATTTAAAAGATTGTTATTATGTTCCTATAGCTAGTCAGAATTTAATTTTTGTGTCTGTGCTAGCACAGAAAGATTTTGAAATTAGTTTCAATAAAGACTTTTGTTCTATTTATTTATGAAATAAATTGAATGCACGAGGTCTTTTAATTGATAGTCTTTATCACTTGCATGTTGATGCGAATGTGAACCTAAATGAGTAAATAGTAAGTGCCATAGGTCAAAAGAGATCCAGAGATAAAATTAATCGGAAGTACTTGTGGCACCATAAACTAGACCATATTGGAGAGGATAGGATAAACAGACTGAAAAAGGATGGGATCCTTAGCTCTCTTAACCCAAAGCTGTATTCAGCTTGCAAATCCTATCTTCGAGAAAAAATAGCCAAGTTACCCTTTATAGGATATGAGGAAAGGGCCATAGAGTTATTTATCCTGGTACATATCGATATGTGTGGGCCATTTGATGTGTAGGTCAGGGATGATTATATCTACTTCATTACCTTTACCGATGATCTGTCTAGGTATGGATATGTGTATCTCATGAAACATAAGTCTGAGACCTTTGAAATATTTAAAGAATTCAGGCATGAAGTAGAAAAGCAGATAGGCAAACCCATTAAGGTTCTTTGATTTTATTGAGGAGGTGAATACCTTAGTCGAAAATTTTTGGGATATCTTAAGGATAATGGCATAGTCTCATAGTGGACCCCTCCTGAAACACCTCAGCTCAATGGGGTATCCGAAAAGAGAAACAGGACTCTATTGGATATGGTCAGGTCCATGATGAGCTTCATTGATCTACCTTTATTTTTTTGGAGACATGCCTTATTAACTGCCATTTACTTGTTGAATAGGGTTCCTTCAAAGTCCATTCCTACCACACCATATGAGATATGATTTGGTAAGAAGTCGAGTCTGGGTTATCTTAAGACTTGAGAATGTCCAGCCTATGTCAAGACATAGATGATGAAAAAATTGGAGGATAGATCTATTATAGCTCGCTTTATAGGGTATCCAAAAGAATCTATGGAATACTACTTCTACTTTTCACAAGATCACTATGATTGTGAGTCGAAATATCGTATTCCTAAAAAAATAGTTTATCCAGGATGGCGGCAGTGGGAGGTTAGTGGAACTCGACGAGAAGGTCTTTGAAGAGTCTAGAGCTACAGATCCTTAGGAATCCATAGTTCATGAGCTAGTAGTTGATGTTCCTCTGCCACCTCGTAGATCTAGCAGGGTGTTCTGACCTCCTGAAACATACATGGGTATGCTTACGGAGGAAGTAAAGAAAATATTCCTTATGAGAGATAGGGATCATGGTGATGATCCCAATACCTTTAACGAGACGATATCTGACATCGATTTTGAGAAATGGTTAGATGCTATGAAGTTAGAAATTGACTCGATGCACTCGAACCAAGTCTGGATTTTAGTGGATCCACCTAAAGGTATTGTACCTATTAGATATAAATGGATCTACAAAAGGAAGATAGGTGCCTATGGTAAGGTAGAGACCTATAAAGCTAGTTTTGTAGCTAAAGGTTATAGTTAGTATAAGGGCATTGACTATCAAGAAATTTTCTCGTCCATAGCTATGCTGAAATCCATCCTCACTTTGCTTACTATTGCAGCTCATTACGACTATGAAATCTGACAGATGAATATGAAAACTGCCTTCTTGAATGGATATCTTGAGAAAAATATCTATATGGAGTAGTCTATGGGTTTCACATCCGGTGATGGTGATCACAGAGTCTGCAAGCTACAAAGATCCATATACGGATTAAAGAAGGCTTCTCAGAGTTGGAACCATTGTTTTGATGAGGCAATCAAATTATTTGATTTCATCAAAAATAAAGAAGAATCTTGTGTATACAAGAGAGTCAGTGGGAGTAAAATCATCTTCCTCTTACTATACGTGGATGATATTCTCCTCATTGGGAATGATATCTCCATACTGATCATGGTCAAAAGATGATTGTCCAAAGAATTCTCCATGAAAGATCTAGGGGAAGCATCCTATATTCTTGAAATAAAGGTTTATAGGGATAGATCTAAATGGATGCTTGGCCTTTCACAAAAGCTGTACATAGAGAAGGGGCTGAAAAAATTCAGTATGAAAAACTCTAAGAGAGGTCTCTTATCTCTTAGGCATGGTATTAGTCTCTCCAAGATAATGTGTTTGACCACATCTGAGGAGGTGCAGTGCATGAGTAGGATTCCTTATACTTCGGCTATAGGGAGCCTCATGTACGTCATGTTATGTACTTGACCTGATATTGTCCTTGCTGTGAGTGTCACAAGCAGGTATCAGTCGAATCCAGACAAGGAGCATTGGATAGCTATGAAAAATATCCTTAAGTACTTAAGAAGGACTAAGGATTTATTCTTGATCTTTAGAAGGAATTCTGAGTTGTGAGTTGAGGGTGTATTCTTGTTTGATATATTAGAAAGGTTCTAAATATACGATCAATGAAGGTTGAATATGCTGTAGATGTGTAGGATGAATTCTGACTCTCATATTAGTTGTAGAACTAGATGTCATGCCATGATACAGTACTGCAAAGACAATGGCACTATAGCCCTTGCTAAGGAGTCCAAGATCTCACTAGAAGTCTAAACACATAGAGCAGCAGTGTACGCGACTACCTCATATCGAGGTGCGAAGAGTAGACTCTGCGGATAACGTGGCAGACCCACTGACTAAGCAGTTGAGCTAACCAAAAATGAAAGTTCATCTTGAAAAGATGAGACTTAGATTTGTGGCTAACTGACTTTAGTCCAAGTGGGAGATTGTTAGATGTATGTCCTAGAAGCCAATATGGCTGACATATTGTAATATATCTAGGGTATAAATTTATACTTAATATATTGATATGATCAATAAAAGGGATAAATTTTTTTTTTATTCAAGGTAATGTGTCCTAGAATCGTCTATGAAATTAGTTTCGATACATATTCTCAAAGTATTAAGAGTTAGGGACATGTACTTTATTCCTAAAGGTTCCTGATCATAGGATCATCATGAGGGCGATGATAGATCCAGATAGACTGATGCACAAATTGCTTCTTTCGAGAGAGATGGGTCTCTAATCTACTATGTAGAGACACAGGATGATAAGTATGGGTGGTTGTTAGAGAACAACTGGCACTGAGCGTGACATACGAGAGATCACTTGGATTTCTATTCAATCGTCCGTGATTGTCTCGATGCTGTAGTTGTGTGACTAGTCTTTTGACTTGAGATGGTACTGCTACTCGTAGTGAGGCTGCTAGAGTTTGATTGACACATAAATATGAGTCTCAATAAGTCTTTGTTATGGATGTTGGCGATAGTTGGTCCACTGTAGGAGTAGTCCTATAGAATTCGAGAGGCCAAATCCAAGAGTCTGTGCCACAGCAGCGTGATTGATGAAAAAGAGTTTCTACAGAAGTCACAATTGGACTTGAGCTAATCAATCTATCATATGACTGATGTTGAGGTTTGATGATTTATCCATAATCTGCCATCTAGTTGGGACTTACGATAGAGGGACTGAAACACATGTTAACTACACTTAGAGGTTTATTTCAGTTCTACTAGATTACCACTACATACTGCTAGATATCACTGGTAGATTGTGAGAGCTCACTAGGATTGTTCCAGATCGACAATCCTTGTTGAGTTAGAGTGAAATTATTTTGACCCATTAAAAAGAGTTTCAATGATACAATGATAGAGATCATTGTATGTCTCACTACCAGATAGAATTGAACCTATGAGGTCACATAATAAAGAAATTAGGTCTGAAATAAGTAATTGAGCTTATAAAGTGTTAATTGGATTTAGAGAAATCCATTGGATTCACGATAACCTTTCTAGCATATGGTTGGATCCAATTTCTCTTTCTGTTGGGATTACTTATTTGATAAATTAATTCTAACTTAATTATCTACTAATAATCTACATGAATAAGATTCATGAGACTCTAATTGTTAGGTGTCTAAGGTTATGGATCACATAAATTAAAGGTGCAAGTCCGTTATGAAGCTTCTTGATAGTTATTATGGGCTGCCACTTTGATTTGTTCAATTTGGGCATGTCCATTAATTAGAGGGCCTTTGATTTTCATATGGGGTGTCTCTTGGATGCAAAAGAGGGTGTCTAATTATGGGTACAAGGGCTCCAATAGTTGCCGCCTAATGGGCTTCCTAATGTAAGTTGGATAACTTAAGTTAATAGGAATCCTAATGCAAGTAAGACTTATATTATGAGATTGAATAGGAATCAATTCTTATGCCTATTTAAACTAACCTCCCCTAAGGTCTCTCACGTATCAAAACCAGCAGCCCCTCACACCCAAGGGCTCTCCCCATGCCCTCTCTTCCTCTCCCTTTCTCTTCTCTTGGGTGTTCTATACACCTCTTCCTTGGGACATGCATCCCAAGGAGTTCCATGCCCAAAAGAGTTTGAATGCCTCTTCCTTGTTATTTTTAGTATCTGATAGCAGCACATAGCAAGGAGAAACTCTGGAGAAGAGGAGAAGAAGAAGATCAAGAAGAAAGATCAAGTATTGATCGTGATCCAGGCTTCGTTCAGATTCAGCAAATTAAATTTTAGAGAATCAAAATTCAGATTATAGAGGACTGTTCCAGGCTGATCCTAAATGAATACTCATGGAGGTCGGATACTTGTGTAGCTTACAGAGAGCCTCATCTCTTTTGGATCCAGTTTTGAAGAAAAGGATCGCGAAACAGGTATGTGATTTGATCACAATCAGAATTTCAGTATATATCAATTTTAGTATATAAAATAGATCCATGTAGTTTTATATTTTTATGCATGCAAAATTTCGATTAAAAGTGTTTTAATCTTATTCTCTACTACGGTGTTTAGAAAATAAAAATTTTGAAACACATATGCATGCACCAAACCAAAATTCCAACAGTCTTATTTACATGTCAACTGATAATTCTCTAGTGGGGGTTATGTATGTGATCCTTAGACCTGAGGTCACCATGGTACCTTATGTACTTGGATCCATATTTTGGTTCACTATCTAACTTGATTCTCTGATCCTTGTGTGGGATGTTCTAGATATGGTGAAGAGTGCATGGAGGTTGTGAGTGATCAATAAGGGATCAGTCACTCCTAATAAGAGGAGCGAACATCCTATATGATCTCATAGGTCGTTGATTCGAAAGTCTTTGGCTAAAGCAGGATGATAATTAGAAAAGAGTTTCTAACATAATATCAACTGAATAATCGCATATTGATCGAGATACATAATGATAAGTAATTGAGTTTGACATATGTCCATACCCACAGCTCATTTGAGATATTGTTTGACTGAAGATTTGAATCATCAAAAATTGGATCATCAAAAATTCACTCGATGAATTTATTTGGTGCATGGGAAGTTTGAGCGCCAAAGGTTGGCACCCCTTCATCCCATGAGACATCTCCTAATCCCTTATATATAGTGGATGCCCCACATGGCTTCTTACTATGATTTTTAGGTGAAATTAGAGAGAAGGGATGTGGCAAACATAAGAAAAAATTTAAAAAAATTTTGAGAAAAAAAAGAGAGAATTTTGAGTGGCAAAAGTTGTTATAAGGGTGGGGAGATTTTCAGCAAGTGTTGCTTAAGTGTCCTAGGATTTGATTTTTCCATATGTTAGAGCCAAAAATCAAATTCTTGGTTGTATGATATCTAGAGAGTGTCTTCTTGGTGTCATTCTGATGGTAAAATCGAAAGCAACTGGACTTTGGTGCGATCGTGACATAAGTTCGAAGCCAACAGTATTCTTAAGAAGATAAGGCTGCGATAGCGCACCAGTTGGGAAGGATCTTGGCCATCTTTTGTGTGGATCACCATTGGAGGACTTCTACCTTAGGGTCTTGTACAGAACACCAATGTGCCACTTTTTTATTTTGGTGAAAGTATAAAATTCTATCCCTATGCATGCTTATTTTTGCTTTGATCGATATCAGTAAGGTGATTCTAGGGTTTGGATTCTGGCTCGGTAGTTTTATTTGATAAAGCTACTAATTTGTATGATTTTAAAATTTTGAAAATCACTTTCTATTATGTGGTCAGTGAAGCAAAATTCAGTGCAGGCATAAAATGGTAATTTTATTTTTTTTTTAAAATTATGATTTTATAATAAAAAATATTAATTAATCTAATTAATTAACATATGTTTATCCTACACTAGGATCTAAATATGATATACAGCATGAATGTATTTAAATTTAAAATTCGAATTTGAACAGTAAATACTTTACTGTAATGTGTTCAGAACATAATACCTTTGTGCGGGTAGTAGATCGCCGTAATCCGATCACCATCGGGAGAGTCTAATCATCGCGATACAGCCACATAGTACCTCTAGCCTCTGCAGATCGTCCACACGAGGCTCCCGGTCTGATTGGCTCCTCACAGGTGCTAGCTCGTTGTAGAGCCCTTTTGACGGTCGATGCTGATCGAACTTGTTCGATCGATGTCTGTCAATTCTTTGGATACTCCAGATCATCAACAAATATGCTTGAGAGGATGTTGAAGATCTTCCTAAAATTTGGTGAGCTCACGACACTCGTAGCTCACCTTTTCACTTCCCGAACCCCAAGCTGAAACCCTAGGGTACACTAAGAAAAACTCTGCACCCTTTTTTCTTTCTTTTCTTTCTTTTTCTTTCGAAAGGTTTTGGACCTTCACCTCATGCAGAAAGGTTCCTCACACCCCAAACTTTCTCTCCAAAAAATTCTATGCATGCCCCACCTTTCTCCTCTTTTTAAAACAACGTCGAACGTGTCTTATCCGCGTGAGAGGATAAGGATAAGTGGTTGCACATTTGAATTCAAATTGAGTTTGAATTCAAATGCAAACCAACACATCCCTATCCACTTATGGCATGAGGAGAGAAGGACATGGACTCTTTGTGCCTGGAAAGGTTTCATGAGAAACCTTTTCTGTGTAAGTTATGTGGCGCACAAGATGGATAAGCCTGAAGGCACAAGAGATAAGTTATCCATTCAAATTCAAACACGCTTTGAATTTGAATGGTTAACTAATCAGCTTTATCCATCCATATGGTGCACAAATGTGGGTGTGGGGAGGGCTTTGCATGAGAAAAAATTCATGAGAAATTCCTTCTCATGAATTCAAATGGGCATAGTGGATGTGAGGTGGCGCAGGGAGTTTGGGTCAAGGTGGTTTCATTATTTAAACCAACCTAATTGAACCAAATAAGTTAGGCCCAATTAAACCAATTTAAATCCAACTTAATTAGGCTTAATTAGGCTTAATAAAATCCTAATCAAATCAAAAATTGACTAAGCCCAACCCCTGATCAAATCAGGGACCAAACCATCTCGATGATTAGGTCAACTCTTAACCTAATCGGGTCAAACCCAACTGAATCCAATTCAATTGGACTTGATCCAAAAATAATTACTCAATCAAATTAAGTTAATTAGTGATCAAATTACTAATAAAACCTCTCATAAATATTGAATTCAAATCTGATGGGCAATTAGGTATCAAAGTCCATCAACATGAAATCTTGATCGAAGAGTCCCAAACCAGTGGAACTCTTGACCCCGGTACCCAAAATGTGTGGGACTTGTGATCAGAGAATCCTGATTCTCGATCACAGAGTCTCAAATATGTAGGACTCATAGTCCATGAATATTAGGACTCTTCATCAGCCATCAGATCGATAGGAACCTCTAATGTGTGTGACCCTGTAGGTTCGAACCTAAGCCGGTAGCACAGGAACCAATTTCTGTACTAATCGAAGTGACCATCTAGCAATGGTACCCGACATTCAGATAGGTTGAATAGTCACAATTGCAACACTCAGAACCTACGTGAATATAGTTACTGTATAATTCATCCCTTTTAACCCCTGTGTTTAGGATGACTCAGGGTTAAACTGTCAACCCTGATTAGATCATCCGAATCATGCTCAACTCAATCAGTCCTGTGACTCCTCACTAGGACTATCCTGATCAAAATTTTACTAAATTAAAATATGACTATACATAGCTCCTGAACTGGAGTGGTCAATCCCATCTTGACACACGTACCGACAAGTCAAGTACTTGACTACACCCAGCAGCCTTCTATCACTGAATTAGAAATTCAAGTAGTCCAGTGCCTAAGTGCAGTGAGTTGCTTGCAAGTCACCGTGGTGGTTTCAGGTCGGAGGGATAGTTATACCCATATCCCATCGGAGCAAATCTTGACAGTAGAAAAAGCTCCGGAGTCGGTCACGTTCAGTGCAGATGTACCCTTACATCTCATTTGTATGCCATACCAGTGTCTCCACACTCCTTGGTTAAGAGGATAACCAACCTATATGGCACACAATGACCTATGCTCGATAAGCATTATTGTCCTTGGTAACAACGTATCATTTGGTTGCGAACAGGTTTAAGGACTAAACGACAAATCCTCCTTTGTCAAGTCTAAATAGTCCTAAGGACTTCACCACAACACAGGAGTTCATTAGAAGATGACAATTTGTGATAAAAAATATCAAAATAATTTTTATTTATTTATGATTCATGTACTAATACAATAAAGAGTACAACCATCAACAGACTGACGATTGGCTTTGGGATACTATTCCCAACAATCTTCCACTTGGCCTAAAGCCAATTGGTGCAGTATCTAATACCCATCTTCGACTTGAAGTCATCGAACTCCTTCACCGCAATGGCTTTAGTGAATGGGTCGGCCAGATTCTCCTTTCCATCGATCTTCTGAAGGTCGACGTCACCTCGATCCATGATTTTCTGGATGAAATGGTAGCGGCGCAGAATATGCTTCGTTCGCTGGTGTGCCTTCAGTTCTTTCGCCTGAGCAATGGCTCCAGAGCTGTCACAGTAGAGCAGAACTGGACCAACAAGGGAGGGTGCTACTCCGAGCTCGATGATGAATTTCTTCAGCCACACCGCTTCTTTGGCAGCATCTGATGCAGCGACATACTCCACCTCGCAAACTGAATCAGCCACTGTGTGCTGCTTGGAACTCTTCCAGCAGACAGCCCCATCATTAAGGTAAAAATAAATCCCAACACACTCTTGCTGTCATCGTGATCAGATTGAAAACTAGAGTCTGTAAATCCTATAAGTCTCAAGTCTGATTCACCATAAACAAGCCACTGGTCCTTAGTATTTCTTAAATACTTCAAGATGGTTTTAACAACCTTCCAGTGATTCTCTCCTATATCAGATTGGTATCTACTCACTACCCCTAGTGAGTATGCCACATCTGGTCATGTACATGTCATGGCGTACATGATAGATCCCACTACTGAAGCATATGAAATTCTACCCATACGCTCTCTCTCTTGAGGTGTTGTCGGACAATTCCTCTTCGAGAGAGAAATTTCATGGCCTATCGATAGATAGCCTTTCTTGGAATTCTCCATGCTGAACTTTTTCAGCATAGTATCAATGTACGTGGACTAGGATAAGCTAAGCAACCTTTTAGATCTATCTCTATAGATCCTCATCCCTAGGATATAGGAAGCTTCTCCCAGATCCTTCATGGAGAATTGTGACGACAGCCAAATCTTTATTCCCTGTAATGCAGGGACATCATTCCCGATTAAGAGAATGTCATCTACATACAATATAAGAAATACCACAACTGGACCATTAGCCCATTTATAAATACAGGGCTCTTCTTCATTCTTAACGAAGCCATACGTCTTGATAGTCCTATCAAAATGTATGTTCCAACTCCGAGATGCCTGCTTAAGTCCATAAATGGACCTCCGTAGCCTGCACACCTTAGACTATCTGTAGATGTGAATCCTTCAGGTTGTATCATATACACCTCTTCATCCAGCTCTCCGTTTAGGAAAGCTATTTTCACATCCATCTGCCAGATTTCATAGTCCAGATGGGCAGCTATCGTAAGCATAATCCGAATGGATTTGAGCATTGCCACAGGAGAAAATATCTCGTCATAGTCTATACCATAATGTTGACGATATCCCTTGGCAACCAGATGGACTTTATAGGTTTCCACCTTTTCATCTATGCCTCTTTTCCTCTTGAAGACCCATTTACACCCTATGGATTTTACTCCTTCGGGTGGGTCAACCAATGTCTACACATCGTTGACCTTCATGGACTCCATTTCGGATTTCATGGTCTCTAGCCATTTCTCAGAGTCAGGTCTCTGCATTGCATCCATGTAGGTGATCGGATCCTCATCATTTTCATCAAGTTCGATAGGATCTCCGTCTCGGACCAAGAAACCATAATATCTATCCGGTTGACGTGGTACTCTACTAGATCGCCTTAAGGGTGCAAGAACAATGGGCTTTAGATCTGATCTAACCAAATCCGGTTCAGGTTCAGCTATTTGTGTCGGTTTTTCCACCTGTCGAACTTTCTCAAGTTCGACCTTAGAGGCAACAGTCCCTTCACCAAGGAACTTCTTTTCTAAAAAGATTGCCTTAAGGCTGACAAACACCTTTTGCTCATCAGCTAGGTAGAAATAATACCCTTTGGTCTCTTTTGGGTACCCTATGAAATTACACTTATCAGACCTAGGTCCAAGCTTGTCCATAATTAAACGTTTAACATAAGCCGGACACCCCCAAACCCTAAAGTGCGAGAGTACTGGCTTACGTCCTATCCATAACTCATATGGCATTTTGGTTACAGACTTACTCGAAACTCTATTTAGAAGGTAACAAGCCGATTCGAGTGCATATCCCCAGAGGGAGATCGACAGACCAGCAAACCCCATCATGGATCGGACCATGTCTAACAAGGTCCGATTCCTCCTTTCAGACACACCATTATGCTGTGGTGTTCCAGGAGGAGTCCACTGAGAGAGAATCCCATTCTCCCCTAAATATGTCAAAAACTCATTGGAAAGGTATTCACCTCCTCGATCAGATCGAAGAGTTTTAATATACTTTCCAGTTTATTTTTCTACCTCATTTCGGAATAGTTTGAACATTTCAAATGACTCCGACTTATGCTTCATTAAATAGACATACCCATACCTCAATTGGTCATCTATGAAGGTTATGAAGTAGAAATATCCACCTATTACACTTGAGCTCATGGATCCACATACATCAGAATGTACCAGACCCAAGAGTTCACTGGCTCTCTCACCTTTTTCAGTAAAAGGTGACTTGGTCATCTTCCTAAGAAGACAGGACTCACAGGTTGGAAGTAATTCACAATCACCTACTTCAAGAATTCCTTCTTGAACCAATATGTTTATCCTGTTCTTATTGATATGACCTAACCTACAGTGCCAAAGGTAGACTTCTGACACATTATCTATTCTAGGACGTTTATCGAAGGTTTGAGCCACATTAACAGGTTGTGATAGTAAGTAAATTCCATTATCTAGTTGTCCAACAAACATTGTAACACCATTCAAAATGATATTGCAAATATTTTTTTTATTAAAAATTGATAACCGTACATGACCAAAAGGCCTACAGAAATAATATTTAATAAAAAGCTTGGACAATAGTGATATTCACTTAGAATTACATTACGAGAATTGATTACAAAGTTCATGATTCCTAAAGCTAGAATTGGAACTTTGCTTCCATCTCCAACGTTCAGGAACCTCTCACCATCATCAAATCTCCTACTGACCTGCAGATCCTGCATCGAATTGTAAATATGATAAGGGCTTCTGGTATCCAATATCCAGACAGTAGTATCACAAATGGAAAAGTTGCAAGGTGTTATCATATAATTACCTTGCTTCTTCTTCGGCCTGTTTGGGTCCAGGGAGGCAATGTGTAGAGGACAGTTCCTCTTCCAGTGCCCCTGCTTCTTACAAAAGAAGCACTCCGCCTGGCTCTGGTCGGGCTTGCACTTCTTGGTCTGACCCTGTGCAGATGTCCTAGCATGCGGCTGCACCTTCTTGTTCTTCTTCTTCTTGTTCTTCTTCCCTTTCTTATAGGGTCGACGATCAGAAGAAGACCCTCCCACAACATTCACCGACTCCTTATGGAGCTAGTGGTCCTTCTCAAAGTTCTACAGCAACCCCAACAAGCCGTGGTAGTTCACTGCAAACTTTGTCATTCAAAAATGAGTAAGGAAGGGAAGGAAGGACTTAGGCAATGAATTAAGGATCGCATCCTTACCGAGCTGCTCGTGCAGGGGAAAGCCCAATTTACTTTGGCGCTCAATCATTTCGATCATGTACAGTACATGATCGGTGATCGAGGCCCCATCCCTCATCCGAGCATTGAAAATGGCACAACTAGTTTTGTGCCTTTCAACGTCATCAGGCGTGCCAAAGGAGTCATTCAATATTTGAAGCATCTCCTGTGGCAGGGCGTTCTCAAACCTATGACTGAACTCATCATTCATTGCCACCAGCATTATGCACCGAACGGTGGTGTGGTCATTGAGCCACTTCTGGTAAGTATCTCGAACCATGCTTCTAGTGTTCGGGACTGGCTCTTCTGGTGCCGGATCCGTTACTACATAAAGGATCCATTCATGCTCAAGGATAATTTTTAATTTTTGATACCAGCTATCAAAATTAGGTCCCATGAGTTTGTCATTATCTAATAATGATCGGAGCGATATGGTAGTGGCTATAGCTGCATAAAAGAAAACCAGACCTCTATTAGTACATAAATTATTAATACTAAAGATTTAGACTTTAGTCTAAAGTTTCTCCCAATATTTTTACGAACTGGTAGCCTCAACTTCCAATTCGAAGAATTATTTTAATTTCTTAGTGGGTACTAGAATCCACACAGACTACACACGAGCCCAACTTTGGTTGGTCAACCCATGTGCATCTATGGGTAGGTTCATAATCAGTTGTTTCTCTAAACAACTTCTAGTAATTAATTTTGCCCCAGAACCTAATCAGTAGGCTTTGGCCTCCACTGAAAAGATCTGGTTAGGTCCAACCATTAACATGACTTGATTTGGTGAATCAGACCAATAAATGATCAGACCCGACTTTGGCCGGCCAACCTGACCACCATCAGAAAGACTCAAACTAAATTATCATACTATGAATGATAATTCCATTAGTCAATAAGCACCAGGCCTTTGGGCTTCCAATGATTATTAAACTAATGGACTCATTATCACTCACTTAATGGGAGGCTATGACTTAGTTATCACTATAACTTAATCATTTTAGGGACCTAATAATTTTGAGGATTTTATTAAAGGATAGAAGAGAAGAAATTAACCAGCCAATTTCAATCCTCCCACTGACTTCATCAAGTCAGATTAAAAGGATTTAATTAAAGCTGGCATTAGGAGCACCTAAATCAGTCACACTGATTTACCTAATGACATGGGTGAGCCCTAATCACCAAGTGATCTAATCAAAACCTAACTCACCAGGTTGGCCAGGTAAGTGAGATCAGTGGTGGGGATAAGCCATTAACTCGTCAGAGATCGAATCAATGCGAGCAGCTCCCACTTAAGAACCACTGGTCAAACTGCCGAACTTACCTTAGACACCAACCGGTTCATTAATTTTAATTTGATTAACTTAGTAAATAGGGTTCCACCATGTAGCCATGAATTAAGTCCATCTTGATCTAGTTAAAGATATGGACCCATTCAACTACAACTATTGGAGTTGAGTCTAGAGTGTCCTTGACCTAATCTAATTCAATTTTTGATTAGATTTGATCAATTACTCTAATTTAGTCCATTTCTTTAAGCTAACCTTAGGTCTAACCCAATTATGGACCTAATCCATCTAACCCATTGACCCACAAGTTTATGCAATTGTCTTAGGTCTTAATTCACAATTCTAGACCAACTTGATAACACTTAATTCTTTTAATTAAGTATTTGGGCTGATGGATCAGGGTTTGGCTTTTCAAAAATAATTTTTAAATTGGAAAGGTTTTATTTTCTGTTCACCAAACATGTTGACTCATTTCACAAATAGATCAACACATTTCATAAATAGCAATCCTATTACTAATTACATAATAGAAAATAACTCAATCAAAATAAATCATGAATATTCTTTTAGATCTAATCTAGCATATTCATGATAAATTTTATAATTGAACTTTATAACTAAGTTCTTTCACTACTTCATCTGCATGGGATATAATTGCAGCGACACCCCTACCACCATAGGAGACCCCATCGAATGGGAGGAGAGGGCCTTTAAACCCTACTTTTCTCCTATGACCGGATGGCCATGACAACCAATCCAATTCGATTACTTGCTACTTGGATCATGTATATCTAAATATACCAATTTGAAAATTTAAATTTCAAATTTCAAATTTCAAATTTTAAATTTTTGAATTTCAAATTTCAAACAAATTTCAAATTTCAAATTTCAAATTTTTGAATTTCAAATTTTGAATTTTAAATTTTGAATTTTAAATTTAAAATTTTAATCAAATTTCAAATTTTAGATTTTGAATTTCAAATTTTTAAATTTTGAATTTCAAAATTTTAAATTTCAAAATTTAAATTTCAAATTTTGAATTTCAAACTTTTGAATTTTGAATTTCGAACAACTTTCAAAATTCAATTTTCAAATTTTAAATTTTAAATTTTAAATTTAAACTTTTAGATTACAACTTAATCTACACATGTAAATTTATATATCATATCTTAGAACCTGCTCTGATCCCATTTGAAGCGAAATTCAGTGCAGGGGTAAAATGGTAATTTTAAAACTTTTTCAAAATTATGATTTTATAGCAGAAAATATTAATCAATCTAATTAATTAATATATATTTATCCTATATTAGGATCTAAATATGATATACAGCATGCATGCATTTAAATTTGAAATTCGAATTTGAACAGTAAACACTTTATTATAATGTGTTCAGAACACAATACCTTTGTGCGGGTAGTAGATCGCCGCAATCTGATCACCGTCGGGAGAGTCTAATCATCATGATGCAACCACATAGTATGTCTGGCCTCTGTAGATCATCCACACGAGGCTCCGATTTGATTGGCTCCTCACGGGTGCTAGCTCGTTGTAGAGCTCTTTTGACGGCCGATGCTGATCGAACTTGTTCGATCGATGTCTGTCAATTTTTTGGATGCTTTAGATCATCAATAAATATGCTTGAGAGGATGTTGAAGATCTCCCTGAAATTTGGTGAGCTCACGACACTCGTAGCTCACCTTTTCACTTCCCGAACCCCAGGCTGAAACCCTAGGGTACACTAAGAAAAACTCTGCACCCTTTTTTCTTTCTTTTCTTTCTTTTTCTCTCGAAAGGTTTTGGACCTTCACCTCATGCAGAAAGGTTCCTCACACCCCAAACTTTCTCTCCAAAAAATTCTACGTACGCCCCACCTTTCTCCTCTTTTTAAAACAACGTCGAACGTGTCTTATCCATGTGAGAGGATAAAGATAAGTGGTTGCACATTTGAATTCAAATCAAGTTTGAATTCAAATGCAAACCAACTCATCCCTATCCACTTATGGCATGAGAAGAGAAGGGCGTGGACTCTTTGTGCGTGGAAAGGTTTCACGAGAAATCTTTTCTCGTGTAAGTTATGTGGTGCACAAGATGGATAAGTCTGAAGGCACAAGAGATAAGTTATCCATTCAAATTCAAACATGCTTTGAATTTGAATGGTTAACTAATCAGCTTTATCCATCCATATGGTGCACAAAAGTGGGTGTGGGAGGGCTTTGCGTGAGAAAAAATTCATGAGAAATTTCTTCTCGTGAATTCAAATGGGTGCAGTGGATGTGAGGTGGCGCAGGGAGTTTGGGTCAAGGTGGTTTCATTATTTAAACCAACCTAATTGAACCAAATAAGTTAGGCCCAATTAGACTAATTTAAATCCAACTTAATTAGCCTTAATTAGGCTCAATAAAATCCTAATCAAATCAGGAATTGACTAAGTCCAACCCCTGATCAAATCAGGGACCAAACCATCTCGACGATTAGGTCAACTCTTAACCTAATCGGGTCAAACCCAACTGAATCCAATTCAATTGGACTTGATCCAAAAATAATTACTCAATCAAATTAAGTTAATTAGTAATCAAATTACTCATAAAACTTTTCATAAATATTGAGTCCAAATCTGATGGGCAATCAGGTATCAAAGTCCATCAACATGAAATGTGTGGGACTCTTGACCCCGGTACCCAAAATGTGTGGGACTTATGATCAGAGAATCCTGATTCTTGATCACAGAGTCTCAGACATGTAGGATTCATAGTCCATAAATATTAGGACTCTTCATCAGCCATCAAATCAGATAGAAACCTCTAATGTGTGTGACCTCGCAGGTTCGAACCTAAGCCAGTAGCACAGGAACCAATTCTTGTACTAATCGAAGTAACCATCTAGCAATGGTACCTGATGTCCAGATAGGTCGAATAGTCATAATCGCAACACTCAGAACCTACATGAATATGGTTACTGTATAATTCATCCCTTTTGACCCCAGTGTTTAGGATGACTCAGGGTTAAACTGTCAACCCTGATTAGATCATCCGAATCGTGCTCAACTCAATCAGTCCTGTGACTCCTCACTAGGACTACTCTAGCCAAGGTTTTGCTAAATTAAAACATGACTATACATAGCTCCTGAACTAGAGTGGTCAATCCTATCTTGACACACGCACCGACAAGTCAAGTACTTGACTACATCCAGCAGCCTTCCATCACTGAATTAGAAATTCAGGTAGTCCAGTGCCTAAGTGCAATGAGTTGCTTGCAAGTTACCGTGGCGGTCTCAGGTCGGAGGGATAGTTATACCCATATCCCATCGGAGCAAATTTTGACAGCAGAAAAAGCTCCAGAGTCGGTCACATTTAGTGCAGATGTACCCTTATATTTCACCTGTATGCCATATCAGTATCTCCACACTCCTTGGTTAAGAGGACAACCAACCTATATGGCATACAATGACCTATGCTCGATAAATATTGTTGTCCTTGGTAACAACGTATCATTTGGTCATGAACAGGTTTAAGGACTAAATGACAAATCCTCCTTTGTCGAGTCTAAATAGTCCTAAGAACTTCACCACAACACAGGAGTTCATTAGAAGATGACAATTTGTGATGAAAAATATCAAAATAATTTTTATTTATTTATGATTCATGTACTAATACAATAAAGAGCATAACTGTCAACAGGTTGACGATTGGCTTTGGGATACTATTCCCAACAGTCAGAACCTAACAAAACTAAGTATTTTAAAAAAAAAATTGATGTACAGACCAAAGAGTTTGTGAGATATTGAGGGATCAAGTATTAAGAAAACTCAATAAAGAGTTAAGTTTAGAACTTAAACAGTTTTCTTTGAGTATTTCTAAATTTTTCTACCAGCATCAAAGAAGAGTTTACTTCTCATGGACTTGTGTATGGTAACCATACGTTTCTTCATATATATATATATAAATATGAAAAAAAAAGTTTTCAAGTACTTCATGCTGAGTAACCGGACCTCTTTGCCTAAGAAAGCATTGAGTTTCGCATTAAAAAATATGAAGGGCAAAGAAGTTTTATTATAAAGCTAGTTTTAACTCGTAGCCTATTTGATTCGAGTAAGTAAGTCCGAGGGATATTCTATATCTAGTGCCCTAAAGCCATCTGATTCGGGAGTCATTGACTGAAAACTTGCTACGTGGGTTGAACAGAAAGCTTAAGGGGTTAAAACATTCAATAGTAGTACAACATTAAAGAAATTAAAAAAAATAATAAATAAAGGATGGAAGTAATAATATACTTGTCCATATGAAGGTTAATAATTTGAAGATAAAGGTAGGAATAATTTAGAAAAAAAATTCAAAAAAAATTTAGTATTCTTGGCTTAACTCCCATATTGGTTAGTATTAATACTCCAATATATACCTTACTCATGCTCTACTGGACATCAGTGGCTCTTTATAAAATTATTTGGTGAAATTCGAAACTTTAAATTAAATGATACTTAATTCTAAATTCTTTTTTTACTCAAGGATGAGCAAAGTTCAAATTGAAGAGTGTGATAAGTGATATATTTTTATATTTATTGAAGATATTTTTTAATATTTTATGATGCTAACATCTTCTAAAAAAAACTAATTTCATAAATAAATTAAATTTTTTTATAAAAATAAATAATTTAAAAAAAATAAAATTAGAGTATATTTATAAAAATAGGTGTCAATTTAATTAAATAATTTTAAGCACGAAAATGATGAAGAATTATTGAGTATTTTAATGTATATTTTTTTCTATTTTTCAAAAACAAATCAGAGCAAAAATCAGGCCAGAATATCCTAAAAATCAATTTTTATAGCCTTCGGTGCATGGTAGATCGGCCGCTCGATGTACGGATTCAAAGATGTGGTCCACGGGAGTGGTTCATGGTGCACGACATGGTTCATAGGCGGGCGGAGGAAATTTGCATGATTCGATGGCTGATAGTACTCCAAACATACGATCGGACGGTTGAAATCATGTATTACCATATCCAGTAGTGGTGGCCCACTATAAATGCATGATCCGATGATCCAAATTAATCTCGAACTAGATCCAACAGTCCATATTCATTGCTAGTTGAAAACTAATCGGAAGAAGGATTTCTATATGCGATCCAACAGTTGAAAATTGATCTGAAGTTTGATTCAACAGTTGACGCTGTTCCCCACTGAGAATAGGAAATCAAACGCACTATTCGATGACCAGAATTCAATCAAATGCTTGATCCAATGGCTGTGGTGGATCTCGATCGTGATAAGGACTTAAACAACATTTTTTGGAGCGATTTGGGTGGTCCAAGTGAAATCCGATGGTCAAAAAAATTCATACAGTATACTACAAATTCTAAGGTTTTTAGGACTCCTTTTTATGATCAGAAAAAAGGTAAACAATTCATCTATAAATAGGGAGCAAGAATAAGAGTAAGGAGGAAAAAAAGTCAGTAAAAATATGAGAAAAAAATAAAAAAAATAGAGAAGTTTAGGGATCCAAGAGTGGGAGAGGCACAGAGAGAAGACAGCAAGTGGCAGTAGAAACAGAGAGAAAGAACAGCAGTGGAAGCAAAATAAATTTTTTTTGGATCCTGAAAAAGGAGAGAATATGGAGCTAGAGATCTTAATGTGTTGCTAAATCCCTTCAACCCAAAAATATGATGAAGTTTGTAAATAAATTTTTATTTTCTTTCTTATATTTAATTTTCATGCAATAAAATAGTATTTTTATTTCATATCTTTTTATTCTGAGGTATTGATCTAGCCTATATGTTCTAAACCATCTACTAACGTGTTGTGATCTCTGGATACGGTATGTGCCTAGGAGAGATAAATCATGGTATGTTAGATTAAATCTTATATCTTATAATTAAATTTAGATAGTTTATACTCTAATAGGACAAACGGTGATTTACTGATACAGTTCGTATCCTTTAAAGATAAGCTATACTAATATCCTAATCATAAGAATTAATATTGCAACATAAAAAAAATAAATTTAATTTATATGGTGGATTTAAAATTTTTGGATTATCTCTCTGACTTATTTTTTTTCAATAAATTAATTTATATTTGTAATTGAATTCTTACTATTTTATTTTTTCTTTAATCCTTCTACAATCAATTCTCTTTTATTTCTTCTTCTTCTTCAAAAAAAAAAAAGAAAAAACAATCGCCCTAGATCCCTGTGAAAATGATCCTGACTCACCCTATCTATATAGTTTGAGTTGGTTTTTATTCTTGACTGCCTACGATAGCGATCAGCTACCAGCTGAGGTTCGAATCTATGAGGTCATACATATAGAAGTATCCGTTTGATCAAATAAGCTAATCGA